>NC_092874.1:160840822-161159394 GCF_028372415.1 Notamacropus eugenii
AAAGGGAAAGGATCAGGTTTGCAAATAACACTGGACAGAGGATAGAGTGCCAGGCTTCGATTCAGGAAGACTCATCTTCCTGAGTTCAAATTAGTCCTCTGTCATCTACTAGCTGCGAGGCCTTGGGCAAGTGGCAAACCACTCAAGTATTTGTGCCAAGGAAACCCCCAAGGAGATTATGAAGAGTCAAACACAACTTGAAAAGACTGAACCACAAAGCCAGGAATTGATTGTACTCTAAGAAAGAAACAAAACAAAACAAACCCTACAGTCATATGCTTGACTTCAAAGTACAGAACACACAAAACTCATTCTGTTTTTTTTGTGTATGTGTTTTTAAATTTATTTGGATAAGCAAAATGCTGTTTTTTAAAGATTATTATCCAATAATGTCTTGCATATATATAAAGATAATATATTATGTACATGAGCAGAGATAATTTTGCATCATGATGCTTTTATTATTAATATCAAGTGAGTCAAAAAACAAGGAGGAATTCAACAATGGTATTCTCCATTGTCTTGGAATATGTGCAGCTCAAAGTTCATCCTCAGGAATCTATGTGAAAGAAGATGTTTGTGGATGACCTTGTATTGACTGCATCAGCCCCTCTAACACTGCAGTTTCTCTCAAATGACTTCTGTAATCATTTAAAATACTTTGGTTTAGCAATCCATATTATAGAAATAAATCAATAAAGATTGTTATTGTCCATATTTTAAGATGCAAGAGTATGGATAACCTGTAGTGGTTCTTTTTGCCTCTTATACATACGTATATGTTTGCGCACATACAAATTTACAAATGTGCATGCATATACATAATTATATATGTATATACACTTTTGTGTATAGGGATATGTGCATATATACACTATGGGTATATATGCATATGTATATGTATGTGTATCTTTATGTATGAGTCTATCTGGAGGGACACTACACATGGATAATGACCTAATCTCATAATTCAAAAAGAGGTAAAAATTGCATTTGGGAAGTTGACTAGTACTTTTGATAATCCAGTCTTTCACTAACACTGAAATATCCTTTTTAACACTAGAAATTTTTGAATGGTGCTTTATAGTTACCACTCAAGAATATTATAATTTCTGATAAATAAAAATGAGGGTCACTCAAGGAGCTATGGAGAAATGTCCATCAGATGTAGATAAATTAAAGCACATTAGTGATTAATTTTACTAAAGAGATATTTTAAATATCAGGAAAAAGTTGTGTGTTCGTCCTTTGTTGCCGAAGACCATGCCATAAGAGAAATAATGCCATGACTTGCACTTGACTTTGTTTTGAGTGAGGGAGGGCTGTGCAGGTCACCAGCCTCACTTCTTCTCCAGAGCCATCTGAATCCAGTGATTCATCAGGATGACTGGAAATGACCCAGTATGAGGCAACTGGGATTAAGTGACTTGCCCAAGGTCACACTAGTGAGTGTCAAGTGTCTGAGGTGAGATTTGAACTCAGGTCCTCCTGACTCCTGCACTGGTGCTCTATCCACTGCACCACCTAGCTGCCCCCATAAAAAGTTATGTATCTGGAAAAAGAAGTGTGTTTTTTACATAGTGAGAGAAAAATAAAGAACCAGGATACTGTTGTATGGATGTAAGAGCAGGTTAGATGGATCCCTTGTGGAATTATGTACAGAAATGTATGAATAAATGGCATGAAGGGAAGAAGGCATGCATTACTTCCAAACTGTGTAACTGGATGGAGTTCTCATGTTTATGAGATCACAAACTCACTGAATTACTTACATATGGATCAGCCAGCTCTCTTGTTTTCCTTCTTCCTTAAACTCTCTGTCTTTTGAAAGTGATAGAGTTTGATAGCATTGAAGGTAATTTTTTATGTATAGGCTGGTTACAGACCATTTACCAGAGATGATATAAAGAGCGTTCCTATTTGTGTAGCAAAGTGGGACTTCACCACCTCTGAAGACCTGACCCTGACATTCTCTAATTCTCTGGCTAAAGAATGGAAAGGGGAGGGGAGGGGGGTAGCTAAGTGGCACAATGGGTGGAACACGAGCTATTGAGTCTGGAGGACCTGAGTTCAAATTAGACCTTTGACACTTAGTAGCTATGTGACCCTGGGCAAGTCACTTATCCCTGATTACCTCCCTGCCAAAAAACAAAAAATAACAAAAAGAATGGAATAAACGTCCTATTGAGATTTATCTATGTCCAAGACAAGTACATGACTGGCCCAAGAAACAAAGTAGAAAGCCTCCCTCTGCCCACCCAAGTTTGTCAGGATGTAGAAAGAACTTGAAAACAGTGTTTATTTATTTTGTTTTGTTTTTCTCTTCAATTGCCAAACCCTTGGGAAACAGACCTCTCTTCCTAAAAAGGTTATAACCATAAAAATGGAATGAAGACAAAACTTTTTTCAAACTTTAGATGGCAAGGTCCACTGTACCAGCTGATACAGATTATCTTTATTCACTTCTGAATAACCTGAATATTTGCCTTGAAATTTTAATTTCAGATAAATTCATATACATGTTTTTTCAAAATCTTTAGAGCTACATGATTGAAAATCATTACTTCTCACTACTTTCATAGATAGTGAATGCAGAAGAATAAGTCTCATTTCATTCTAAAAGCAGATCTAGAAATAAAATACTCAGAATGAATCTCCAACACTTATTTTTTAAACTAGGTAACTCCTCTTCAGGCCCATTGATCCACTTGAAAAACAATGTATTAAAAATATTCTATTACTCTGATCTTTGTAACACATTAAGCTTATTTTGACAGAAGAATTGAAATCATACTTGAACACTGAAGAAAAGACAAAAATAGTATTTTATGTTGAAAAAGAAGAAGAAGAATACCAAAGAAGCAAATGACAATTTTTTGGAGAAGAAAATTATTGACAATACAATAGTTAACCTGTGACAGTAATGTGTTTTAGATAAATAGACACTATTTGTCACTTTAAAATACTGTTATATTATTCTACTGATTATAAGTATTATTTATCTCCTATTTTTAGTTAAAATTTTGTATAACTATCCAATATAATCATAAAGGTGGTTACTTAACTAAAATGGAAGCTATTATCATTATAACTATTATCAACATAATTCCTTACAATAAATTTCTGTATTTAGTTAAAATTTAGCTATATTTAACTAATTATAGGTAACAGCCTTTGGCAGTCACAAATCCCTGATTACTGACTAAATCAAGAAATCAAACTTTTCTTGGTTGGGGCATGTTCTCTCAAAAGGCAGAACCACTTGAATTTTCTGGCATTTCCCAGAGAAAACTATATTGCTCATAGATGCTAGGAGTGGCAAGCTATTATCAGGGGTGGGGAACCTTAGGCCGGGAATCCATACTTAAAGATCTAGAAGACTACTTGTAGTCTAAAGGCTGTAGGTTCTCCACCCCAGTAATCGAGCTAATATTCATTTGTTAGTAAGCACAGAGAAAACTTAAATTTACAATAAATGCAGAAAAAAATATCCAAAAAAGTAATTTCTAGTAAGATGGAGATTTCAAGAATTATGTTAGTCTATTTAATGAACCTCTCAGGAGTAAATAAATTGATCTGATGGCTCCTAAAACACAATTATAAAATGTAATTTCTGAACTGCCTCCTATAGTCAACCAAGAGTTGGACAGACGAACCAATGTAAAAGGCATCATAAAAGTCATATTGAGTGGAAAAGGAGGTAGGGTAAACATTCAGTAAACATAAAGGATAATAGAAATAGACAAGGTGGTACAGCACTGCTACCAGGAAATATCTAAAGAACTATGGCAAAGTTTTTGAAGCACTGAGTTCTGAAAAGGCACTTCCGGGAGTTCTTCCCTGATACCTCTCATTGAGAGTGCCTTTTCTAATCTCATTTTTATATCTTTTACATTTTTTTTTACATCTTATATCCCTCCACACCCACCACAGAATATAAGTTCCTTGAGAATACAGTCTGTTTTCTTTTGATCTTTAAGTCTATATCAGGTAGCATAGGTAGGCATTTCATAAGTGATTGCTGGATGGGATTGAATAGCCAGAGGCAATAACCACACTGAACCAGGAGGCATGGGAGAGTTTCGATCTCTATTGATTGAAGAAACACCCATACCAATGAGATTATGGCTATCTAAAGGAGACAATAATAAACAACTTCAACTAATTATGTTTCTGAATGTTACAATCCATATACAACATATTATCCAGGTTCTGTTTAACACTTACGGTAGAATTACAGGTCTATTTGTAATTACTTTGTTTTTAAATCACCTGATTATTAAAGGGCAGTTTTATATGTTTCCAAATCAATATTTTAATCTTTTTTTCTCACTTAATATTGTTATATATATATATATATGTATATATATATATATATATACATATATATATATATATATAGTCCAATTTGAATCAATTATCTCCTTCAGTTTTCCCTCTTTGCATTTTCCCAGATCCCTAGATGCCAAAAGGAAATAGAAGTAGCAAGTTTATTTGTGGAGGAGATAGTCTAACCCAGGGGTGGGGAGCCTGAGGTTTCAAGACCACAGAAGGCCTTCTAGGTCCTCAAGTGTAGCCTTTTGACCAAATCACAGCTTCGCAGAATACATCCCCTGAATAAAAAGGATTTGTTCTGTAAAAGTTGGACTCAGTCAAAAGGCTGCACTCAATGACCTAGAAGCCCACATGTAGCCTCAAGATCTCAGGTTCCCCACCCAGGTCTAACTTAAAAGAAAAGATAACAGAGGCTGTCCTGGTTTGATTTTGTTGCAGGTACTTCTGGGGCCTCACAGGGATGAACCTTGACTATTGCACAAGTAGGAAAAATAGGAGTTCAGAGCAGTCTCTATGGGAGCAGTACAAGAGTGAACTGCTTTATTTAAAAGGTTTCTCTTCATTAATTTTTACTTTGACATTGAGAATTTATAATAGCACTTATCTAACCTTTAGGCAATCTCATCGAAAAGAGGCAGAAATTGAACCAACAAAGCAAATGGGCAATGTCAATTACATAATACGAAACTAGGAAAGTAAAAGGAATAAAGGAGTGCCTGAAAAAAATACCCAACCTAAGGAACGGCCAAATAGGGAACTGAAATAATCAAAAATCAGGAAAAGAAATAATTAGCCAAGTCAGAAACTCCTGGTTCGAAGGTATTCCTGGCAGAATTATATCAAAATTTAAAAGACAAAGCATAGCAAAACTATACAAATTATGCTCAAAAACTAAGAAAGAAGAAACCTTACCAGATTACTTTTAACAAATAAGAGTACTTATATCTAAAATAGGGAATGCTAAAGCGCTAAATAAAACTGATACAGTGACAGCATTAATGACTATTGATTAAAAAATTAAAAAGAATCCTGTCAAATTGACTACAGCGATTCATCTAAAACATCATTCGTAATGACCAAATTGCATTTAGATCAGGGATACAAGGATGGTTCAATAGTAGGAAAACAACCAACACAAATAATCACATTAAAAAGAAAAACATCATAAACCACTTGATTCTTTTGACCAAAGTGGAAATGGACTTTATCAATAAACAACTCATTCATACCCTTGAGTTTATTAACCCACTCAGAGAATTAACCCACTATAAAGTTAGAGGGGCATTATTATCACACACACATGCACACACACACACACACACACACACTTCTAAAATTAAAAGTAAGCAGCTTTTGTAGAAGGGATATGTTAGACATTTTAAAAATTACTACAGGACAGGGTGGAACCAAGATGGTAGAGTAGAGGTAGCAACTAAGCTGAATTCTCCCAACATTCTCCTCCAAACTTTAAAATAATAGCTTAAATCAAAGTGGCAGAGTCCCCCAAAAAGTCAAAGTGAGGAATTTTTTTTCTAGCCTAAGACTTTTTATAAGGTTGTTAGGAGAGGCCTATGACACCAGGCTGGGAGTTTGTCCAAAGTACATAAGGAAGCAGCACTGTCTGTGGGTATTGGTGGCAGCCATAAGAGCAACAGCATCCACTTCAGGAGCTCAACCTAAACACAATAAAGGAGTCAGAACACTGGTCAGGAAGATAATAAATGGGACCCTTTGCTGGCACTGAGTGCAGCTGGTGGTGGTTGGCAACTCTATTGTTGATACTTATTTTTAGGTCACAGCTTCAAAGTAGATAAGAGCAGAAGAGCTGGTGCCCTGCTCACAGTGCCAAGGTCAAGAAGAATGCCCTTGTAGCTGCAGGGGAACAGGGACACTTCCAGGGTTAAGACTGGAAACAGTAGACCAAGAAAGTAATGACCACACTTCTTACCACCTTGAAAGCATTGACAGCTTGTAGATTTCCAGAACTAGCCCTGAATACAGCAGCACAAAAAAAAAAAAGTGTAAAGCTTGGGACAGTAACCCCCTAACCCTAGGTGAGCAGAGCCCAACTTTAGCACAAAGTTCAAAGTTCAAAGTCAAAAAACAAGTTGGAAAAAATGAGCAAACAACAACAAAAATAACTTGATCATAAAAAGCTACTTCACTAACGGAAAAAACAAGATATAATCACAGAACAAAACAATGTAAAAACAGCTACAAGTAAGGTCCCAAAGAAAAATGCTATCTGACCCAAGTCCAACAAGAATTCCTGGAGGAGTTAAGGAAAGAGACAAAAGTGGGAGAGGAAATATTGGTGGAAAAATGAGAGTGACACAAGAATATTATGAAAAAAGAACCAACAAATTGTTAAAAAGAGGCATAAAAATATTGAAGTAAATGACACTTTAAAAAACAAAAATTCACTGAAGAGCTCCTTGAAAAGCAGAATTGGCCAAGTGGAAAATGAGGTACAAAAGCTCATTGAGGACAAAAGCTCATTAAAAACTAGAATTTGGCAAATGGAAGCTAAAGACCATAATAAGATACTGAGAAATAAGTAAACAAAGTGAAAAGAGTGAAAAAATAGAAAATGCGAAATATGTCATCAGAAAAAAAATGACTTGGAAAAATCACTTAAGAAGAGATAATTTAAGAATTATTAAACCACCTAAAAGCCATGATGAAAAAAGAGCCTAGGTATCATATTTCAAGAAATTATAAAGGAAAACTGCCCTGATAGGTTAGAACCAGAGGGTAAAATAGAAATTGAAAGAATCCACCAATCACTTCCTGAAAGAGATCCTAAAGTGAAAATTTCCAGGAGTATTATAGCCAAATTCCAGAGCTCCTAGATCAAAGAGAAAGTATTATAAACAATCAGACAAATAATTCAAATATCATGGAACCACAATCAGGACTGCACAAGCTATAGTAGCTCTCATATTTAAGAATCTGAGGGCTAGCAATATGATATTCTGGAAGGGAAAGGAGCTATGATTACAGACAAGAATAATCTAACCAGCAAAACTGAGTATAATCCTTCTGGGGGAAATGGATATTCAATGAACTAGAGGACATTTAAGCATTCCTTCTGCAAAGATCGGAACTGAGGAGAAAAATCTGACATTTAAACACAAGGCTCAAGAGAAATATAAAAATGCAAATATGAAAGAGTAATCATAAGGGACTCAATAAAGTTAAAATGTTTACATTCCTTCATGGAAAAATGACACATGTAACTCCTAAGAACTTTATAATTTTTAGGGCAGTTAGAGGGTATATTATAGATACTCTACTAAACTAGTGGTAGAGATGTGAATTAATGCAACCATTCTGGAGAATAATTTGGAACTATTCTCAAAGGATTTTAAAACTTTGCATACTCTTAGAATGAGTAACAGTACAACTATATCTGTACTCCAAAGCAATCAAGAAAAAGGTAAAAAAAGACCTATATGTACAAAAACACTTATAGCAGCACTTTGTGGTGGCAAAGAATTGGAACTGAGAGGATGCTAATGGTTTGGAGAATGGGATGATCAAATTCTGACATATGACTATGGAGTGTGACTGGGCTATACGAAATGATGAGCAGTATGGTTTTAGAAAGAAAAAAAAACAAAACATGACAAGACCTATATGATGCAAAGGGAAGTGAAAAGAACTGGAAGATCACTGTTCACAGCAACAGTAATATTTTAAAGATGATCAACTTGGCTGATCTAGTCAATATGATACAATAAAATTCTAAAGGACTCATGATGAAAAAAATGTTATCCATTGAGAGAGAGACAGCAAACTGATGAACTCTGAGTGCAAACTGATGCATAATTTTCTCAGTCTCTTTACTTTTTTCTTTGCAGTATGGCTAATAGGGAAATGTTTTACATGATTTCACATGTATATTTAATATAATTTTGTTTGCCTTCTAAGTGGGTTGGGGAAGTTTGGGAGTGAGGGAAAGAAACTGGAACTCAAAATGTAAAAAAAGAAAAAATGTTTAAAATTAATAAAAATTAAAACATAAACACAAGAGTAAAGCAAGAAATCCCAGTTTTCCTACTATTATTTGATAACATTCTGGAAATGCTGGCAATAGCATGAAGAAAATAAAAAAGACAAAACAGGTAAAGGGGAAATAAAAGTTTTCCTATTTGATTATGGCATGATGGTTTATTTAGAAAATCCTAGGGAATTAGCAAAGATATTAATTGAAACTATAACTTCAGCAAAATGCCAAAGTACAAAATAAACTTTCAAAAATCAACAGCATTTCTATATAATAGCAAAACCCCAGAAGAAACAATATTTTAAAAAAACATTCCAGATGGATACAAAACATATAAGGTATCTGGGGATCACTCTACCAAAGGACACAAAATACTTGTATAGATTCAATTAAAAAGTGTTCTTGAAAGAAATAAAGAGCAATTTAAATATTCAGTGCACATGCCTGGCCATGCCAGTGTAGTAAAAAACAACAATTTTGCTAATGTTAATTTAAAATTATAATGCTATGCCAATCAAATTAATAAAAAATAATTTATACAACTTAATAAATAATAATTTTTTGAAAAAAATAAGAGAACTAGAATTTCATAGGAAATGATAAAAAAAGGTTGATTAAAAAGGAGAATAGCATTTTGTGACCTCACATTATATTACATAGCAGTATATAACTGCTATATAAACCATTTACTATTGATTTACTCATTAAAACCATTTATTCTTGATTAAAAAATGGAGATGCA
Organism: Notamacropus eugenii; assembly: GCF_028372415.1. NCBI lineage: Eukaryota > Metazoa > Chordata > Mammalia > Diprotodontia > Macropodidae > Notamacropus > Notamacropus eugenii. The sequence continues at coordinate 160,849,909 of NC_092874.1, forward strand.
GGTCAATGAAATAGATGAGACAGGGAAGAATCAGAAACAATGTAACTTAATAAATATGCTAATTTCCAATAAATAACTTGGTGTTTTATATCCTCGAAAGTTATAAGGAAAGAACTCCATATTTATCTTTTAAAAAATTGAAAAGCAATATGGCAGAAATTAGGCTTAGTCTAACACATTATACAAAATATTCCACAATATATTCTAAGCAGGTCTTTAATATTAAAGATCCTACTATTTTAAAAAATTAGAAGAGTAGATAATATACATTTCTGAGTTATGGATAGGAAATGCATTCTTAATCAAACAAGATGTAGAGGCAACTACAAAAGAGAAAATGGATAACATTTATTACATGAAACTGAAAAACTTTCAAACAAAATTAATGTACCTAGTCCTAGTAGAAGAGAAGTGGTTTAATTGGGGAAAAGTCTTTGTATTTAATTTCTTGGATAAGATTTTGGTATATTAGACATAGGAACAGTTAACATATATGTGAAATATAAAAAGCTTTTCACCAAAAAATGAGGTTAAAGTTTATGAGACAACAAATCTTAAAAGAAAAATTGGAAACTATTAACAACCATTTAACAGAAGGTTCTAAGTCACTAACAGTAAGAGAAATACTAATCAGAACAACCCTGAAGTTTTATCTCACATTTTGCAAATTGGCAAAGATGACAAAATATAGGAGTAAGTCAATGCTGGAGTATTTATGGCACACTGCATTGTTGGTGGAATTGTGAATTATTTCAATGATTTTGGAAAGCAATTTGGAATTATGTAAATGAAGTGACTGCATACCCATTCCTTTTACCCAGAGATTTCACTTCTAGGCTTATACCCCAGAGGTCATTGATGAGGATGACGAAGATGATGATAATAATGTTCTCCCATGCACAATATTTATAGCAGCGCTTTTGTCTTTTCTTTTTCTTTCTCTTGTAAGAACAAAGATAAGGAAATAAAAGTAGGTGCCCATCAATTGGAGAATTACTAAAATTGTGGAATGGCAATATAATAGTATATTTTTGTACTGTAATAAAAATTGAATATGATGAATATAGAAAAGCATAAAAATAGTGCAGAATGAAATGAACAAATCCAATGTGACAAGCAAAATCACTATATAAATTAAATAGAAAATACAAAAAAATTACAAGTGTCTCCAAAGAAGCAATATAAGAAGACGCTCTCTAAATCTTTACAATATTGTGATGTCATTACACATTTTCAGACTTTCATAATGCATTTATGTTTTGCTGATGTTTTTCTCTTCTTTTTCTCTTTTTGATCATTAAAATATTATTTGTTATGGGAGTAACTTTTTGGGAGAGAAAAAGTGAGTGATAAAGGAGAACATTTTGGTGATATAAAAAATCAAGAGACATCTGTGAGGGCAGGCAAAGTAGAATCTTCTTTTTTTGTTTATACTGAGAAGTATAATGACTCTGAATAAAGTGATTAAGGAGGATCTTTCCCACTCATTGTTGGGTCTGGGAAGATTTTTAGGAAGGCCCACACTTTTTGTTAATGAGGCACTGGTTCTCAAGGGATGTGATGCTCTCTGTCTCCAAAAAGTGCATAAAAACTCTAAGCTGCAGCTTACTTCAGCCCTTAGATTTTGGAAGAAGGTTTGTGTACCAGAGGAGACTCTGGGAAGTCACTAAGCAGTCTCCCACCTTTGAAAACCCAGATGTTGGGGCTTCCCTCTCTGGTAACTGTGGTCAGACAGTTGGACCTTTCTGTTGATTTATATGTATTGCTTATGTCAGAAAATTTTGGAAGTGCTATATGTTGATTTAGATTTCTCTGTATTTTCTCTGAAGTTCAGGGCACTGACTTTTTCTCCTGAACTAAGTGAATGATATATGTGTTTGATTAAAGGAGATTATTAACCCCTCAAAAGTTGCCTTTCTTTTTATGAATGCAGACTAAGAACCTATGACAGCAGGCCCCTCTGTGTATATTCAGGGTGCTTACTGTTACAACATCAATTAAAATATTTTTACATATGGCGCATAAATTAGTAGATTTACTACATATTTACAATGTGGATGTAGGAAGAAAAAGTGTAAGTGCTATACTTAAAAGGCATATACAACCAGAAAGATAAGGCAGACCAGTTTTACAGTTTGAATAGGTAATCTACATATGACCAGTTGAATGCTGCACCAGTATTCAAGAAATATTTAAAGAGTCAGAGGAAACTTTCCAGTGCATTGGAACGGGAGATTGACCTCAAAGGTTAGGAAAGGAAGAAAGTACTTCCCTGAGACAGGTGAACCTGTTTCTAGTGCCTCCTCTGAAATATACTGGATAACTGAATGTGGGTACATCACTTAATTTTTAGTTCCCCAGGTAACTTTCTAATTCTTTAATTTGGAGAAAAGGTGCTCAGTTGCATTGATGGAGAGTTTGTTCACAAAGATCTTCAGACACTTATGAAATTACAGATCTGACAAATGTGTGTGTGTGTGTACGTATGTGTGTGAGCTTATACACACACAAACATATATATGTGGGTATGCATATATATATATATGCATGTATCTATCTATCACATAGAGTGAAAAGGACTATATTTTTTGAGGAAGAAAAGGATTTTTTGAGATGAAATATAGACTATCCAAATCATTAAAACAAGAATCCATCAAGCATTAGAAATATTCATTAAATGAATATTCCTGTTAACTAACAGTTTAACAACTTTTTTAAACCAATATTTACTAACAATGAATAATGCCTATCTCAACCATTCAATGTGATTTGTTTTAGCATATGACAATGCTAAAGCTATTAAACATTTCCGTAAGAGTTATAGTAAAAAGTCTTAAGAATGTACAAAACTGTGGTGTGGTAAGCAATACAGAAAATCCTAAACACACTTAAAGTGGTTAATTTCTTTAAAGATCTTTCAGTGGATTACATTCTGTCCTCACTGGGCTCAGAAAAGGTAACATTTGTAAGGGGGAAAACGCCAATAAAGCTGCCCTATTCTCCTGTTGCCAAGTAACAGGTTCTAATGAGTTCCTTCCCAGAGGTTCTGTTTTCTCAACCAGGTGCATTAGCATTGTCAGTATCAACAGGAGAAATTAATGCTCAAGTTCCCCTCTGTTAGCAACCATTTCACTCATATTTACTTACTGCATGCATTGTTAAATGCTTTACTCTACTTTAGGAAACTGTCCTTTATATTTCTGTAAACATGGTATTTCATTTATAAGCACTATGCCTGCTTGTATCACAGGAAGGATATTATGCCCTATCAACTCATGGAAATCTGCCCATTTCCTCCTGCTTTCAAAAAATAAATTTGGAGGAAAAATTTACATCTTCATTTCAAGAAAGCAACAGTGGGTTCTCCAAATGAACAATCCCTAGAAACAGAGTAACAATTTTTCTAGAGAACAATATCTTTATGTGCTTCCATTTGTTAGTCTTTCTGCTTAAAATAGATGAATGGATTCATGAGATAGCTTATTTGCTACGTTCTTAGAACTCAACCACAAACTTGCCATGCCACAAGCTTCTACAGAGTAGGAGAGGATGGGGTTCCAGGGAAATTTCCTTTTGCTTCCACTTCTATTCTTTCCCATCATTCCTTACTGTTTCTCAGTACTGAAGTACAGAGCCATAATGGAGGGAATTCATGCCATAATGGAGGGAATTGACTCTGGCTCATTTCAGTCTATGGGGCTATTATTATTGCTGAACCACTTCAGAGGCTAGTCTTAGTACTCCTGGATATAACCAAGGAAGGGATATATATTTTAGAGAACATGATCACATACTCTATGTTATAGTAATTCTGTGTTTTACTCTTATATCCTACTATGGTTTTCAAATCAGTTCATCTATTTGGAATCTAGCCTCAAAGTGACCTGTAGCATTATGGCAGCAAAGAAACAGTTACGTATCTAGAAAACTAATTAAACCAATATTTTTCTATCCTAAACATTCAGTTCTAAGCTTGAACTAGAAATTGTAGTAAATGACATTTTTAAGGATGGCATTTTATAAAAAGAAAGTAGGTCAATGAGCTTTTACACACAACTGTCTTTTCCCCTAAAAATAACACAATATGGGTATTCTTGAAATGTTACAAAGAATTAAGTAGATGTAAAACTCCATTTCCTCTCAATTCCATTCTGTTTAAAATTACTACACAGTAAATGCCTAAAATTACATTTTAGGACAGTTTTTTAAAAAATCATATTTCATGAAAATCACTTAATAACAAATATTTTATGCTTAAAATGTAAACATTACATAAAATAGTTTCACTGAAATAAATTGAATAGATGAAGCTTAGTGGGAAATTGTTTCATTTGTGCAACCTATCTTCTGATAATTGTCCTACTTTAATCACTAGCACTATTAATTATTTATCCATAGTTTTAAAAGTTAAAATAAGTAAAATATCTTCAGACACTTCAATAGAGCTACCATACAAAGTTCTCATTGCTCCAGGATAAACACATAGACTTCCATCAACCATTTACATGGTTTGCAGACAGAGCTTTCTCTGTTCCCCATTATTTATTTGACATTTTCTAGTTTGTCAATGACCCTCTTAAGGGTTGATTCTCGGAACTGAACCACATAGTCCAGCTGCGAACTGTCCTATACAGGATATATTGGTTGTATGCTATTCTGGAGATGTACCTTTGAAATGGGAACTCAGCCGATGATCTTCATTCATTTAGTCATGACCCTAGGTCAGACTCTTCTTGCCTCTTTCTAGATTACTCTATCACTCACCAAATTACACTCCTTAGTCTGCATAGAAATTTCTTCAATCTGGAAGCTCACGCTGTCCCTCCCAAAACACTTCTTACACAGTTAAGACCCTCCACCCTGCTACCTTTCCCTTTCCCTTTAAACTTTATTTTACAGGTTGTCTTCCACAACTAGAAAATGATCTCTATGAGGAAAGGGACTATATATTTCCTTTTGCTTTCATGTGTATTTACAGTGCATATCACTGTGATATGGCAATAGTAATCATTTAATAAATACTAGTTGATTTAACAAACTACTAATTGAGCTCTCTAGTCTCTCCCCATTCTAATTCGACTTCAACACAGCAACCAAAAATAACTTCCTAAAGGACAAATTTGACTGTTGCTTCCACTCTCAAAAAAACAAAAAGTGCTTTCCCATAGCCTAAAAGATAAAACACAAATTCTTGGCCTGATATTTATTAACCTCCACAATATAAATCCCATTTCCTTCCAGTTTCATTTTATATTCATCTCTTTTTACTGACTTTCTGTTACAGAAAAATTTTACATACCACTACTATTACTACTACCACCCATTCCTCAAGCATCTATGCAGGTATGTATATACATGCATATACACATATGTGTATATACTCCAACACACACTCATATATATACATATGCATGTGTGCATATATACATACATACACACACATATATATGCTTCATTTGTGAAGCTTTCTTTGATTCTCCCAACTGTTACTATTTGCTCCCTTCCAAATTTTCCTTGCATTTTTCTTTTTTTATTTTTATTAATATATCTTTAGTTTTTTAACATTCTCTTTCACAAGATTTTAAGTTCCAAATTTTCTCCCCATCTCTCCCCTCCCTCACCCCAAAATGGTATGTACTCTGATTACCCTTTCCCCCCAATCTACCCTTCCTTCTGTTACCCCCTTCCCTTCTCTAATCACCTTCCCTTCTATTTTCCTATAGGGAAAGATAGATTTCTATAGCTTATTACCTGTATATCTTATTTGCCAGTTGCATATCAAAACAATTTTGAAGATTTGTCTTAAAAATTTTGAGTTCCATATTCTCTCCCTTCCTTCCCACTCACCCTCAGTGAAAAGACAAGGAATTTAATATGGGTTATATGATGTGTAGTCATACAAAACAATACCATAATGGTCCTGTTGTGAAAGTGAAATATATTTCCCTCTATCCTATTTCCCTCCATTTATTATATTTTCTCTCTTGACCCTGTCCCTTCTCAAAAGTGTCTACTTTTGAAGAACCCCTCCTCCCATTTACCTTCCCTTCTATAACCCCCCCATCCCCTTCCACCCTACTTTCCTGTAGGATAAGATAAATTTCCATACTCCACCGAGTATGTATGCTATTTCTTCTTTAAGCCAAATTTGATGAGGGTAAGGTTCATTCATTCCCTCTCACCTCCCCCTTTTCCCCCTCCATTGTAAAGGTTTTTTTCTTGTCTTCTTTATGTGAGATTATTTACCTTTCCCTTTCTGCTTCTCTCTCATACATTCCTTGCTCATCCTTTAATCTGATTTTTAGGTATCATCCCTTCATATTCAACTCATCCTGTACTCTCTGTATGTGTATATGTATACGTATATATATATATATACGTATACATATACACATGTGTATATATACATATATTCCCTCCAATTACCCTAATGCTGAGAAAGGTCTCATGAGTTATAAATATCATCTTTTGGGGCGGAGCCAAGATGGCGGAGTAGAAAGACATACATACACTAGCTCCGAACCCACAGCCCATAAAATATCTGTGAAAAAGAACTCCCAACAAATTCTGGAGCAACAGAAGACACAGAACAATGGAGCAGACAAGATTTCTGTTCCAGCGAGCCCTGAAAACCTCTCGCGAAAGGTCTCTTGCCCACCGGACCTGGAGCAGAGCCCAGCCCTGCCTTGGCTGCGCGGCACCAAGAGGAGCAGATCCGCGCAGGTTACAGGGACAGAATCTCCAGCGGCTGCGTGGGTCCCTCAACCCACGGGCCCCAAAGGTTGGTGAGAGGGTCTTCTTGGCTTGCTGAGAGGGGAGTGGGGTGCCCCTATAACTCCGGCCCCCTCAGGAGGCAGCAGTGGAGGCAGGAGCAGATCAGGGCTCCCCAAGCAAGCAGGAGCTGGGATCCATTGTTGAAGGTCTCTGCATAAACCCCCTGAGGGAACGGAGTCCCCTGTGGCAGCCCTGCCCCCACCTGAGCACCTGAACTTAATCTCACACTGAATAGCAGCCCTGCCCCTGCCCAAAGCCCTGAGGCTGGGAAGCAGCATTTGAATTTCAGACCCCAAGTGCTGGCTGGATGGATCTGGAGGCGAAGTGGGTGTGAAGAGAATAGTCAGAAGTCAAGTCACTGGCTGGGAAAATGCCCAGAAAAGGGAAAAAAAAATAAGACTATAGAAGGTTACTTTCTTGGTGAACAGGTATATCCTCCCATCCTTTCAGATGAGGAAGAACAATGCTTACCATCAGGGAAAGACACAGAAGTCAAAGCTTCTGTATCTCAGCCCACTCAATGGGCTCAGGCCATGGAAGAGCTCAAAAAGGATTTTAAAATTCAAGTTAGAGAGGTGGAGGAAAAACTGGGAAGAGAAATGAGAGACTTGCAGGTAAAGCAGGAACAGCAGGTCAGCACCCGGCTAAAGGAGACCCAAAAAAAAATGCTGAAGAAAACAACACCTTGAAAAACAGGCTAACTCAATTGGCAAAATAGGTTCAAAAAGCCAATGAGGAAAAGAATGCTTTCAATAACAGAATTAGCCAAATGGAAAAGGAGGTTCAAAAGCTCACTGAAGAAAATAGTTCTTTCAAAATTAGAATGGAACAGATGGAGGCCAATGACTTTATGAGAAACCAAGAAATCACAAAACAAAACCAAAAGAATGAAAAAATGGAAGATAATGTGAAATATCTCATTGGAAAAACAACTGACCTGGAAAATAGATCCAGGAGAGACAATTTAAAAATTATGGGCCTACGTGAAAATCATGATCAAAAAAAGAGCCTAGACATCATCTTTCAAGAAATCATCAAGGAAAACTGCCCTGAGATTCTAGAACCAGAGGGCAAAATAAGTATTCAAGGAATCCACAGAATACCACCTGAAAGAGATACAAAAAGAGAAACTCCTAGGAACATTGTGGCCAAATTCCAGAGTTCCCAGGTCAAGGAGAAAATATTGCAAGCAGCTAGAAAGAAACAATTCAAGTATTGTGGAAATACAATCAGGATAACACAAGATCTAGCAGCTTCTGCATTAAGGGATCAAAGGGCATGGAATAGGATATTCCAGAAATCAAAGGAACTAGGACTAAAACCAAAAATCACCTACCCAGCAAAACTGAGTATAATATTTCAGGGAAAAATTTGGTCTTTCAGTGAAATAGAGGACTTTCAAGCATTCTTGATGAAAAGACCAGAGCTGAAAAGAAAATTTGACTTTCAAACACAAGAATGAAGAGAAGCATGAAAAGGTAAATAGCAAAGAGAAGTCATAAGGGACTTACTAAAGTTGAACTGTTGGGGTGGAGCCAAGATGGCAGAGTAGAAACACACGCATACGCTAGCTCCAAACCCAGAGCCCATAAAATATCTGTAAAAAAGATTCTGGAGCAACAAATTCTGGAGCAGCAAAAGCCACAGAACAACGGAGCAGACGAGACTTCTGTTCCACAGAGACCTGACGTGAAAGGTCCGTCGCACCCTGGACCAGGAGCCAAGCCCAGCCCTGCCTTGGCTGCGCGGCACCAAGAGGAGCAGATCTGAGCAGGCTTCAGGGACAGAATCTCCAGCGGCCACGTGGGTCCTTCCACCCACGGGCCCCCTGGTGAGAGGGTCTTCTCGGCTTGCCGAGAGGGGAGTGGGGTGCCCGCATAACTCAGGCCCCCTGGGGAGGCAGCACTGGAGGCAGCAGTCGACCGAGGCTCCCCAAGCAGGCAGGAGCTGGGATCCGTTGTTGAAGGTCTCTGCATAAACCCCGGGGGGAACGGAGCCCAAGAGGTGGCCCTGCCTCCACCCAAAGCCCTGAGGCTGGAAAGCAGCATTTGAATCTCAGACCCCAAGCCCTGGCTGGGAGGATCCAGAGGCGAAGTGGGTGTGAAGAGAATAGTCAGAAGTCAAGTCACTGGCTGGGAAAATGCCCAGAAAAGGGAAAAGAAATAAGACTATAGAAGGTTACTTTCCTGGTGATCAGGCATTTCCTCCCTTCCTTTCTGATGAGGAAGAACAATGCTTACCATCAGGGAAAGACACAGAAGTCAAGGCTTCTGTATCCCAGCCCACCCAATGGGCTCAGGCCATGGGAAGAGCTCAAAAAGGATTCTGAAAATCAAGTTAGAGAGGTGGAGGAAAAACTGGGAAGAGTAATGAAAGAGATGCAAGAAGAGCATGAAAAACAGGTAAACACCCTGCTAAAGGAGACCCCAAAAAATGCTGAAGAAAATAACACCTTGAAAAATAGGCTAACTCAATTGGCAAAAGAGGTTCAAAAAGCCAATGAGGAGAAGAATGCTTTCCAAAGCAGAATTAGCCAAATGGAAAAGGAGATTCAAAAGCTCACTGAAGAAAATAGTTCTTTCAAAATTAGAATGGAACAGATGGAGGCCAATAACTTTATGAGAAACCAAGAAATCACAAAACAAAACCAAAAGAATGAAAAAATGGAAGATAATGTGAAATATCTCATTGGAAAAACAACTGACCTGGAAAATAGATCCAGGAGAGACAATTTAAAAATTATGGGCCTGCCTGAAAGCCATGATCAAAAAAAGAGCTTAGACATCATCTTTCATGAAATTATCAAGGAAAACTGCCCTGAGATTCTAGAACCAGAGGGCAAAATAAGTATTCAAGGAATCCACAGATCACCTCCTGAAAGAGATACAAAAAGAGAAACCCCTAGGAACATTGTGGCCAAATTCCAGAGTTCCCAGGTCAAGGAGAAAATATTGCAAGCAGCTAGAAAGAAACAATTCAAGTACTGTGGAAATACAATCAGGATAACACAAGATCTAGCACCTTCTACATTAAGGGATTGAAGAGCATAGAATAGGATATTCCAGAAGTCAAAGGAACTAGGACTAAAACCAAGAATCACCTACCCAGCAAAACTTAGTAGAACACTTCAGGGTAAAAAAATGGTCTTTTAATGAAATAGAAGACTTTCAAGCATTCTTGATGAAAAGACCAGAGCTGAAAAGAAAATTTGACTTTCAAACACAAGAATGAAGAAAAGCAAGAAAAGGTGAACAGCAAAGAGAAGTCATAAGGGACTTACTAAAGTTGAACTCTTTACATTCCTACATGGAAAGACAATATTTGTAACTCTTGAAACTTTTCAGTATCTGGGTACTGGGTGGGATTACACACACACACATGCACATGCACACATGCATACACACATAGAGACAGAGTGCACAGAGTGAATTGAAGAGGATGGGATCATATTTTTAAAAAAAAATGAAATCAAGCAGTGAGAGAGAAATATATTGGGAGGAAAAAAGGAGAAATGGAATGGGGCAAATTATCTCTTATAAAAGAGGCAAGCAAAAGACTTTTTAGTGGAGGGAAAAAGAGGGGAGGTGAGAGAAAAACATGAAGTTTACCCTCATCACATTCCACTAAAGGAAGAATTAAAATACACACTCATTTTGGTATGAAAACCTATCTTACAGTACAGGAAAGTGGGGGATAAGGGAATAAACAGGGTGGGGGGGATGATGGAAGGGAGGGCATGGGGAGGAGGGAGCAATTTGAAGTCAGCACTCACGGGGAGGTACAGGATCAAAAGAGAGAATAGAAGTAATGGGGGACAGGATAGGATGGAGGGAAATATAGTTAGTCTTATACAACACGACTATTATGGAAGTCATTTGCAAAACTACACAGATATGGCCTATATTGAATTGCTTGCCTTCCAAAGGGAAGGGGTGGGGAGGGAGGGAGGTAAAGAAGTTGGAACTCAAAGTTTTAGGAATAACTGTTGAGTACTGTTCTTGCCACTAGGAAATAAGAAATACAGGTAAAGCGGTATAGAAAGTTATTTGGCCCTACAGGACAAAAGAGAAGATGGAGACAAGGGCAGAGAGGGATGATAGAAGAGAGAGCAGATTGGTGATAGGGGCAATTAGAATGCTTGGTGTTTGGGGGAGGGGAGAAAAGGGGAGAAAATTTGGAACCCAAAATTTTGTGAAAATGAAAGTTAAAAGTTAAATAAATTTAAAAAAACAAATAAACAAATAAATGTCATCTTTCTATGTATGAATGTAAACAGTTCAACTTTAATAAGTCCTTTATGATTTCTCTTGCCTTTCTAACCTTTTCATGCTTTTGATTCTTGTATTTGAAAGTTAAATTTTCTACTCAGCTCTGGTCATTCATCAAGAACGCTTGAAAGTCCTCTATTTCACTGAATGTCTATTTTTTTCCCCTGAGGGATTATACTTAGTTTTGCTTGGTAGGTGATTCTTGGTTTTAATCCTAGCTCCTTTGACCTCCAGAATATCATATTCCAAGCCCTCCAATCCCTTAATGTAGAAGCTACTATTTCTTTTTTTTTCCTTACACATTTGTCTGTATTGGTTACTACAAGTAGTTACAAGCAGTGGAGGCTCACACCCCAGCCCCAGCCTGGCCTTCCTGGGCCCGGGGCTGTCTGTCCTCAGTCTCAGTCTCCTGGGAAGGACCATGGCCCAGGAGGAAGGGTAGACACTGCGATGAGATGCCAGGCAGGTGCAGGAACCTCTTCTCTCCAAAGTGCCTGGGGCAGGGAAGCTGGAGAGGAATTTGGGGATGGGGGACACTGACAGGGCCAGGGCCTCAGAACAAGCAATCTTTCAGCAGAGGTAACGCTAGAGTAGGGACATTCCACTGTGGACTCACAGTCTGAGGCCCCAGATTTGGAGCAGAGGCTGGGAGGTGAACACAGGAGTGAGGAATAAACCAGTTTCTGGCTTTTTCTTTATTCTGGCCCAGGAACCAATAGTAAATGCCCTAGGGTCCTGAGGTCCAAGTTGAAGAGGTAGGAGATTGGTGTCTACCATGAGGGGTGTCATAGGCTGGGGGTTCTGGAGGTAGGACATCACCATAGCAGGCCATGGTTTTTAACTGAAATGATCTTACTGCAATTACAATAACATAAATTACCAATTAAATCCTGAAATTAAGTAAAAGAAAAATAGAAAATTAATCTTTCTGCTTTATCAAATAACTCAACAGTTAAAAACAGATCTGTTGCCAAGGCCTTTATTTTAGTGAAGTCAATTAAAGATATTTTCAAGGTGCTTACTATGTGTACTAGATTCTGAGGAAAGAAAAATAAAAATTGAATCAGTATGTGCCCTTAAAGAAATTATATTCTGAGGGAAGGGGAGAAAGGGAGGGAATAATAAACAGAGATACAGTAATTGTAACAAGAGCAAAAAAAGCAGTCAAAAAGCTCTGAGAAAATTTAAGGTAAAAGCAATTAATAATCACCAGAGATATCAAAGAAAGCCTCTTATTGAGAAGGTGACAGCCAAGCTAAGCCTTCAGGAAGGTAAGACTTCTGAAAGTCAGAGAGTAGGAGGGAATGCATTCTAGTCATGGGAATCAGACAGTCTGAAGCAAACTTTGTTCAGATCATTCTATTTCCAGGAATGAAAACCTTTGGGTACAGAAAGACTCAAGCCATCTGAACCTATCTATTCTGGAAAAAAAGGAACACAGGCAGAGAACTTCTTTCTATTATCCTATAGACCTTCAACAAAGTTGTATGCCTTCAGCCCAACCACAATGGGAACTATATTATGAGGAAGCCCAGAAATGGGCAAGATAACATTTTTAGAGAGAAAAATCTGAAACTGCCTCAGATATCAGGATTACGAAGATGCAGTATAGAGCAGTGAGAATGAGAGACATACTAGAAAGTAGCTGAGAGTTTAGATTCTTCAATGGAGTCATCATTGTTACTGACTGTGGTTGCATTTAGTCTGTGGTGGGAATCTGCTAATTACCAATAAGCTACACTTGAGCTAATTGCATTAGCTAATTGAACATATAAAAAGCTTTGCTTAGGAGTTTCATGGGACAAATTCCATAATACAGCCAAAAGGTAGGGCCAACAGGAAATTTGCCATAGCAAATAATAGTAGGAATGGTCTAAAGAAACAGCAATGAATTTAGGATCTCAGATTCAGCAGTTACAGTGAGGAGGAATTAACCATTGAATTGCAAAGTTTATACTCTGTTTCTTTCAAAGCTGATCAAGGTTCTATGTGTGTACTAAATGTGTGTTAATCTTCCTGAAATGCTCCTGTATCTTACTTATGTATATTAGAATCCTTATTTCCCTATGAACTTCAGCTACCACCATCTATAGCTACCACCATCTGGTATCTTTCCTTCTTCCCTCTAATTTTTAGTGCTCCCCATAAATAACTTTTCACTTATTAAATTATATCTGTATATCATCCTGTACATATACGTGGGATTTTTACATGCATATAATATATAGTACATATGTAAATATGCACATATATACATACATTTATACAGAGAGAGTAAGAAGAGACAGAGAAAAGAGAAGAAGAGAAGGAAGAAAGAGAAATAGAGTTTACTTATTTATGTCCATGTTTTTTCTAACAGTAGATGTAACTCATTGAAGGCAGGAATTGTCTTTTTTTTTTTGTCTTTGCATTTTCAGTGCCTAGCGTATAGTAGGTGCTTAATATATGTTGTTGAAATTGACAACTCATTGTATTATCCCTTAACTAGTTAACTGTGCCTGGGAGATAAATCCCACAGAAGTCCTTCTCAAATAATTGTCTATCATTTGGCAGCTTGAACATACTTCAGGAACAATGACAGGTGGAGATACTTATTGGAGCCATAAATTTGTCAAAGTATAACACAGGGATACTAAAGCCAGTTTAAGAACAGAAACCTACCTTTTCATAATTTTGAAAATGCACTAAAAAGCCAGAACTTCATTATACTTCCGAAACATGGGCTTTTAAGTAGGGACAATAAAATTTATCATGAGAATCAGGGACTTGTGATAGGCTTGCTTTTAGAGAGATAGTATATTTTGATGCTTTGTTATTGGCTTTTGACCTCTGCTCTCAAAGAAGATCAGTGACATCAGGAGGATGATGTTTTGACTTGCGAATGAGTTAGATTTAAGTGAGGGATGGTTGTTCAAAGTCACCAGCCTCTCTCTTGTGGAGAACATCTGGTTCTAATGGCAAGATACAGATTGGGACAACTGGAGATGACCCTGGATACAGCGGGATATCTTGGCCTTTTTTAAGATAAGGTCTTGCCCAGGTCTTTCTGAGGCAAAGCCCATTCAGTGATTGAAGCCTAGGTTTACTTTAAGTATCGAATTTGAACCACCATGAAAAGCTAGCTTTTTCTTATTCATATTTATCTCATTTGCTTAGCATATAGTACTAATGAAGCCAGAGTTCAATCTACACATAGATACCAGTTATTTTGTCACAGGTTGCAAACTCAATCTGAATCCACACATCATACAATATCTGCCAGTGGTCACAAGGAAGACCAGGTGAAAGAGTTTGGTAGGACAACACAAATCTATCACTATGGAAGTCAGGATTCAAATCCCAATTCTGCCACTTAACATCCACATGATCACTCATCCTCTCTGGGTTTTTGGCTCTTCATGGTAAAATGAAAGGGTTAAACCAGATGATTGATAAGGTCTGTTCTGGTTTAAATTAAATTTTATTTAAATTAAATTTGATGACTAGAAAAACAATTTTAAGTCACATGCCCTATTCACAGCAGGTTAGTAGTATCTCTGTCCTATAAGAAGGACTTAATAATACTTAATTTGAACTTCAAATTGAGTTGAAGAAATAAAAGTTATTTGAGAATATTTGGGGGGGATGGTAATTCAGGATAGGGTAATTACAACTAAATATGAAGTACAAGAAGTGAAATTTGGTTGCCACAGAACACACATGGTAACTGAAAATGTATCAATAGAGGATAAAGAATAACAAATATAGAGTCAGAAAAGATCTGAGAGGTCATCTAGTCATGCTGTAATCTATAGTATGGACATTGTACACAACATTTAAGAAAAGTAGTTGTCAAACCTTCTTCACTTGAAGGCTTCCAGTGCCTGAAAATACATTACTCCCCAAGTTAGCCAACTCCTTAAGTGAAGCTGTTTGTTGGTTTGTTTGTTTTTTCCTTTAAAGTGAGCATTCCAGTTTCTGTGCAACTTCTACCTATTGGTCCCAGTTCTTCCCTCTGGAACCAAGCAGAATCAAACCCTTCTTCCACCTGCAATTCTTTATTCACACAGCTCCTTCCACTATTCCTATAAGCATAATAAAGTTTTCAGGAAAACATGCTTGCAATTAGGTCTTAAATATGAAGTGATTATAAATTCATTTTAATTCAAAACTGAATTTAAAATGTTAATTAATAATGCAGTAGAAGATTTTGATATTGTTATCCTAATTAAAAGAAATACCTTAAAAATTAAATGTATGATTCTCACAGTTGAACTAATGAAAGTAGAAACTGATGCAGCTAAGAGCACAAATAATTACCACACAGAGAAGCATGATTTTGTAAACATTGGGTAGACACTTTACTAGAAGAGGAGAATCTTTCCATTTTGGCATTTGTTTATGAACTGATACTTTTAGGCATCTGCAACCTTATAAAAAACCATCCTACTTCCTGAATAAACAATTTTAATGAATCCTTTATACTCTAATGGACGAATAAATGCTATATGAACTATAAACAGGAGAAATCTGCTGCCCTTATCATTAGTGTTCAAACATCTTTTATTACCAAACATACTCTATAGCATTAAGAAATGAAAGAATTCCATATGATTCAAAAACACAATGAGATGATGATCAAAAATTTCTATTATGTTTTGAGAACTTTAGAAATGGGAAAAAAGCCTAAAAGTGTAGGATATGTTAGGAGTACACAAGTGTGCATTTATTGAAAAATTCAAATAGTCATTCTTATGAGTAACTGAATAATTAAGTGGTAGAGTAAGGAATAATGGACTGTATGAATGAGGGCATTGGTAATGCCAAACAGATAAATATAAAGAGGAGAAACTCTGGAGATTATGGCAGTGTTAAAAAGTAGCTGATATATCGTTAATTCTTTTCAGTATAGATAATGATGTGTGCTACCAATAATATCTGAGTCATCGTTCACAGGAGAAAACTCAGACATCAAAAGATCATCTGAGCTGCGAGAAAACTATACATGAAATATTTTTCTCTGTAAAGTAAAGCTCTAATCAAAAACCACACTGAAAAAAAAAACAGAAGGGCAAAGATAGGGGAAATCATAACACTTCCTTCCTTTTGCACATACATACAACATCAGTTTTGAAAAGTAGCCTCATTCTGAGGTTTCACTGAATCTCCAAAATTAGCAACTTGATCAAAGCAGCAGAAATAAATTGTATTCCCCAAGCTACTTTGCTTTGACAAATATATTTTTGTGAACAGTGTTATTATACTACATGTGTACTTAATCTCAGTGACTACACAAAATGATAACCTTCATTATTTTCATTTCCAAAGCCTATGACAAGGATTTTATTAATACATGATTATCAATTGTGATTTTTTTGTGGAAGGCAAAGGGCCATATTAATACTTTTAAAATCTTTTATTTTCTCAGATTCATAGTTATTTGCACTAACAAGAAAGATGTAATACATATATGTATATATATAATGTGTATATATGTAAAGTGAAATAATTTTTTAAACTGGTTATCAAATCTTTCTTCTATATTCCCTAACTCCTACATTATTTGACAAATGGCAACTGTTAGCATGCTACTGACAGAATAATAAGTATGAAAGGTATTTCTTTTATAGTACTTTGCAATTCCTTTAACTAGGATGATGAATAAATGTTAAATAAAATAATGTACTTCTGGTATGCAAAGATGTATAAATTCCTATGCACTAGGTGAAGGGTCTCAGAGGCATCATATCAAGTTTCTTTTGAATCAACATCTAAAACAACTGTTAAAATGATAATTATTATCAAAGTTGAGAAAATTTAGGTGGAATTTCATGGCCATACATGGGGGATCTGAATTATGATAAAGAATAGATTATATGCATCATAAAATTTTGGAATCCAATGTTTTGAGGGGACCTTTAAAGCCTTCTAGCCCTGAAAACAATTACACAGACAAGTTCAGCTCTCTAGTTGGGGTTTCATACATCTTTACTTGGAGTTTTCCCCCATGTTGTGTCATTTAGAACCTTGAAAACTGGACTTAAGTGCACTAAACAGTATGTTAGTAACTCCATTATATGGTATAACATGTGCTTATTTTAAATTTTAATTATCAATTTTATTCATTCATAGAAATTCACAAAAGTATAATAATTATATATGTATATATATACATATATATATATATTTATAGGACTTGCGAGTTGTCCACAAAATGGCATATGCTCATACATTTCTGACCAGAAAACCTGAATATTAAAATTTCCAATTGGCTGTCATAGATATCTGAATTCAAGGCCAAGACACTGCTCCCCATTGTATGAAAGAAGCAGGGAAAGAATTATTTAAGATGTGGTAAAAGAAGACAAAAATTATAGTATTGATTTTAATTATCTATATTTTATATTTTTTTTAAATTTTGCATATGATAAAACTAGACTATCTTCTTTTCAGTCATTAATTATATTGTACTTGGATAAATATGACTTGCAATCACAAGCTGTAAGATTTTTATGAATGCTCAATTTTTCATAATATCTTCCTAATTAAAAAAAATAATACCTAAAAATATGACTGTTCTAAGAAATGACAACAGAACTTGTAGTTTAACTGATTTTTTTTTTGCAGATGTAGCCTGACAGGTAGTTAAGAACATCAGATGTTTTCAAAGTTACATCAATTTTTCACTAGATTCTGTAAATTATCAAAATCACTAGACACTTAAAAGAGATTAATATATTTCAGGACTGAAAAGTGTTATTCTTCATGGACTACAATGAGCACATTATTTCCACAAATATGAGATTTTTCTGAGGGAAAAATCTCAGATAGAGCTACAAATTATTAATCTTCCATAATTCTTAAGAAACAGAAATGGGCATGAAGCATGGCCAATACAGTTAAAGCAACTAAAATATAATTGTCCACTGAATAATAAACATTTTGTGAAATCTGAGAGTGTAAGTTGCTTTACAGATTGTTTATTTGTTTATTTTTGCAAAGTTGATTTTAGAATATTGTTGCTCAGTCCTTCAGTCATGTCTGCCTCTTTGTGTCTCCATGATCAATAGCACACCAGGCCCTTCTATCCTCCACTATCTCTACAAGTCTGTCTAAGTTCATGCATTTAAAAACATTATTCTGAGCAGTCCCTAGGATTACCATACTACCAAAAGGTTCTATGACACATAGAAAGCTTTTATGTAAATTACCAAGACTTTGTCCTATGTGTGTGCGACAGGATGAGGGAGAGTTGTTGGGAGGTGAAGAGAGCTATAAACAGAATTAATTGCATATAATCAAAAAAAAGGGAAGCTAGAAGATGAATAGGGAAGCTTTTTTTGGAAGGTGAGATTTTAGCTGGAACTTACAGAGAAACGAGGAAGTTGAGAGGAAGCTGAAGAGGAAGATCATTCCTCCTTATACGCTAGGGGAGAGAGGGTGCAATGTTTAAGAAGTAGGAGGGCAGTATAAATTATAAGAAGATTGCAAAGTTGGGAAGGGCAGTTAATAATGAGTTTTGAACTATAAGTAAGCAGATTTAAGTAGCTGTTCCTTGGACCCCAAGGTCTGTACACTTCTCCCATTTCTATTCTGCCAAAAGGATGCTGATTATTGTCTATATATTTCAAGGAAACTGGGTAAGTGTGCAGGGGAGGAACAACAGTGAGTCTGGGGGAAGCATGTACTCTCCAGATGTATACATTACCTTCTGAGACCAAGGAAATAGAACCATGAGTATGCTCTGTACTTTCCTCCCTACTCGCAACAACTGTCGTGTTTGTCCTTCATTCTTGAAGGGGACCATGACATCAAGAGAATGACATGACTTGCAGTTGACTTTGACTTGAGTGAGGGGGGGTTGTGCAAAGTCACCCACCTCAATTTCTTCTCCAGAGTCACCTGAATCCAGTGGCTTGATATTCATCAAGATGGCTAGAGATGGCCTAGGATGCAATGGGAGACCCTGGCCCTTTCAGGCTAAGGTCATATCACATTCTCACTTTGAGTGAGATACACCCATTCAATAAATAGGCTTCTTTAAGTTACTCAAGGGATGGACCCTTTAATAAAAAAAAGAAAAACAATCAAACCTCTGTGCTAGGTGGGTGAGGACTTTTCTAGTCTATTGGTGACAATAAGGCAAACAAGAATGATTCCATTTTAATAGAGGCCTCTATTATCTTAGGGATTTCTTGCCAACATTGGTTTTTGATAAGCCTAACCTCAGAGAAATGCATTTCCCATGGAAACAAATCTTTAGCCACTCTTTAGACCCCAAGGTTGGCACGCTTCCCCCATTTCTATTCTACTACAGAATGCTGATTACCCTCTGTATATTCCAAGTGGGCCTAAAAACTATAAAAACTCAAGTTTTAAGTGCTTGAAGCCATTTCTAGCCCAAGTGGTGTTAGTACACTACAATTTATTGTCCTTTCAGTTTGACTTGTCACTTCTTAACCTATAGTCTTACAGACTTCCTGCTAGATTCTCCTTTGGCTGTCCTCAGATTAAGCCTGGAAACCTCTCATGATATAACCAGATTATACTGTACTACTTTTCTCTGATGTAGGGATCTCAGGCAAGTTTGTTTTCCCCACTGTTCACTCTCAATCAAATCACAAGCTCCTTAAAACTCTGAGTGAGGGGAGAAATGAAGACACCAACTTATGGGAAAGTCATTTCCTGAAAGTAGGTTGAAGATAGGAATTTGGAAAGGGTAACTCTACCCACATGAAAGTAGAAGCCATCCACAAAAAAGAAATTAGTTTTTAAAAACCTGAATTCTTTTGATCTCATGTCAACTTAGTAGATTCGTTATTAATATATTTTTAAAAAGAAAAGACCCACAGAAACAAGGACTAGTGATAAACAAATTGTATTACATAGATGTGAAATAATATTACTATGATATAAGAAATGATAAATATGAAGAATGGAGAAAAACCTCATGGGGAGGTATAGCACCAATGCAATATTCACAGTGCCTACTGTAGCTACAAATATGCTGGCACAATTCTGAATGGTGAAATACCACAGACTCTCCACATGGAAGACAGAACCCAAACATTTATTCTGATACCAGAAAGCCAAATCCTTCATAGTAACAAAAATCTAGACACAATAACAATGCAGAGAACAACACCAGCCCCCAAGCCTTCCCCTGCTAGGCTTCCCACAGACCAGCTCGTGCCAGTTGCTGCCTTTACCAGCTCTTATTACTCTCAGTTCAGTTATAGCTCCACCTCTTCCTGTTTCAGCCTTCCCGCTCCACCCCTTCCTGTTCCATGTGACTTCACTCGTGTGACTCAGGCTTCCATGTGACTGATACAGGTCACATGGGCCTCTTCATGTATTAATGGAGGGAAAGATCTTCCCATTAAGAAGCAAAATTACATTAACAATAAGCAAAAATGCATTATCAATACAGGAGGCTTGTATGAAATGATGCTGAATGAAGAAAGCTTGGATAAAAAAACCAGTTTGGACAATGGCTAAACCTAGGTAAACAAATAATGAGAAACACAAACACTGATCAAATACTACCAATACTAATATGATGTGTAAAAAGTTAAAAGATACACCCTTTATGGTGACAATCAATAAGGTTCTGCTAAGAAAAAGGATCTGTTTTGTCAAAACAAAATGAATCAAACATCTTCCTTTTAAAATGTAGGGTTTTTTAAGCTTAGCACAAATTTCAACTGAGCCAGCAATAAGAGGTATCTGTCAAAAAAGTGAATGCACATAAAGGAAGGATAAAAATAAATACAAATAGAGCATTTTGTTACTACCTTGTTAAAGTTTCTTTTCAAATATATATACTAATACAAAACAAACTGTATATACTACAACAGCATAGTTTCTGATATTATCCTTTGCTGTTCTTTTTTTTATATTGAAATATTTTTGTTTGTTATATTAAGAATAAAAAAAAAATTTAGAGCAAATGAAACCTTAGACTTTGTCACGAGAATGCAGGGTCCATTTCATGTACAATTTTTGTTCAGACTTAATTTGGATACATGACTTAATCCCTTACTAAGATTAAGCTCTTTTAGGACAAGAATTGTGCTCTTTTTCAGCATCCTATGACCAGTATTTTAGACATATCAGGCACTTAAATATTTAATGAAATAAAATTAATATCTTTAAAATTTGATAGTAATAAAGCACAAAAATGCAAATGCCCCAAGGACAAACACTGGTTTGGTGTGATACCAATGGCTATATCTTTTCTTGAGAGCAAGTTTTAATAAAATCCAAAGTACAGTGAATCCCAGGATAGGGGACTATACAATATAGCCACATTATACACACTTTTTATATTGAACAATCTGGCTAAGGTTCATCCCTGCTCATTAAATGACTAAAGATTAATTTAAAATAAATTCACATCTTGTTAAAGATAATAGTTGACACTACAACATCTTAGGGACCATCAATCTATATACTGATTTGATTTTTAAATACAACTTAGATCAGAGAAGAAATTCTAAAATCTCAAAAAAGTACCTGAGAGAATTTGATACAGAACTGGGATGGGGTTTGGGGGATGGGACACAGTGCCATTTCTTACCAAAGGAATGTGAGCTAGAAATAGGGCTTGTGATTTTCTGTAGATCAAAAAGTAATGAAAATTTGATAGTAAAGACAGGTAATACAATCAATTTAGGTAACAAAACTGGATATTTCCAATCCTAAAGTTGGAGAGGGAGTAATGAATGTTGTGCAAAGAACACTTTGTTCTACCATTCTGAATATTCTTTGGCTATAGCCCTAGACTTAGGTATCTACATTTGAGAGTTTAGTGAAAAAAGGCAATCACTTTTCTGTTATGATAGAGAATGCTGGATATGGAATAAGAAGAGACTCAGGTTCAAATACTTACTCAGATATACTTGTATAACCATGGGTAAGTCACTTAAGTTCTCTGATTTGCTTCCCCTTTTGTAAAATTGGGATAAAGCTCTCAATAACTGGGTTTTGGTGAGATTCAAAAGAGATAATGTACATACAGATTTCAAGACCTTGTAGTATAATATAGAAATTGGCTAGTGATAATACTAATTTAATTTTTTTTTTTTTTTTTTTTGCAGCTAGGAGAGAAGGCAAGTGAATAGAAGACCTTGGAGTCTTGGAATCAGGAATTCCTGGCAGAAGTACAGCCACTGATAGATCCATGCTGTGTAACTAGTGTCATATAACCTGAGCTCTCAGTACACAACACTCTAAGTACTCAGACTCTAGGTTACAGATAAATGCCAAGATTGGGATTTTTATCAGTAAAAGGAAGCTCCACACCAGAATTTCTAAGGTAAATAAATCACAAGTTTGCTCCCCTTCCCCCAAAAATATGCTAGACAATGTGGGAATGATCAAGATGATTAAAAAATGGTTTCTACTCATACAAAGTTTATGGCTTAGTAGGGAATAGGTAAAGATGATGTATATTATCTTGGAGTGGTATAAATACTTAAAGAACAATGTCAAATGATAATATTATAGGGACAGAAAATCTCTCATCAGTCAAAATAGCACTTATTAGGCACTAACTGTGTCAGGTACGTGATAAGTTCTGAGGATTCAAAAAAAACAAACAAAAAATCATTGTCCCTGCTCTTGATGATCTCTTGATAGTACCACATTAACTGAATTAGAATTAAGTCATTTTTGTGTCCACAGTAGTATGATATATAATCTTATTAGATAACTCTTTAGTACAACCATTGTCTAAGAGAATTCTAGAAAACAATTTATACTTTCTTAGATTTCATTCTACAAATGCGCTGTGTCTATAATTCAAGTATTTTAGTATGTGTTCAGAGCAGGCATTAGGCTTCCAAGAGTTCATAACCATGGAGGAAATGACACACGTATGAAAACAATAAGACCTAAGTTCAAGCCTGCCTCAGATATACCCTCTGTGGCCCTTATTTTCCTCTTCTGTATACTAAGTGATTTGAACTAAATGATAACTAAGGTCTTTTTCACCTCTATGTCTATAATTCTGCGATCCTGTAAGATAGTAAATGTGGCATTACATGATTAAATACCAAGATGTCAAAAATGATAAATGAATGAATACATATATAAAAACACTCTTCAAAGGCTTTCTACATGCCAAATGTCACAGAAACTCCTGAGGATACAAAAACAAGGACAGTTCATGCCCTCAAAATACTTTCATTCAAATGGGGAAGAGAAGTCACAGTGTACTGGGGCAAGGCACGAACACTTTGGATAGAATATTTCAGAGATGGCTAATGGACTCATGATAAGAAACTCTAAGTCAGGGACTAGGCATGAAAATTAATAGATTCACTTTCCTGAATCCATAAGCAAAGAAATATTTATCATTTGTCAGGAATTTACAAGAAATCCCAGTCTTCTTGTGTGTATATACATATATGTATACATACATACATGCATACACACACATACACACATCCTTGAATATGCCTCAGGGATTAGTTAGAGATTCATGCACTTAGGAGAAGACCATTTTTTCCTCACTATTAAAAAATAAATGTAAACTTAATGAGATACCAGTTATGAATCATCTCATTTATTCTGTTTATTATTATTTTTTCTAAAGGAATCATGTTACTTTCTGAAAAAGGAATACAGTAGGTATAATTTCATGGAGTCAAACTATATTTAGAAGGTTTTTGTGAAAATTAAGGCACATTAATATTGGAAATAGTTATTGGGTAGACATTCTAAACCTTTAATTAGTATTAGTATTAAAATACTAAAACTTTCCTCTGTTTAATAAATTATTTCATATTCTGATATGTTCACATCAATTCAGAGTTTTCATCCTTAATAATCTAAGAACATCATTATTTTACCTTGAAATTCCTCATTTAGACTTTTAGGCCATTGAGACTTGGCCAAAAGCCAAGGTGATACAACCTTCCCTAACACTTGCTTGTTCACAAATACGTTTTATTCTTAAAACGTGATACAACACCAGGTCTATTTTTTTTTCTGAGAAGATGCAAAATTTGGCAGCCCCCAAAGCCTATGATAACCTTATTTGTTTTTATGAGAAGTGCTCATCCTGGGCACATAATCAAATACTGGAAAGGTAGGTAAGCCCCTTCCCACTCAGTTTCCTGAGTGGTGCATCTAAATAAGGGCATAGCACAAGGTTGGATGCACACAGGCAGAGACCCAGCAACAGATGGGATGCACCAGGCTCAGGGAGAATGCCAAAATCTGGAAATGTCAAAATACAACACAAGAAAACAAACAGGAGGGGAACAACTGAGAAAAATCATAGATAAAAACAGGCATCAAAAGGGAATAAAAAATACAAATGATGCTGAGGAATAACTAAAAGATATCACAGAAACTTGGATGTAGCACCAACTCCTGTCTGCTGTGAAGAGAATACGTTTGCTGTTACCCTTTAAATAGTCTATGAAGTACATAAATTAGGAAACAAAATACCGTTTCATTTATAGATGAATAAATGTAAGAACTAACAAGATGGGTAATAAAATACATTTTGAAATTAAATTACCCAAACTGTATTTTAATAAAAATGTTTTTTTAAAAAATATTATAACAGATTATTTGAGGAAATATAGTTATAAATGATGAGAGACCAATTTCTTCTAGATGTGAGAGCATAAAGATATAAGAATATCATGTATAGCATCATCATCATAAACAAAACATTTACTGACCATATGGCTTCCTGGTGGAGGGTAATACACAAGATGCTGGGAATACAAATGGTATAGAAAGCAGTGCCAGGCTTTGGGAAGCTTATGCTCATTGAGAAAACTGGTAGGAGATATGTGTGTATGTATATACATGTATGTATCACAATGTAAAGATAATATGATAAGTAATAAATGAGTGGTAGAGATAACAAGTGCTATATGTAGAAGAAGGGAGAACTAATTATTGATTTTAGGAGCAGTCAGAAAAGGATTCCTAGAGGAACTAGATCCTAACATGAACTATGAAAAATGGATTAAGAATTACAAATTCATCCTGTAGGTAACAGAGAATCATGGAAAATATCTGATTAAGAGAGGAGTATGATGAAACCAAAGTCTCTTTGAGAATATTCATATGGATTGAAGGGGGGTGGAGGATTATGAGAAGATGAGTTGGAAAACTACTGTAATAATCCAAGAATGAAATGATGTGAAGCTGAACTAAGTTAACAGGAGTGGAAACAACCTAATGTATCAGATGCTGTGTAGGAAAAATTTAAAGGATGGATGGTGTAGGGAGCTGGGGCAAAGAAGAGAAAGGCATGATTTCAAAATTTCAATTCCTGAAACTAGAAAAATTAAGTGCCATTGCTAGAAATGCAGGCATATTTGAAAGAGGAGGGGTTAATTTTGTGGAAAATTAGTTTGATTTTAGATATGTTGAACTTAAGGTCATGATAAGATACTTCTAGTGAGAGATACAGGACTGAAGTTCAAGAAGAGGGACCAGGTTGGAGGTATTTCTTGAAAAGGGATAATTATAACCACATAAGTAGATAAGATATCTAAGGCAGTGATGTTAAACTGAAACAGAAATGGGGCAACTAAACCATACACAAGGATTCCTGGGAGTCATATACTGACTTAGGAAACCTAATTCTATTGCTTTTTATTTACATCATTAAATATATCCCAATTACATTTTTATATTTAATTTTGATTTTTTAAATAAAAATTTTAAAATGTATTTTTTTAAAATTGAGCTTCAAGTTATTTGTTTTCTTTCTTCCTTCCCCTTAAGAAGACAATTTGATATAGATTATACATGTTCAGTTATTCAAAACATTTCCCTATTAACAATGCTACAAAAGAAAATACAGACCAAAAAAGAAATCTAGAATAAAAAAAAAATTAAAAAAAGATGCTTCAAGCTGCACTCATACTCTGTTAGATCTTTTTCTGGCAGTGTATAATTTGTGTTTTTTTTTTCCATCAAATTGATTCAAAACTGTCTTGGATGATTGCATTGCTGAGTCATTCACACGTCGCACTCACATTACACAGCGCTGCTGCAACTGTGTACAATGTTCTCCTGGTTCTTCCCATTTCACTTTGCATCAGTTTATATACATCTTCCTAGGTTTTTCAGAAACTACCCTATTTGTCATTCCTTATAGCACAACAGTATTCTATCACAATCATATATGGGAACTTTTTCAACCATTCCCCAATTGATGGACATTCCTTCAGTTTTCAAATCATTGCCACCATAAAAAAAGAGCTACTTATAAATAATTTTTGGACATATAGGTCCTTTTCCTTTTTTCCTTTATCTCTTTGGGAAACAGATCTAGTAGTGGTATTGCTGGGTCAAAGGGTATATACAGTGTTACAGCCTTTTGGGCATAGATCCATAATACTCTCTAGAATAGCTGGTTCAGTTTCACCACTCTACCAATAGTTAATTAATGTCCCAGTTTTCCCATATCTCCAACATTTATCATTTTCCTTTTCTGTCATATAAGCCAATTTGAAAGGTGTAAGGTGTTACTTTAGAGTTGCTTTAATTTGTATTTCTCTAATTAATAGTGATTTAGGGCATTTTTTTCATATGGGAACCTTATAATTAGTAAATGGCCTTTTTCTCCAATCTATTTTCCAGATCAGTTGTATTTCAAATGAGGTATTTCAAATTTTCTTCTGTTTTCTTCATTCTTTTGACTTGTATTGTTTCTTGGTGTCTCATGGAGTCATTACCTTCCACTTGCCCAAATCGAATTTTGAAGGAATTATTTTCATCAGTAGGCTTTTGTAATTTTTCCCATTTGGATGATTATGCTTTTTAAGGAATTCTTCTCTTCAGCTTTTGTGCCTGTTTTGTCATTTGGACAATTCTGTCTTTTTAAAGTGTTTTCTTTAGTATTCTTTCTACCTTCTTACCACGCTGTTGATTATCGTTTTATAATTTTCTTGCATCACTCATGTCTTTCCCCAATTTTTCCTCTACTTATCTTATTTGATTTTTAAAAGACTTTTTGAGCTCTTCCAAGAATTTTGTTGGACTTATGTCCAATTCACTTTTTTTTCTTAGAGGCTTTACTTATACCTGGCTTGACTTGGTTGTCTTCTTTAGGGTTTGTATCTTGATCTTCCTTGTCACCATAGTAACTTTCTCTGGTCAGGTTCTTTTTTGGTTACTTCCCGCACCCTCCCCCCTCCCCTCCCCCCCATCTTCCCAGTCTATTTAGTGACTTTTAACTTTATGTTAAAGTTTTGGCTCTGCTTCCAGGGTGGAGGGGGCACTGTCCAAAGTTTCAGGCCTTTCTTGCTGCCATTATCAGAGATAGCTTTGGGAGGTATTTCAGTTTTTGGTACTTCTAACATGGTATGATCTAAGGAGAGATATCATCTCTGCTCTCCTGGACGGTGCTCTGGTCTTTACACAGAAAGGGACCTCGTTACCCTGTAGCCACTAGCGCTAGCACTCCCTCTGCCCTGAAACTGTGACCAGGTCCCATGCTCTCCTGCAGGAATAATTGCTAGTGCTCCCCTCTGTCTTGGAATTGAGAACAGAGTCTATACTTACCCGTGAATGATGATCACAAGCACTTTTCTCTGCCCTAGAACCACCACCAGTGGCTCTGCTCCCCTGGAGTCCCAAGTGCTACCGTTCCTTTTGGCCCTGGAATTGTGAGCCAGAACTGTCTGTGGGCAATGCAACAAAGTCCTGAACCCACTACCCAGAAAAGGTCTCCTGCAATTGCCTTCTGAACAGTTGCGACCCCCACCACTATTCATGGACTGCGAGTTATAAAACTACTGCTGCTGCCCCCAATGCAGTTGCCTCCAAGATACCCTGCTGGTACTGCAGGGTCCTAACCACAACCCTGGTGAAATAGATCTTTCTTGCCTATCTCCTAAGTTGTGTTGGGTCATAAAACTGGTTCTCAACGTCAGTTGGTTCTGCCACTCCAGAATTCTATTTGAGGTATTATTTTAGAGTTATTTGGAGGGGAATTTGGGAAAGCTTGGCTGAGTGTTTCTCTACTCTGCCATCTTGGCTCTGCCTCCTTCCCCTTCTCCCATTACATTTTGATCTATATTTTGCAGTCAAGAGTGTTCCCTGTTGGTTTGTAGGTCATGTGTTTTGACATCTTTGATCTAAGGTTAGTATAGAAGGAGAAGAGCAAAAGATTAATGACTAAACATTAGGATTTTCACACACTTGGAGAGTCAGAAGAACAAACTGGATTAGGGGAAGAATGATAGGAAAAGTAGGAAAAAAATTAAGTCAATGTAATTTAGAGAAATTAAAAGGAAAAGAACATCATCTTATGCAGCATTAAGTGCGATGACTGAGATGAAGGTAGGAATGATTAAAATGTTTTAAAGCATATTTTTAAATATCTAATTCCATAAACATGAACAAAACAAATGCTGCCAAATCATCATAGTGGTTATCTACTAAGACTATAAAGAGTGAGAGGAATATATATGAGGCATTATGGTGACAAGTATAAAGAATGCTATTTTGGAATCAGAAAAACTTGGATTTCAATCACATCTCTGATATATAATGAAAACAGGAGAAAATTACTTAACTATGATGTACCTCATGCAACTCCCTAGTTATATACCCCTTTAACTGGCAAAAGTGGCAATAGTTCTTACATTAATTAAATAATATTAAGTATTTATTATATGCCAGGTACTATACAAGGTGCTAGGGATTGAAGTACAAAGAATAAAACCAAAACTTTACATTCTAGCAGGGAAAATAAATACATGTAAAAATACATCAGCATAAATATAAAGCTAATGATATAAATATATACAAAGTAGTTAAATACATGATGGTTTTGGAGGGAGGTAACAAGAAAGGGGGGTATCAAGAAAGGCTTCATGCAGAAGATGGTGGTGTTAGAATTTCTGTCTTAAAAGGAGAGACTCCATGAATTAGAGATAAAGAAGAATTACATACATACACACATAAAGAAGAATTACAAGGAATGACTGCCAGTGTAAAGATATAGAGATGGGAGATGGCATGTTATTAGTGAGAAAGACAGAAGGCAAATCTGTCTGGTGGGAGAGTGGGAGAGAAGGAGTGATGGGAGTGTGGAAGAAAGCGTGATGTCCAGTAAGGCTATGGCATTTAAAATCTAAACAGAAGAGGTTATATTTTCTTCCTAATTCAGTGAGGAAAATATAGTAATAAATATATTTTAGGCAAAGTATGTGAAATTCACATTACTTAACCTCCATCCACATTTTTCTATATATAAAGACTGATCTCTAATAAGATGAACAGCAAATTTAATCATGATTTTCCCCAGTGAATGTCATTTCTCTTTTTAAAAACCTCAGTGGTTCCCATTTAATTACTGTGAAGAATTTAAGAAGCTGACTCTACCATTAAAGTACCTCCACAAAATGGTTTTAACCTGTTTTGAGTTATTTCATATAAACCTTAATTTCTAATTTTTTTTTTTACATTCAATCAAGAGTTCCTCTCCCTCCCCTTCTAATGTTCCAATATTCTTATTCTGACCTCTTCCATGGGCAGTTATGTGGTGTGAACAGAATGTAAACCAGAATCAATAAGACCTAAGTTTGAATCCTGCCTCAACCATTTACTACATTACCCTGAGCAAGTCACTGAACCTTTCTTTAGGATCAGTTTCGTCATCTACAAAATAGGGGAAACCAGAGCATATACTTCATAAGGCTTTCATGAGGATCAAATGAGATAATTTGAGTAAAGCACTTTGTAAAACAAATCCCTAAATGCTACCTGTTATTATTATTAGTATTATTATTTTTAATTTTCCTCAAGGATCCCCTCTCTATCTGTTCTATAGTTGTGCATAAAAAAGGCATTTAAAAATATTGATAAACTGAAGTCTTTCCCTCCAAAATCAAGTCAGATCTCATCTCATTTTTGAAGCTTACTCCAAAATTTAGTCCAGGAAAAAAATGGTTTTGGCTCCCCCTCCCCATTTCTCATGGCACAGCTCACCTTTGCTGCTAATGTGTTCTACTTTATATCATACTGTAAGTTTATAATTCTCTGGCCAATTCCATGCAAATCATTTTTCTTTACTGTATGCCTAGTACCTAACACAGTAGGCTACTTGTTAAAGGTCAGTTGAATTTTTATAAAACACATGGGATTTTGTTTCAGTGTAAAGATTGGGGTTTTCAAAATTTCTATGCAATTTTCTAAATGTAAAACAGCCCATCCTCTTCCTATTATTTAGTTCTGGACCTACTTAATCATCCTCCTTCAGTGTCTACCTATATTACATTCATTCAACTCCAGTCATAGACATTTTTTCATCCATTTATTTTTCTCCTGTGGATGTTGTTATTCCCAACCTATTTTGAATGACTATGAATCTTTTTTTATCAGACTCTGGGATCTGCTTAATGCAATCAGATCAATGTCTTCTATCAAGAGGGTACCTAGAATAGAGGTGTCCAACATGGGTTGGAAGACTGCATTACAGTAGCAACACTTCTGAGTGCAGCTTGAACCAGATGAAAATATAACTGGGAAGTATTTAACAAAATAAATAAATACAATAGATAATAGATAATGTGAACATGTGGTTTTCTAAGTCAATATGTTCCAGCAGGGATCCTTTCATAAAGTTTAGAACCATGCTTCTTTTTTAATTTGATGCCACTGTCCTAGAGTACCTTGCTACATTTAATCAACCTCCCTTCCATGTTTATTTTCCAATGCATGGTTGAAAGTCAAGGAATTAATTCATTTCTTTCTTGCAGACATTTGAGAATTAAGTTTAGCTGAAACATACCAGTATCTAAGCCATGTCTTCAGCTTTAACTGGACAGTTTGCTCATCTATAAAATTAAGGGATGTTGAAAATATCAAAATTATTATAATGTTTAAATTAATATAAAATTTTCTATTTAGAAATCAGTTAACTAGCAGGAAGTATGTACTGGTCAACTATTATGTCTTCTTTTTCTATAATTATTTCCAATTTTACATTAACTTTAGTTCTAGAATTCCTTATCTTCTACTGATGATTCTTCCCCTAGATACACACACACACACATTATATGTATGTATGTATATATGTATGTATGTATGTATGCATGTATGTATCTATACCCATCTGAAACCCAGTAGCTTAAGGATGGGGCATATTTACAAATAATTGTATTACTTCAACAAGAAGGTGAAAACAATATTTACATCTAATTAATTCACCCTCCACCCTCACCCTGCCCTCCAACCCTAATCTTTTGATTTCACTAGAACATATATTGGTGAAACAGAAGCAAAAGAAGTATGCTTGCTATTGAATAATCACTCCATTTCATTAGACTAAGGAGAAAGGAATTAATGTTCTTAATTCAAGGTAAGTTAATAACATTTTTAAGGATTGACAAAAATATGAACATGAAACTAAACTGAGTAAACAGTTTTGTTTTTCACTGCAGAATTTATTTTGGTTAAAGGTGAGCCAAATCCATTGTCAAATCAAGAGAATAAAAAAAAAGGTTAGTTTTTTAAAAGTTCAATGAAAGCAGAGTTTATCTATTAAAAAAAATCAACAAAGAAAAACTATAAAAAAACCCTTTGTAGTCTCTTAAAAACCGGATTAGAAATAAGAGAAGGATGTTGAAGAGAAGAAAAAAAACTGGTATTTATGGCCCAGGAAATTTTCAGTCTTGAGGTTTACTGTGTCAGA
Organism: Notamacropus eugenii; assembly: GCF_028372415.1. Taxonomy (NCBI): domain Eukaryota; kingdom Metazoa; phylum Chordata; class Mammalia; order Diprotodontia; family Macropodidae; genus Notamacropus; species Notamacropus eugenii. The sequence goes on from NC_092874.1 coordinate 160,881,610, forward strand.
AAAGCTGTTCTATGCCAGCCCTTCAAAATCTCTAGAAGGTCTTTCACAGGTAAAACCAAACATATAAAATCTTTGCTGGATAACAAGAATGAATAATTCTGCTGGAGATCCGGGGTATCCAAATACATTTCTCCTCCTAGCTGTTACAGATTCCTCTATAAACATAATTGCTAGGCACTGGGCACTAAAGGGCCTTTTATTACATTTTATCTCTTAGAAGCAGTTCACTGTTCATCCTGTACACATCCCCAGTCAGTATTTCTTTCAGGATATACTGTGGCTATAAAATCAGTTGGCTTTGAGTACCTAGAAACAGAAGTAACAGAAGTCAGCTGAAGAGAGAAGTTATTTTCTAGATGAAATGAAGCAATGGGGAGAAGCATATAAGAGTGACTTTTTAAAGAGTTTCCAAGTCACTGCTGTTCAGTGAAATGTGTGGCCCTTAAAGCTGGGTTTGGGGAGACTCTAAATGGGATGAAGACACTGCAGTCTTGTCATTGGGCCTTCTTTGTAATCACTTGAACATTAGAATTTCTTAATAGGACTATCATCTAAGCTAGTCAAGATAATGTTTCCTAGTTAATTATTCATAATTTAAAAGGCATTACCATGATCCTCTACACAAAAAGAAAGCTTAATAAGTGGCATGCTTCTGGAGAAGGTCTTTAAATGACTCATCTCCACTAAAGTCTGCAAGTGTTTTGAAATGTCTTCTAGAACGGTCATCTTAGGAGCTCAAGCATCAATTTGTATATGTTTCTATCTTTTAAAATACTCTTATCTTCATAATATCCTGGCTTTGCTGATAGGGGTAAAAGATCAAGGTGATTTACAAAAACTATTATGGAGGCAGAAAAAACCTGAAATAAGCAATATTAGAAATTGTGCCTTTTGTTCCCCCAAAGAATTATACTATTTTGATGCCATCATATATAAAATATAATTTCACATAATTTCAAGTGGGAAGGGATTTCATAGACAATCTAGGTCAATGTCTTCATTCTATAGATCAGGAAATACAGGGCCATATAGCCTAGGTGACTTAACCATCATCACATAGGTAATAGCAAAGCCTAATTTCAATCCAGACAATAAAGTACAAAAGAAAGCACTCATAAAGCATGTTTATTGGAATTTTATAGCAAGAAAAAAAGAAGCAATGTCTCCTCCTTCAAACTTCATTTGAGTACTTGTTTGCTTCTACTACATCCAATATTGTATCACTTTCCTGCTATTCAGTAATACCAGTTGTCTCTGAATCTTTTCTACCCCATTTGGGATTTTCTTGTCAGAGATACTGGTTTACCATTTCTTTCTCCAGCTCATTTTACAGATGGAGAATTGAGACAAAGACGGTTAAGTGACTTGCCCAGGGTCCCACAGCGAGTAAATGTCTGAGGCCTATTTTGAACTTGGGAAAATGAGTCTTCCTGACTTCAGGCCCAGCACTCTATTCACTTAACCAATTAACTGCCTTTATACTGTATCATATGTGTCTATATATGTGTCTTATTACCCATTAAAGTTCCTTCAGTGCCCCAATTGTCTTGTTCCTCTTTTCTCTAATGCCTAGCATTGTGCTTATTAAATTGACCTAAAGAAATCTATGCCTTAAAACAGAGGTTCCCAAACTTATTTGGTTTATCGATTCCTTTTCAAAAAATTACTCAGCACCCCCCTGCAAATCTCTTTTAACTCTTTCCATTTTTTTTTTTTGAAATTTGCATCATTTCAAAAAAATGCAATAATTTTTTTGAAATGACACATCTTAAATTTAACAATTTAAAGTAAATTCGGAGGGCTTTCCCTCCATTGAAATTATGATGACACAATATTGTTTCACATAGCCATACAGTACTATATTGTAAACAAGTTATTACACGCACATATTCCTGTCAACATACGCTGGACGTCCCGACAAGGTGTGACATGCTTGCCTACCAACACTTGCTTATTAAGAACTATTGGCAGACTTGCCCACTGATTGTCTATAAATTGCATTTTATGTGTTTATTTGGAAAATAATCACTATGACTTTAGCTCTGTTACACAATAGATGAAACATGTACAAATAGTTTTTCAAAATTTTTTCTCTTCTTTCCTTGTGCTTATACCCCCCCATTTTTATTCAACACCCCCCAATTGTACCTCAGGCTACTATATCTCCCTGCCCCCCCCATCGTTCTTGTGTCTTTCAGGGAACAATACTGCTCATTTTCAGAACCTATGCCTTCACAATGTAAGATATCAACCTCATCATTTCCCTAAAGTTCAGTTATCAGCTCTATATACATAAATCCCAAATCAACATATCCAACCTGAGTTGCTATCCTGAGGCCCGATAGTGTATCTAGATTTCTCTACCTGAATTTCTCCCATGCATACTCCAAACTCAACAAACCCAAGAAACCCAAGATTTATACTCATTACTTTCCCTCCTAAATCTACTTCTCTGCCAAACTCTTCTATTTCTGTTGAAGACACACTCATCCTTCCTCCTAGTCATTTAGTTTCTTAACTTCATATACAGTTTAGATTTTTCCTCCATGTAAACGTAGTTTAAGGTTTGTTTGGTTTTTGTTTTTAAGGGGAGACAAAAGGTTCATGGAATGCTTAAGAACTCCCAAACCCATGAAAAATGAAATTGATTATATTTTAATACATAGGAAATAACTTGCTAGTAACTGCAATTCTTTCTGAATCAGCCACTCATCCAGAGACATTAATACTTATTAGAGAAAAGTTGAAATCTGTATAAAATTAAAAGATATTACATAAAATTCAGGAAACTGCAATCTGATTAATTAAATGAGCTGTTGATAATAAAAAGAGAAAATGGGTAAAAAGAACCAGATATTGGACAAAGACTATCATCATTTCCTACGAAGATATCATCTTTGAAAAATGACCTATCGGCGGAGCCAAGATGGCGGAGTGAAAGCAACGACTCACCTAAGCTCCTGGAAAAACTCCTCTGGATATATCTGGGGGGAGAGTCTGACCAGACTTTGGAGGTGTAAAACCCAGTGGGTGACTGACTTTGACGGATTCGGAGCCCACACTGGACCGGAGGGTCCACGGGAGGGATCTGTTCCGCGGGGGTAAGACCCCGGCGCACAGCGCAGCGCGGTCAGCGCGGCAGGGCGGAGGGGACCAGAGGAGCCCGAGAGTGGCGGGCGAGACCAGCGGAGCAGGAGATAAGCCAGGCCGAGCCGGTGAGAGCCGCTGAGTGCCAGATATCAGCTCAGCAGTCCTTGAAATCTTCAGCCTGAAGACGGACTTCGGTGGGTCACTACTTGAACTTCCAGGAACTGGGATGGCAGAGTGATCAGTAAGTGCTCTCTCCTCCCCCCTGATGACCCTGAGGGAACCATAAAATTCTTCCCCAGATTAATCCTGGATCAGCGGGAACAGCAGAAGGGGGCGGGTGGTCTCATAACACCAGAGGCTGGAAAAGTGGCAAAGGGGGATTCTTCCTACTGTGGTGGAGGCGATCTGGAGGGACAGACGACCCAAGGCAGAGAAAATTCACACTGAGACCCAGGCAAGCCTCAGAGCCAGGAGATGAGCCCCAGGAAGGGCGGGAACACGCCTTAGCTTCTAGGCGTGCCCCAGCCCTCCAGGGGAAAAGGGAAGACAATAGGGAAGCTGGGATTACCATCCCCTGACCTTGCCTTTGCCTCAAGTCAGCTGAGGAGATAGCCTGAGACCAGACCACACCTCCCACACACCTAACAAGCTAACACCAGGGTTGATCTGGGAAACAAAAAACAAAAGCCTGCTTTTAGCCTAGACACACATCAGCTCAACTTAAAGATCTGTACCTTCTGACTGAAAGAACCAAAAGCTACAACACTCAGCCAACATCATGAATCGGAAAAAGCAGACGAAAAGTGAAAAAACCATAGAATCTTTCTATGGGGATAAGGGCCAAAACACAAACACCAAAGAGGTTAGAGCTGAGACTGTACTTCCATCTGAAACCTCAGATGGGACTATGAATTTCTCGCAAGCACAACTAGATTACCTGGAACGTCTGAAGAAGGATATAAAAGAAAAACTGGCCAATGATTTTAAAACTATAAAAAAAGAATTCACTGATGAGAACATCACCCTGAAAAAGAAAATTGAAGAAATGGAAAAGGAAGTTCAAAAATTAACTGGAGAGAATAATTCCCTAAAAGGAAGAGCTAGTCAAATGGAAAAGGAAACCCAAAACCTAATTGGGAAAATTGATCAGATGGAAAAGGAAACCCAAAACCTAACTGGGAAAATTGGTCGATTGGAAAAAGAAGTACAAAAATTAAATGGAGAAAATAGCTCCTTAAAGGGAAAAACTGGTCAGATGGAAAAGGAGATGGAAAAGCTAACTGAAGAAAACACTACAATGAAGATTAGAATTGGGCAAGTAGAAACTAATGACTCAATGAGGCAACAAGAATCAGTCAAACAAAATCTAAAGAATGAAAAGATAGAAGAAAATGTAAAATATTTAATTGGAAAAACAACTGACCTGGAAAACAGATCCAGGAGAGAAAATCTAAGAATTATTGGCCTGCCAGAAACCCATGATGAAGAAAAGAGTCTGGACAATATCTTCCAGGAAATCATCAAGGAAAACTGTCCAGAAGTACTAGACTCAGAGGGCAAAATAGTCATCGAAAGAATCCACCGTTCCCCTCCCGAAAGGGATCCCAAACTCAAAACCCCAAGAAATATAGTTGCCAAATTCCAGAGCTATCAAGTGAAGGAGAAAATACTACAAGCAGCCAGAAAGAAACAATTCAAATATCAAGGACACACAGTCAGGATCACACAGGACCTTGCAGCTTCTACATTAAAAGATCGAAAGAATTGGAACCCAATATTCCGTAAGGCAAAGGAGTTGGGACTTCAACCAAGGATCAACTACCCAGCAAAGTTCAGCATAACATTTCAGGCAAGGAGAAAGTCATTCAACGAAATAAGGGATTTCCAGAGCTTCCTGACCAACACACCAGAACTCAATAGACAATTTGATCTTCAAATGCAGGTCTCCAGAGAATCATAAAAAGGTAAACAGAGGGGAAAAAAACAAAAACAAAAACTTGTTACTCAATTAGGGCAAACTGTTTACCTCCCTGTAAGGGAAGATGATACCTGTTAATCTTGAGAACTGTGCAGCTATTATGATAAAAGGGATATATGTAGAGGGAACGGGCATAAAGTAAATGATGTCATGTCAAAAATATGATTTAAGTATGAGAAGGGAATGTAATAGGAGGTGTGGAAAGGGGGAAGCAGAAAATGGCAAATTATATCACAGGAAGAAGTACAAAACTATAGCAGAGGGAAGGAGGGGAGGGAGATGAGCATTGTTTGAGAGGTACTCTCATCTGATTTGTTCAAAGGAGGGAACAATAATCTTAAGTAGATAAGCCTAACTAGCTCTATAGGTAGTAGGAGGGGAAGGGGGAAGAAAGGGGAGGGTGGCTAAAAGGGAGGAAAGAAGCAATAAGAGTAAAGGGGAGTAAAAGGGAGGGGGGCTAAAAGAAGGAGGGGAAGGCTGCAGGAGGAGGGGGAGAAAAGTGAATACTATTGAGGAGGGGAAGGGAGACGGGAGAGCTAAAAGCACAAATGGTGGAAAAGAGGTTGGAGGGAAATACACAGATTGTAATCATAACTGTGAATGTGAATGGAATGAACTCTCCCATAAAACGGAGACGGATAGCAGAATGGATTAAAAGCCATAATCCAACAATATGCTGCTTACAAGAAACACATTTGAAACGGGGGGATACACATAGGATAAAGGTCAAAGGATGGAGCAGAATATATTGTGCTTCAGCTCATGTAAGAAAGGCAGGAGTAGCAATCCTAATCTCAGACAAAGCAAAAGCAGAAATAGATCTAATCAAAAGGGATAAGGATGGAAACTATATCCTGCTAAAAGGCACCATAGACAATGAAGCAATATCATTACCAAACATGTATGCTCCAAGTGGTATAGCATCCAGATTCTTAGAGGAGAGGTTGGGGGAGTTGAAGGAAGAAATTGATAGCAAAACTATACTAGTGGGGGACCTCAACCTCCCCCTCTCTGAACTCGATAAATCCAACCTCAAAATAAACAAGAAAGAGGTTAAGGAGGTAAATAAAACTCTGGATAAGGTAGATATGATAGATCTTTGGAGAAAATTAAATGGGAATAGAAAGGAATATACTTTTTTCTCAGCGGTACATGGAACATTTACAAAAATTGACCATGTACTAGGACATAAAAATCTCACAATCCAGTGCAGAAAGGTAGAGATAATCAATGCATCCTTTTCAGATCATAATGCATTAAAAATTACATGTAATAAAAGGCCATGGAAAGAGAAACCAAAAATCAATTGGAAACTAAATAATCTAATTCTAAAGAAGGGTTGGGTTAAAGAAGAAATCATAGAAACAATCAACAATTTCATTCGAGAGAATGACAATAGTGAGACAACATACCAAAACTTATGGGATACTGCAAAAGCAGTTATTAGGGGAAGTTTTATATCTCTGAATGCTTACATAAATAAAATAGAGAAAGAGGAGATCAATGACTTAGGCTTGCAGTTGAAAAAGCTAGAAAAAGAACAAATTGAAAATCCCCAAGTAAATACCAAATTAGAAATACTGAAAACCAAAGGAGAGATTAATAAAATTGAAATTAAGAAAACTATTGAATTAATAAATAAAACCAATAGTTGGTTTTATGAAAAAACTAATAAAATTGATAAACCTTTGGTCAATCTGATTAAAAAAAAGAAAGAAGAAAACCAAATTACTAATATTAAAAATGAAAGGGGTGAACTCACCTAAAATGAGGAGGAAATTAAAACAATAATTAGAAACTACTTTGCCCAACTTTATGCCCACAAATTCGATAATCTAAATGAGATGGATGAATATTTTAAAAAATACAAATTGCCCAGATTAACAGAAGAGGAAGTTGATTACTTAAACAACCCCATCTCAGAAAAAGAAATTGAACAAGCCATCAATGAACTCCCTAGGAAAAAATCTCCAGGGCCAGATGGATTCACAAGTGAATTCTATCAAACATTTAAAGAACAGTTAATTCCAATACTACATACACTATTCTTGAAAACTGGGGAAGAAGGAGTCCTCCCAAATTCTTTCTATGATACAAATATGGTTTTGATACCCAAACCAGGAAGAGACAAAACAGAGAAAGAAAATTATAGACCAATTTCCCTAATGAATATAGATGCAAAAATTTTAAATAAGATTCTAGCAAAACGAATACAGCATCTTATCACGAGATTAATACATTATGATCAGGTAGGATTCATACCAGGACTACAGGGCTGGTTCAATATTAGGAAAACTATTAGCATTATCGATCACATCAACAACAAAGCTAACAAAAACCACATGATTATCTCAATAGATGCAGAAAAAGCTTTTGACAAAATACAACATCCATTCCTACTAAAAACATTGGAGAATGTAGGAATAAAGGGAACTTTCCATAAAATAATAAGCAGTATCTATCTAAAACCTTCAGCAAGCATTATATGCAATGGGGATAAGCTAGATGCATTCCCAGTAAGATCAGGGGTGAAACAAGGTTGTCCATTATCACCACTATTATTTAATATGGTACTAGAAATGTTAGCTGTAGCAATTAGACAAGATAAAGATATCCAAGGAATTAAAATAGCCAAAGAAGAAACTAAGTTATCACTCTTTGCAGATGATATGCTGATTTACCTAGAGAATCCCAGAGATTCAAGTAAAAAATTACTAGAATTAATAAACAACTTTGGCAAAGTTGCAGGGTACAAAATAAACCCACACAAATCTTCTGCATTCCTATATATTAGCAACAAAGTCCAACAGCAAGAGATAGAAAGAGAAATCCCATTTAAAGCTAGGGTAGACAGTATAAAATACTTAGGAGTCTACCTGCCAAAACAAACCCAGGGATTATATGAACACAATTACAAGACACTTTTTGCACAAATAAAGTCAGATTTAAGTAAGTGGAAAAACATTAGTTGCTCATGGGTAGGCCATGCTAATATAATAAAAATGACAATTCTACCCAAATTAATATACTTATTTAGTGCCATACCAATTAAACTATCAGACAATTACTTTCTAGAGCTGGACAAAATAATATCAAAATTCATTTGGAAAAACAAAAGGTCCAGAATATCAAAGGGACTAATGAAAAGAAATGCTTGGGAAGGTGGCCTAGCGCTACCAGACCTCAAACTGTACTATAAAGCAGCAATTATCAAAACCACTTGGTATTGGCTAAGAAACAGAGAGGTAGACAAGTGGAATAGACTTGGCACTCAAGATGCAGTAGGCAAGGAATATAGCAACCTTCTGTTTGATAAACCCAAGGACCCCAGCTTCTGGGATAAGAACTCATTGTTTGACAAAAATTGCTGGGAAAACTGGATAACAGTGTGGCGGAAATTAGGCATAGACCCATACCTGACACCATACACAAGAATAAAGTCCAAATGGGTACATGATTTAGGTATAAAGATTGATACCATGAATAAACTGGAGAAGCAAGGAATAGTGTATTTATCAGATCTATGAAGAAGGGAAGAATTCTTTACTAAAGGAGAGAGATAGAATGCATTATGAAATGCAAAATGGATAACTTTGATTACATTAAACTGAGAAGTTTTTGCACAACCAAACCCAATGCAACCAAAATCAGGAGGGATGTAGTAAATTGGGAAAGAATTTTTACAGCTAAGCTCGGGGATAAAGGCCTCATTTCTAGAATATATAGAGAACTGATCCAAATGTACAATCATACAAGTCATTCTCCAATTGATAAATGGTCAAAGGATATGAACAGGCAATTTTCAGAGGAAGAAATTAAAGCTATCTATAATCATATGAAAAAATGCTCTAAATCACTATTGGTTAGAGAGATGCAAATCAAAACAACTCTGAGGTACCACATCACACCTATAAGATTGGCAAACATGACAGAACAAGAAAATGATAAATGCTGGAGAGGATGTGGGAGAGTTGGAACACTAATTCATTGTTGGTGGAGCTGCGAGCGCATCCAACCATTCTGGAGAGCAATTTGGAACTATGCCCAAAGGGCTACAAAAATGCGCATACCCTTTGACCCAGCAATATCGCTACTAGGACTATATCCCCAAGAGATCATAAAAATGGGAAAGGGTCCCACATGTACAAAAATATTTATAGCAGCACTCTATGTAGTTGCCAAAAACTGGAAGTCAAGGGGATGTCCATCAATTGGGGAATGGCTGAATAAATTATGGTATATGAATGTAATGGAGTACTATTGTGCCATAAGAAATGATGAACAAGAAGACTTCAGAGAGGCCTGGAAGGACTTATATGACCTGATGCTGAGTGAAAGGAGCAGAACCAGGAGAACTTTATGCACAGCAACAACCACAGTGCGTGAGAGTTTTTTCTGGTAGACTTAGATTTTTGTAATAACACAAGAACTTCTTACCAAAAAAAAAAATCCCAATGGAGGATCTCAAGGCAAAATGCCTGCCACACTCAGAGAGAGAAATATGGAAGTCACTCACATATTGTAGCAGATCATGTTTGTGTATGTGTATGTGTTTGTGTATCATGTTCTGATTTGTTATACGATTTCTTTCATTTATCTTAGTCTGACTACATAGCATGACTATAGTGAAAATATACTCAATAGGAAAGTATATGTAGAATCTATACAGAATTGTATGCAGTCGTGGGGAGGGAGGGGGGTAGTGGGGGGTAGGTGGGGGGGATAAAATCACAATTGTATGGCAGTGATTGTTAAACATTACAAAATAAAAAAAAAAAAAAAAAAGAAAAATGACCTATCACCATTTCCTAAGAAAGGTGTTTTTCCTAAGATAATCTATGGCCATGAACTTATATAAATTAATCACCACAATAAAGAGGCAAAAAAATTCTAGCACTTTCTTCAGCTAATACAATGATGCAAGGTTAGTTTCCTTGTTCAAAAGTCAAGATATGACAGCCATTGGCAGTGACTGGGCAACAAGGCTATACAGCTTTGCAACCCTAGGAAAGCCCTCTGCCCAGTATTTATCTGACTACACAGAAAAAAGGGAAAATTCAACAATGTATTTATACCACCCCTCCCCCTCCCTCTTCTTTGCTTTTTAATGACTTTACCAAACATCCCTGGGGCTCTGGTAATATAGAAAAATCAAAAATATATTAATTTTAAAAAGAATTTGCTTCTTAGAACTAGACATTAAGCTATACTATTGGCCCTCCATGGCAAAGGATGGGTTTGGACAATATGGTCCAGTTCAAAATATGCTTTATTTGCCAAGAAATAAGGCTAAAAAAGTATTTTAAGGAAAAGGAAATGGTTTTGACTCCATGGAACAACATGCCCTCTCTGGACCCTCAAATAGGATAAGCTAAGCTAATCATCACCTGAAATCGCATCACCGTTAAGAATGGCTCAGATTTTGATACTCTATATTTTCTCAGCTCTCCCTCATTTGCTTCTCTCCTTTGGAGAGTAGAAGACTAAACTTCTCCCAAAGCCTCACTTTATAAAGGGACCTTAAGTGATAACTACATTTTCCATCAGTTCCTCTGCTTGGCTTCAACTCCAGGGAACAATATACCACCTTCTTTCAGATTGCATACTCTATGTGTGTGTCACAGACACACACACCCTTCTTTGGCTTCCTTTTGAGGTTGTCTTCTTCCATTAGATTGTAAGCTCTTTATGGAACTGTTTCTTTTTCTTATTTATATACTCAGCATTTAGCACAATGTCTGGCACATAGTAGGGGCTTTATAAATGCTTATTGCATTGAACTGATGGACCACAAAGAATCCTTTTCAAAGTTTTTTTAAGTACACTTAGTTGTTAATCTAATAAAATTTTTAGCTTCCTTAGATGAATAATTTTTTTTTGATTCAGTACTCAATTAATGTATGCCTTAAAGAAATATATTTGTCTGAGTAAGCAACTTAAAAAAAATGTGTGGTGCACATTCAGGTTCCAATGCATAAATTTATGCAAAACTCCTAAAAATGACATCACAAAAATAACTGTTCTATGACCCCCCTCAGTTACAAAAATAAAATGAGTCATGAAACAAGGAAATGCATGCTTACTACATTCTTTACCTATCATTGATATAATCTGGATACTACGAACAGACAATGAACAGGGGACCAGATTTGAGCAGAAGTGTAGGGTAGATAGCCTTAGGGAGGTTGTATGATGTTTTCACGATCCTTCACTTCTCTCTAAAACAAAGGCCTACTTTTTTTTTTAACCTTCACTTTTCTTGCCCTGATTCTACAGGTATGCAAATAATAGAATACCATAGTTTATAAAGACTTAAGAGTTACTTAAATTATAAAGGAGAAATACATAGTGGCCGTGAGAAGGTTGCAACTCATTGCTAATGAATTACTGTGCAAGAGAAGCAGCCTACAGGTGTCATTGTAGAGGAATAGATGGTATACCAGTCATCTAATGAGAGCAGGGAATAACACCATGTCCAGTTAAGAAGAAATGAGAATACACTTTTAAAACTTACTACTCAATTGTCATAATGATAACTAATGATCATGTAATACCTTACGGTTTACCAAGTTCTTTAGGTATATTACGTCATTTGATGAAGATTGTATAGTAATTCTATAGCAATCAAGTCTATCAGGTTATGCTTTATAGTTTGACATGACATGAAAATCACTATCTATTAACAATCTCACCAAATCTCCATTTGGACTTCAAGCTACAGCAGAGTAGTTGTCAAGTTGCTAGAAGCAGCTTTAAAAAAATCAGCCCAAGTGAGAATTCATAAGCTAGTTTGTTACTTGGTTGAGCATAATACAAAAATAAAACACTATAGCTACAAGTTCTAGAATTGTATTTAGAAACTGTTAGAATTTATAACTTGTGCTGGGTCATATTTATTCACTCTACTTTGCATCTGTAATTCTTCTTGGTCTCAGATCCATAGAATAAGATATCTCCATGCTAGGTACCTCTTGGTGTCTTTTCCCACCTCACCCTCCCACTATTTTGTGCTATTTTCCTCCATTTGCTTGTAAGTCTCTTGAGGACAGGGACTGTATTTTTTTCTTATTCTTTTTTTTTTTGGATCTCCAGTACTTAATACAGTGCCTAGCTCTTAGTAGGTGCTTAATAAATGTTTATTAAATTGAAGTATACTGTTAATCTTTTAACTAACAGGCTGCATGGTTTGGGCTATCTTCTTCTACACCACTCAGTTCTGGAAATCGAGTCAGTGTTAGAGACACTGTGGATGCTTTTGCCCATGGAGATTTCATATAAACTGCAACCACACAGAATACATGAATTGGTGTCTTTTTAGTCTTGCCTTATTGTAAATTAAGTTTTTATTTCAAATGCTGTTAGTTCATCTTTCGGAGCTATGAAATTCTAGATATTCGTTGAGATTCTGTATATATGTTTGTATGAATTTCTCAGTCACTGAAAATGGATAAGTTGACTACAGGAATGGAAAACTTTCTTTTGTTCATATCACAAAATCGTGGATTTAGAAGTGGGAAGAACCAGTACCAAACTTTAAATTTACAGAGTAAAGAAGGAAGGGACTAACCATTCATTAACAAGTACCTATTATGTGCCAGGCACTTTACTAAGTATTTTATAAATATTATTTCACTGAATTCTTTACAAATATTAGATAGATGGATCCTCACCCTTGGGATATTATTGTCCTCTCTTCACAGTTGGGGAAACTGAGGCAAAATCCACGGTCACATGGTACCTATCTGATGCCTCATTTGAACCCAGATCTTCCTGTGTTTCCTGCCCAGAATTCTATCCAATACACAACCTAACTGCCCTTTTTAACCTCACCCACAAATAGGAAGACTGGATATAAACCTCCTGGTTTTTAATGAAACTTGGGCTGAGTATAGGATAGCAAGTACATTTAATATCTTTAGTTTTACATTCATATATGATAGCTAACTCCTCTTTCTCAGTCCCTAGAGTCATTATACACCAAATATCCACATATACACATACACAGCTAATACACCTCTCTCTCTCCCTCTCTCCTTTCTTTACTCCCTCCCTTCCTCTTTCCTTTCTTCCCATTCTCCCTCTCCTTTCCAGGAACCAATAAGGATTAAATCTTTGAAGTATTAGTCCAATGTAAGAGACTTGAATGTAAACTGTAAATACATTCAGCTTTATAAGACAGGAGAAGCTGGCAGATTTCAGAAAAACCTGGGAACACTTATATGAATTGATGCAAAGTGAAATGCTCAAAACCAGGAGAACACTGTAACACAATAACAGCAATACTGTACAACAATACCCTGTAAATGACTTACCTGGTCTCAGAAATACAATGATCCAAGACAATTCCAAAGAACATGATGAAAACTGCTATCCACTTCCAGAAAAGAACTGATGGAATCCGAATATAAATCAAAGAATACTATTTTTCACTTTCTGTACTTTTTTCATGGTTTTTTTTCCCTTTTGGTTCTGCATCTTCTTTCACAAAATGACTCATGATAATGTTTTGCAGGACTGAACACGTATAAAGTATATCAAATTGCTTATTGTTTCAGGGTGGGGGAAGGCGAGAGAAAGAAAGGGAAAAGTTGGAACTCCACTTTGTAAATGTAAGTTTAAAATTATCTTTACATATATCTGGGGAAAATAAAATATTTAAAAATACATTCAGACTTTCACTGGCATGTTATTCTATGGAGAAGAAATTCCTCTAAGAGATCCTGTTTGATCACTACCATCAGAAAAGTCTCCAGCTCCCTCCTTATGATAGTCCCCGTGGCAGTGAAACTGCCTCTGGGAGAATATTTTCAAGCACTACATCAGCCTTCAAACTGTTTACTCTTTTGAGATCTGAACACTCCCCACACAACTGAGATAAAATAAAACTGCCCTGGTAGTATATTCTCTTCTCATGGAAATGAATTTTCTTTAGATAGATAAGAAATGTAAACTCTCACATTCCAGTTATTTCCACATGTACTTTTTATTTATTTATTTTTCAAATCTTTCTTTTTCACTATTTTTTTCTTCAGTCATAGATAATGCCTGCTTACAGCCACAGCTTTTGGAAAAGACCAAGAGACATCCATACGCATGCTTTAAGTAAAAAATGCAATATGATCATTTAGATTCTCTGTTGTTGGGGGAATCATCATGAATTCAAGGGAAAGAAATTTCTTCCAAATTTATCCAAATTACTTCTCCTAGTCACAAGCCTATATATTTAACAATATCTCATCTACCATGTCGTTCAAACCTATTTTCACACAGAATGGGAAACTGAGGAGCAGAGAAAATTAGTGATTTGTCAAAGTTCAAGCAACTTTAATGGTAGAAATGGGCTTCCAGGATCATTCTTGACATTAGCCTATCTGTTTCCTAGAGTTATTATGTAGAATCTTAATAGCAATAAAAAGATAGAATTATATATATATATATTTTTAGGAAAAGAGTGATAGCATTATGGTTACATTAATTAACTGCTCTAACTTTTAAGTATAGGGCTTTTTTTTCTTTCTGTAGGTGTAAAGAAGTCCCCTTTCTTCAAAAGGAAAGCAATAATAAGGCAATAAATGAAGAAAAAAAATTTGTTCCATGCTCACTATGTTCTAGTACTGTACTAAGCATTGGCAATACAAATACATGTTAAAAAGGATGGGCTCTGCTCTGAAGAAGCTTTTATTCTAATAGGAGAAGACAATATGTGAAATGAAAATGAAAAGCTAGGATAGAAGAAAAAGAAGGTACTAAATAAAAATAACAATTATTAGCAAAGTCAAATATGTTATTCTGGTGAGATATCTAGTAGGCAGTAAACTAAATGCTGGTTAAACTGAATTCAATATAATTATTATACATTAATAACAATTAGCAAAAAAAGAGTAGTCAATAGAATGAAAATGTTTTTAAAGCATATCCTTTTTTTTACCAAAAACAGTTTTATATTTAACTATACAACAGGCATTTTAAGCTTGCCTTAAACTTGGTTATCATTATAAATATCAAGTTTCACTACAATAAAGATATCCTAAGATGTTAGTAAAAAATACCAAGTGACAGAGAAAGATGGTTGTCTTTTTCATGAATAGTTGAGGAAAGTCATATGAAATTGTGTTGCAGGGTCCAAAAAGTCTTAGTGCAGAATAAGCTTTAATAGCTTAAAATTGTACTAAAGTTTTTGGGATGCCCTGTACATTAGGTCATTTTTGTTAAAATGCACATGGTAGATATAGGGGTGGAGCCAAGATGGCAGAGTGAAAGCAAGTACTCACCTAAGCTGTATGACAAAACTCCTTCAGACACCTCTAAAAAGAGAATCTGAACAAATTTTAGAGTGGCAGAATCCAACAAGAGACAGAGTGTGGTAGATTTCCAACCAAGAACAGATTGGAAGGTCAATGGGAAGGATCTGTTGCACGGGCCTGGAGGAGTGCGCAGTACACAGTCTGTACCAGCATAGACCCCACATTAGTAAAGCTGAGCAGGAAGCACCGGACAGTCTGCAGCAGAGGCAACAGTGTGGATTCTTAGACATATCAGCCCAGGACAGAAGTCCAGTGGAACTGAGTGAAAGAGAAGCGTAGAACCCCAGGTAACTGCAGAAGCCTTTTCTGAGGCTATCAGCCCACAGATTAAATGTCTGTAAGTCAACTACTTGAACTTCCTGGAGCCAAGATGGTGGAATGATCTGTAAATGCTATCCCTCTCCCCTTGTTAACTTTGAAAAACTCAGAGAATATTTCCCAGAAAAATCTTTGAATAGTGGGATTAGTCAAAGGGGTAAACAGTCCCTTAGCCTGAGAGGCTAGGAAAATCACAAAGTGGGGGATCCTTTTTCTGTGGCTGAAGGGGACCAGTGCAGAACCAGAGCTATCCCAGACAGCCCCACCTCAGGGAACCAGGAGAGGAGGTCCTGAGCCCCAGGGAGGTGGAGACCATAAGCGCCAATACCAAGGACCCCAGGCATGGTTCACCATCCACTAAGCCTGCCTGTGCTCTAGCTCAGGAAAGGAGACCACCTCTCTCTCATACCTCACACAGTAAGCTCCAGGCTAACTCTGAGGAAACTCAGAACAACTTCACCAGGCCTCTGCTTTGGCAATTCAGTACCAGGTAAGCTGCAGCATTCTAGCTTCTAGCTGAAAGAACCAGAAGCCACAATACACAAACTCTCAAGTTCCAATCACAAGAACCGTGGGACAGAGCCCCCTGAACCCCAGAAGCAGAGATCTACTTGAAAAGTGAAGAAAAAGGTTATCACCATGAACAGGAGGCAAACCAAAAAAGAAAAGACCATAGAATCTTACTATGAGGACAAGGACCAAAACATAAATACCAAAGAGGTCAGCATTTACACTCTACTCCTATATGAAACCTCAGAAGGGAATATGAACTGGTCTCAAGTCCAAAGAGCATTCTTGAAAGAGCTCAAGAAGGATCTTAAAAGCCAAATTAGAGAATTAGAAGAAAAATTGGCCATTGATTTTAAAAATATGAAAAAAGAAATCATGGAAGAATTTAAAAGGAAAATTGGACAAATGGAAAAGGAAAAACAAAACCTAACTGAAGAAAATAACTCCTTAAAAGGAATATTTGGGCAAATGGAATAAGAGATGCAAAAATTAACTGCAGAAAACAATCTATTAAAAATTAAAATTGGGCAAGCAGAAGCTAAGGACTCTATGAGACATCAAGAATTAGTCAAACAGAATCTAAAGAATGAAAAAAATAGAAGAAAATGTAAAATGCACATGGTAAGAACTCATAATTATGGACACATACATATATGTTTGCTTTATATAAGTTGCATTATAAAAACACAGCAGCTTACAAATGGATAAAGGAAAAGATTTCAGGTCACCACATCTGGGTTCAAATATTGCCTCTGATATTTACTCTGTAACTACAGTCAAGCCCCCTAATTTCTCTGAGTCTTAGTTGCCTCAAACGTAAAACACAGAAAATAATACTTCTACAGGGTCCTTGTGAAGCTCAAATAAGATAATGTATTACAGCACTTCGGAAATAAAAAAAAAAACACTCTATGTCACCTTGTATGCTTACACATGTACCTGCCTGCATCTATTTGGATATAAGGATATGCACAGTATTATGTTATTTCTCCCAAGTATCTTTTAAGTTAGGTACTATAAGTTTTATTATTTCCATTTTTTAAAATGAGAAAACTACAATAGATTTAACTGACTTGCTCAAGATAGTAAATGACACAGTGGGACTTCAGCCTGCACCCTGTTTATATGCAATGTTTCTTAAAATAGGAAAAAAGAGGGTATAGATTGGGTTTTTTTTGTAATTATGACAATGGGAAGAATATTAAGCAATGTTAGCAGACATCACAAAAGATAAGACAGATAATTTCAAATTGAAAGAAATTAAAAACTTTTTCACAATCAAGTAAAACTAGCATATGAGAGTAAATTTTTAACTGAGGCAAATTGTTGCATCAAATATCTCTAGTAAGAGTCTAAGGTGCAAGACATACAAATAAATAAGTGAAATGCATAGCACCAAGAACTATTTCCCAACAGATAAATGGTCTTTATAAAATTATTCAAGGAAGAACTGCAAACTATTAATAATCATAGGAAATATTATTTCAAAGTAGTACTAATAAAATATCTCTAATGTTTTATTCCACCCCCAGAATACTGGAAAAGCTGACAGAAGTTATCTATATAGTCAGTACTGGAAAATATTGGGGGAGACAGGTAGAATACTATGATATTGGTGACATGAATTGGTTCAGCCATTCTGAGAAAGCAAACTGGAGTTAAATTTTTAAAATGTGATTAAAATGAAAATAATCTTGACTCAAAGATTGTACTTACTGGGCATTTCCCAAGAAAGTGAGAGGCAGACAGTAAATTCCCATACATACTCTAATATTCTTACTTTTGTGGTAGCAAAGAAATGGACAAAAATAGATGCTCATCACAAAGAATGGCTAATCATTTTGGTCATGTTATAGTGCCGTAAGAAAATGTGAATATGTAAAATTCAGGAAATCATGGGAGAACTTGTGGATGAATATTAGAGGGAAGAAAGTAGACCCAGGAAAAGAATATACATGATGACAACAATGTAAGTGAATAGAACCATTGTACAATTAAAAATGATTAAATCAGGCTCCAAATATGAGGTGAGTTGAGAAAATGAAAATATCAACTAGGTGAACAATATCTGTGTGGAATACTCTATATCCTGTCAGAATCAGTCAAATTTGGGGTATTATTGAAATACTTCAAAAAAAATTTTTATTATAAGGGATGGATAATTCCCTAAAGTAAGAGAACAGATTTATTTTGAAGTGGATCATAGATCTATAGTTAGAAAGGGGAGGCCAACTAATAGAATCATCTCATTCTATCCATGAGGAAACTTAAGCCCAGAAAGGTTAAATGACTTTGTCTAAGGTCACGAAGATTATAAGAGCCAAAGCCAAGACTGAACCCAGGTCCCCTGATGCTAGAGTCAGAGTTTTATCCATTGTATCATGCTACTTCCATATGTTGTGTAAACATGAAGAAAAACAAAATTAAAATTAAAACAATAAAATTAAAAAGCATAATAGCAAAGGTTTATGAAACAATTCAAATTCAGATTATCATCACTGTTAAGTATCCTTAAGTTTACATGTCATATGACCAATTGAAAGCTATTCTTTTATTCTTGGCAAATTTCATTTTGAAAACCTTTATTCCTCATATTTCACTTTTCTTTGTATAATTTTCAGGCAATTCTTCACCATCTTTAATTAATTAGCTTCTTCAAAGCCATTTCTAAGGGTCCCTTTAGATAATGTACTTAAGTATCTCAGCTTGATTTTTTTGTTCTCCTACAGGAAAAAAAAAAATCCCATCTAAAGGTAAACAAAAATGCTGACATCTCTGAGGAAAGAATAAAATCTTAGGTAATTAAAGCTTCAGGTCCACTACAGATGAAAAGAACTATGTGCCTATTCCTTCTTCTATTTCGAGAACAATTTCAAATACAAGGAGAAAAATAGAGAAATTACGATAAATACATCCTGTTCTCTGAAATCTGTCCTCATATCCCCTCCCTTCCCCATTCCCTTAGGCAACCTTTGAGGATAAAATACTTCTTAGATAAGAGTCTTAAAGAGAGAGCAAAACAACTGCATGTAAGCAAATTGCTGCTTACCAGCTTAATCTTTTTCCCTCTCCTTGACAGCTGATGATCCATAGTAAAAAGCTCTCTGAAACTGACCAAGATGTGCTATCTCAGCAGCACTGTCAAACACAAACCATGCTGGATATGTTCACACGCAACCATGACAATTTCAATGACCCATACAAGGATTTCATTTTCCAGTGGTGTCAAGATAAGAATGTAATCTTTTTATCGCTATGGCTTATTGCCATGTTCTATCTATCTCATTAGGGTCATAGGAAAAAAATGCAATGCATAGTATAGCAAAAGTTGAACTAAAAGAAATATTGCAGCAAAATCTTGCCTATACAGCAAGCTAAGGGAATGAGTTGTTCTGAAAGGTTGAATGATCATAATAGCTAAGAATTGAGACTACAAACTTTTTCTTTTAAAACTGTATTATTATGGTCTTTCCAAGTTGTGGTTTCCAGTTCACCTTCTTTTTAAACTGATGTAACTCTCAAAATTTAGATTATTAAAGTAGTCTATGAAAAGCAGGTATATTTTGAATGTCATAGCAACGTCCTAGAGGGCTGAAGTCTTGTGCTAAAGGTTGTTACATGACAAAAAGTGCAAAATTGTTCTCATCTTTGTTAATATAAAAATTTGATGCATGTAACTTTTATAAACACCAGCTTTATTCAATACTGACAGCATGGCAGAGATGCTGAAGTCACTCTCTGAGTCAAGAAGACCTAGGTATAAGTCATATATCTTATACAAACTGACTATGTGATCCAGAGCAAATATAAGACAAAGTTGCACACCAAGTTTCCACCTCATCAGTATCAGGAGTTTACTTATTGAGAATTCACAACACAATAAACATAATTTTAGTTAAAAAAAAAAGGCATGCCAGGTATTATGATAGCCACTGGTATACAAAGACAAAAACAAAATAATTCATTCTGTCAAGAAGCTTATATTCTTTGCAAGGAATTATGTGTCTTCATTAAAGAATCTCTTTGCTATTATCTTCCCCAAACTTCAACGGCCCCTGCTATTTCCACACCCTCCTGTAAACCCGAATCACTGCTTCTAATCATCACACCTCTATCACCTTTCCTATTCTCCCCAGTTATCTTCTTGCTTACTCTTCTCTGACTCATATTACTTATCTACTGTTCTATATGATTTACTTTAAAAAAGATGATTTATTGTTACTCGTTTTATACTACTCAAATCAAGCAATCACTTGACACTGTTTAATCACCATAATCTTTGAATTTTCAGGGTTTTTTGCTTTATTTTGGTCATATTTATTTCATAACTTTACAATGTGTGGAACAGAAGTTGTTAATGTCTTAAATGATGTTTTATGCAAAATCCAAATAGGATTGTGTGTTGGTGCGTATGATTTCCAAATGTTATTCCTTTGTTGTTAGGTGCTTTAGGGCTGCATCTTCATAACTAATGAGATTCTCTTCTCCTGCTCCTGTTCCTCCCCTTCTCTCCCTCCCTTTCTACCATCACTACCTTCCACCATGTGGATTCATCAAAGCCAAATTGTTGATGGTCAGGGGTTTAGCCAATAGAAACAGTGACCTCATATTCAATATACGATCTCTATTCTTTTGATACAATATAGACATAAAAAATAAAATACAGTTGGTAAGTTAGAGCAAAAACACTGCCAGTTCTGATGTTATTTCACTGGTATTCAAGGTCTTAACTAGAAGGAAGATAGAGAAACATCTGTTTATTCTGAAAATGTGTTTTCTGGTGGAAGGGTAATCAATTGATAAAGAAAAAGTAGAAAGCAAAGGAAGGGAAAATAAATGTTGTGTATTATTTATTAGTTAAACAAACTTGTTTTGGCTGGTAAAAAAAAAAAAAAAAGACAAAAACCTCCATGGATCAAATTGAAGTAGGTTGCTAGGCTGCATTAAGCATAATGTAGCAATATTGACAGAGTCCTGGCTTTCAAATGTGCATTTAAAACAGCTTTCTGCCATATAATTTTCTTTTCGGGAATAATTCCAGTAGCAACCCAGACTATAACCCCATTATCATAGCACAATATTGCAATGCTGTGAGTGTTAATATATTTAGACAGCAGCCAGTCCAAAGGCTTAATAGATTCTAACCACAATAAGACTCTCTACTAGAGACTGCAAGCTTGAAAAGCCCATCTGATGGACACTAGAAGGAGCACTTCCATTTGTCCCTGATAGCTGGCACTAAAGAATGAGCACTCAGCAGAAGAGAAAAGAAAGGAAAAAGAGTGATTTGTTATTGATTGCATCAGACTTTTAAAAGGAATGATGATTTTGTCAGCTTTTCTTAATTGTAAATATAAAACGACCTCTTCTATACCTCCTAGAATTCAGAGTCTTAGTCTAATGACTGGATTTTCCTCTCACTTCTCCATTCTTCTAGGGCAAAGGTTATTAGTCCTTTTTCTATATCATGGGCATATTTGGCAGTCTGGTGACAGCTATAGTCCATTTCTCAGAATAATGTTTGTTGCCTATATTCATATTTGAAGGAAATGCTAAATGTGGTTAGAGAAAAGATAGTTTTAAGTTTTTAATCATACACATTTATGGACCCCTGAAATTTATCCATGGGCCATGGACCCTGGGTCAAGAACTTTTCTTCAAGGATAACATTTATTCTTTCATATTCAAAGATTACAAAATATTTTACTGAGCTTTGTGTATGCAGAGATGCGGTGCTAAAAGCTACTAAGTAAACAATAATAAATCCATTTATTCACTCCTTGGTAGAATAGTTTCTTCTCATTGCCTAGAGTCAACAAGTGACCCTGGCATTGGGTAACATTGCTCAGAAATGTGTGTCCTATGCAGTTTAACAATTGGAGATTCATTGAAACAAGTATGCTCGAACATTTAAAAAATTTATTTAATTTTTTTTCAATTGACAAAGCATTTATTTTCCTCCCTCACACTGCCATCACTAGGGTAGGGGGAGTAGGGCTGGGAAAGGTCTTGTAACAAATGGACAAGTACTCCATTCTAAAGCTAAATGTATCCACACTTTAGGGTAGGTGATTTTGGTCAAATCAATATCTGTGGTGGTCTTAGTGGAAACAAGCTTTGATTTAAGAAGGAAGGTGGTGGGAGCTGGAGAACTGAAGGAATGACCATGATAGCAAAAATATTTAAACTGATGGTATTAGGTATTGTTGTTCTTTTGGAGTTCTTATGGATGACCTGAAAGTAATGAACATGAGGAAGGAAAAAGGAAAGGAGAAAAAAAAAAGATCTACCTACAGATATATGAACTTTGGGGTGAAATAGGTTACTCAGGGTCATAGCTCTGCCAACCAACTAGCAGCGCTATGATTCTCAGCCAATCACTTCATATTCAGTTTTCTCACTTGTCAATTAAGGATATTTAATTGGATAATCTCTTAGGTTTCTCCAAGGTTCAAATCCTACAATTCTAGATAAGACTCTCTTTTTATATGACTCTCCTTCACTCCCCATTCCTGTTCAACTTGGATATTTATTAAGTACCTACAATAAAGTCAAGTCAACAAGTATTTATTAGAAGCCCACCATCTGCCAGCCACTGTGATCAGCTTCTAATTGTGTAAGGAAGGGGAAAAGCATGTACACAGTACCCACTATATACTAGGTACTGTACTAAGTGTTTTCTAATAAAATATTCTATCATTTGACTTTCACAACAACCTACAAGGTAGGTACTTTTACTGTTCCCATTTTACAGGTAAAAACACTGAGGCAAATAGAGGCTGAGTGACTTTACTCAGGGTCACACAACCAAAAAGTGTCTGGGGTTGGATCTGAACTCAGTTTTCATGAACACGGGCCCAGTGTACTCTGTACTGTGCCTCAAGCTATGCAGAAGATTTGAGAGGTGGTATACAAGAGAGAGTTAGTCTTGGAATTAGGAAGACCTGATAGATCACAAGTGTGACCCTGGACAAGGCCTTCAATCTCTCAGAATCCACATCCAACTCTAAGAGTTTAAATTGCAGAGCTGGTGCTGGCCTGAATTTGTCCTGCAAGCTCCCTCACCAGAAATTCTCTAAACCAATGAAATCACAGGTCAGTAGACTGCCCATTCCTTTCCATCTTATTTGAAGTAAAAGAAAGTCATATATTAAAAAAATTAGAGATTTAAAAAAAGGTCTGAATTCAAGGACCATATGTCCATCATCAAACTGGGTTTTTCAAAAACTCTAATTGAGAAGACATTTAAAACTCATGTCCCTCAAACCCTAACATTCTCTACGTGACTAGACAAATTGGAGATGCATGAATACATTAGAAGTATATCATAATATATATCATTACTACATACAGCTAGTGCAAATGTTATTATCCCCGTTTTTCAGATAAGGAAACTGAGGATTCAAAACTGAAATGGCTTGCTCAATGTTACTCAGTTTTTCCTTTCCTATGTTATAAAATCAAACCTCTTTATTTTCTCTACAGCTGTGGAAACTAGTTCTAATGGGTTTTCTGTATTTTAAAGTACCTGCTATGTGCCATGCACTGGGCTACACATTTCACAAATATTATCTCATTTGATCTTCACAAAACCTTGCAAGGTAGGTATTATTATAACACCATTTAATAGCTGAAGAAACTGAGACTGACGTTAGGTGAGCTGGCCAGGGTCACACAACTAAAAAATGTCTCAGGTTGACTTTGAATGTTGATATTGTTGAGTCCAGGCCCAGCATTCTATCCACCATATAACTATCCATCTCTATTATAAATACATATTTGCTAATTCCATAATCTATCTCTTTATAGTTAATACCTAAATCACTTAAAGATAAGGCTCGTTCTTTCACAGGCAACTGTAAATTCAGTCTTTCTTAATTCTTATTAGAATAATGTGTTTTCCTTCATTGCCAAAGAAGACCATGCCATCAGAGAAATGATGACATGACTTGCACTTGACTTTGTTTAGAGTGAGGGAGGGCTGTGCAGGTCACCAGCCTCACTTCTCCTCCAGAGCTATCTGAATCCAGTGACCACATATTCATTAGGATGACTGGAGATGACCCAGGATGAGGCAACTGGGGTTAAGTGATTTGCCCAAGGTCACACAGCTAGTGAGTGTCAAGTGTCTGAGGTGAGATTTGAACTCAGGTCCTCCTGACTTCTGCACTGGTGCTTTTTTTTTTTTAATTTATTTAAGTTTTAAACCTTCATTTCCACAAAATTTTGAGGTGCAAATTTTCTCCCCATTTCTCCCCTCCCCCCAAGACAAAAAGCCAAGCATTCTAATTATACCTATCACCAATTTGCCCTCCCTTCTAACATCCCTCCCTTCCCTTATCCCCATCTTCCCTTTTGTCCTGTAGGGCAAGATAAATTTCTATACCCCATTACCTGTATTTCTTATTTCCTAGTTGTATGCAAGAACAATACTCAACAGTTGTTCCTAAAACTTTGAGTTCCAACTTCTCTTCCTCCCTCCATCCCCACCTATCCCCATGGGGAAGGCAAGCAATTCAACATAGGCCATATCTGTGTAGTTTTGCAAATGACTTCCATAATAGTCATGTTCTGTAAGACTAACTATATTTCCCTCCATCCTATCCTGCCCCCCATTTCTTCTATTCTCTCTTTTGACTTTGTCCCTCCCCAAGAGTGTTGACTTGTAATTGCTCCCTCCTCCCATTGCCCTCTCTTCCATCATCCCCCTCCACCTGTTTATCCCCTTCTCCCCCACTTTTCCTGTATTGTAAGATAGGTTTCCATACCAAAATGAGTGTGCATTTCATTCCTTCCTTGA
Source organism: Notamacropus eugenii (assembly GCF_028372415.1). Lineage (NCBI taxonomy): Eukaryota > Metazoa > Chordata > Mammalia > Diprotodontia > Macropodidae > Notamacropus > Notamacropus eugenii. Next base: position 160,906,610 of record NC_092874.1, read on the forward strand.
GTCAAATGTGATGAGAGTAAGCTTCATGTTTTCTCTCTCACCTCCCCTCTTTTTCCCTCCACTGAAAAGTCTTTTCTTGCCTCTTTTACGAGAGATAATTTGCCCCATTCCATTTCTCCCTTTCTCCTCCCAATATATTCCTATCTCACACCTTAATTTCATTTTTTTAGATATGATCCCATCCTATTCAACTCACCCTGTGCTGTGTGTGTGTGTGTGTGTGTGTGTGTGTGTGTGTGTGTGTAATCCCACCAACTACCCACAGACTGAGGAAAGTTTCAAGACTTACAAATATTATCTTTCCATGTAGGAATGTAAACAGTTCAACTTTAGTAAGTCTCTTATGATTTCTCTTTCCTGTTTACCTTTTCATGCTTCTTATGTTTGAAAGTCAGATTTTCTATTCAGCTTTTGTCTTTTCATCAAGAATGCTTGAAAGTCCTCTGTTTCATTGAAAAACCATTTTCCCCTGAAGTATTGTACTCAATTTTGCTAGGTAGGTGATTCTTGGTTTTAATCTTAGTTCCTTTGACATCTGGAATATCATATTCCATTCCCTTTGATCTTTTAATGTAGAAGCTGCTAGATCTTGTGTTATCCTGATTGTATTTCCACAATACTCAAATTGATTCTTTCTAGCTGCTTGCAATATTTTCTCCTTGACCTGGGAACTCTGGAATTTGGCTACAATGTTCCTTGGAGTTTCTCTTTTTGGATCTCTTTCAGGAGGTGATCTGAGGATTCCTTCGATATTTATTTTTCCCCCTGATTCTCAAATATCAGGGCAGTTTTCTTTGATAATTTCATGAAAGATGATGTCTAGGCTCTTGTTTTGGTCATGGCTTTCAGGTAGTCCCATAATTTTTAAATTGTCTCTCCTGGATCTATTTTCCAGGTCAGTTGTTTTCCCAATGAGATATTTCACAATATCTTCCATTTTTTCATTCTTTTGGTTTTCTTTTGTGATTTCTTGGTTTCTCATAAAGTCATTAGCCTCCATCTGTTCCATTCTAATTTTGAAAGAACAATTTTCTTCAGTGAGCTTTTGAACCTCCTTTTCCATTTGGCTAATTCTGCTATTGAAAGCATTCTTCTCCTCATTGGCTTTTTGAACCTTGTGCCAATTGAGCTAGCCTATTTTTAAAGGTGTTATTTTCTTCAGCATTTTTGGGGTCTCCTTTAGCAAGGTGTTGACCTGCTTTTCATGATTTTCTTGCATCTCTCTTATTTTTCTTCCCAATTTTTCCTCCACCTCTCTTACTTGATTTTCAAAATCCTTTTTGAGCTCTTCCATGGCCTGAGACCATTGAATATTTATTTTTGATGTTTGGGATACAGAAGCCTTGACTTTTATGTCTTTCCCTGATGGTAAGCGTTGTTCTTCCTCATCCAAAAGGATGGGAGAAGATATCTGTTCCCCAAGAAAGTAACCTTCTATAGTCTTATTTTTCCCCCTTTTTTGGGCATTTTCCCAACCAGTTACTTGACTTTTGGGTCCTTTGTCAAGAGTAGAGTACACTCTGGGGATCTGTAATATCTCAGTTCCTCCAAAGTGGCACAATCAAGGCTACACTGGTCTGGGAGTAAGCAGAAATGTTTGTGCCCAGATTCTGAGTAATAGAGTTTCCTCTTCACAACTACCTAGCCTCCAATTTCACCAAGCCAACACTGGGGGTTGAGATTCAGATAAGCTGCAGAGGCAGGGCCACCATTCAGCGTGAGATAAAGATCAGCTCCCTCAGGGCCTCTACACAGGACTGAGGTAAGAACAGGCTGCTCAGTGCCCCCAGGGGTTTTATGATCCAACAACAGATGTGGGCTGCTGTAGGGCCTGCTGTGGAAGCTGTTGCTGCCTGCCAGATATGGCCTCTAAGGCCATTTCCTGAGGCCAGAGCTACGGGAAAGCCCTTCTTCCTTCTCAGGCCCACTGAAAAAACCCTGTCACTGACCTTTGGTGCCTGCGGGTTGAGGGATCTGTGAACTGCTGCTACTGCGACTGGGGATTCCACCCCTGAGGCCTGCTCGTGTCCTCTTCCCAGAGGCAAGCTATGCCTGGCCAAGGCTGGGCTGGGCTCCACTCTGTGTCAGGTGTAAGAGACATTTCCCATCAGCCTTTCAGGTCACCCTGGGCTGGAAATCTCCTCCACTCCGTTGTTCTGTGGCTTCTGCTGCTCTAGAATTTGTTGAGAGTCATTCTTTACAGATATTTTACGGGCTGTAGGGGAAGAACTAGTAATGTGCATCTTTCTATACCACCATCTTGGCTCCGCACCCCCCCCCCCCCCGCCCCAAAAGCAGGGTCTGGTGCTTTTTTCCAACGCACCATCTAGCTGTCCTATTAGACTAATATAATCTTCATTAAGAGCAAGTATTTCACTGCAAAATTTATTAATTATATAGTGTTTCATTCTATATTCCTTGTTGATATAGTCAGATGACACAGTTATTATAGTGCCATGCCTCAGTAATCAGATAAGTTTTATTTTTAATCTTTAGTACTAAGTTCTCATTTTTACTATATACCTAAGTCTTCTTGAATGAAGTTCATTGTAAAGGGCAACTATAAATGATTTTTAAAGTTAAAAAAAGTTATGTAGTCACGACTTAACTCTTGTGAGTTGTCATATGCTTTACTGCCAAATAATACACAATGGTCATTCTGTCCTTTAAAAAAAGCATAACTGATGATTTTATGACTAGTTATCTCAGAAATGCAGCAAAATCACACATATCAGCCTGATGTTCAATGTACCTTAAAAGAGAAAAGAAGAAAACAAAATTCTGTCCTTCAGTGAACTGACCTATATGATCATGAGGCCAATATAAATTGGATGTCAAAAGGAATGGAAATCCATAAATATCCAATCGTGTGTAAGGTAATGGTTTCTAGCTTCAGAGAGATGGTAAAGCCTACTGTCCTACCACATAGAGTGCCCATTGACACTAAAATGAGCAATCCCAGACATAGAGATATTCATCTATATTTGTTTTGCCCCCAAACCCAATCTGAATTCCCTGTCTCATTAAATTTTTCAAAATTAATCAGGGCAGTTTGGTCAACATTTCATGTCAATTCTCAATCATCTGTCTAATGGGGTAAAGAAAATATACTGTTAATGAAATATACATTTCATTCCCCAGTGTTATTTTTGTCATAAATTCAGAACTTCTCCTTTAGTCACCTTTTTATAAAGCCTGCTATTAGGAAGAAAGTTGATTTTAATTTTACCTACTATTCCTAGAGCATATTAATGTAGAGTATAGAATTGCTATAAGAACAGCCAAGTTCTCAAATGCCAGTAAGCTAAAGAATAATGATGAAGAACATAGATGATCCACAGCTGGTTAAGTAAATAGGATAATTCCAAGTTGAGCAAGGCAGCATTTCCTAGTGGAAAGAAAGCTGAACTTGGAGATTCAAGTCCCATGTCTGAAAACATATCATTTGTTTTTGTTCAGTTGTTTCAGGCATGTCTGACTATTCTTGACCTCCTTTTGGGTTTTCTTGGAAAAGATACTGGAGAGATTTACCATTTACTTCTCCAGCTCATTTTATAGGTGAGGAACAGGGGCAAACAGGGTTAAGTGATTTGCCCAGGGACATACAGCTAATAAATGTATGATGCCATACTTGAACTGAGGTCGTCCTGATTCCAGGCCACCTAGCTGTCCATTAATAGGTCTGCGTCTGGATAAATACATTTGAATAGGCTATTATAACTATTATATCTACCTCAGTACTATTACTAGGAAAATTAACAGATTACAAAAATATATTGATTTTTAAACCCACAGAACTATAACTGGAGAAATAATTTTGGGGGACTCTATAGACATGAAACTCTTACTTCTTATATACTTTGAAGGAAATGTGGCAGATGATCCAAAAGTATATCTTTGAACTTCTAAACATGTACAAAACAACTCTTCAAAATACATATGAAATTTAGCAGTAATGAAATGGCCAGTAATTCTAACAGAAGTACTACTTAAAATAAATCTCCCAAATAATCAAAGGCAACAGAATTTAAATTTAAATTCCTAAAGGAGAAAGGAAGGAGGTCCCTTGAATAGCTATGACTAGGGAGATAATTTCTAATTAAATAAGAAACAGGGATGATGATTAAAGATAAAGGAGACAACTTCTATTTCATAAATTGAAAAAAAGCTTTTATAAGAACAAAATTATATAAACTGGTATTAACAGTGAAGATGGGGAAAAATCTTATCAAATATATCAAATAAAGATTTACTGTTTAGGGCATACAGGGAATAGATACAGTTTAGAAGAATTGATCTCAATAGATAACTGCTCAAAAGGAAAAAAATACACAGTTCTCACCAATTTTCAAAAGAATAAATACAAGCTATTAACATGTTCCAAATCTCAAATAACACAATAAATTAAATTAAAATAACTGAGGTTCATATCATATCCAATAAATGGGAAAACCTTTCTATCTACGGCTGAGTGGCAGTGTATCCCCTAAGGGAAAGGCAGAAAGGGGTCAGGCCTGGTGTCTTCCATCTGCCCCAAAGTGACCTCCCTCTGGGCTGCCATATGATCTTCAGCCTCTGACCACATTCCTTGAGCCTTCCGTTTCCTGCTAGGCTAAGCATGTCCCCTGAGTGAAAGCAGCAAGGGACAAAACTGGCCTAAGCAATGACTTTCACTTGTACCAGCACGAGGTAACTCCCACCTCCTATCACCTGCCCCATCTCTTAACCTGGTGCAACGAGAAACAACCTCCCACATGCCCTCAGGCCTTCTATCTCTAGCTGTTGCTGTTCCTTGAAAGAAAATGAAGGGAAAAGTTGCTGGGGAAAGACATTTCTTTCTCTCATTCAGGTTCCATTTTTATCTCCTGCTGCACCCTTTCCTGATTAATCTCTGCCCCTTGGAGGGAGTGGGACCTCCCACCCGATCATCTGACCATATGCCTCCCTCCTCCAGCCCAATCTCCACCTTCTTTTATGAAGAGGAATGACACCCCTATTCAGTGAAAATCATTCTCACACATTCTCACACCCTTCACAACATAGTGACTCTGAACTCCGCAGATCATCATCCCAGCCCCATTGCTCACCCAAACCATGCTATTTATCTCAAGCCCTCCTACCCCAGTTTCATCCTAACTCCACCCAGTCCTTCCACTGAGCCTTCTGGAATAGCTACTCCATAGGCAACGAACTTCCCTTCATCTTAAATCTATCCCTCCTTCACTCCTCTTCTAGTAGCTATTATTGAAATCTTCATTTCATCGCACTTCCCCCATCTTATGAAACAACTTCCTCCTTGGTCACTCTTTCCTGTTTTAGCAGCACCTTCACTCATCCCCCTTGGCTCACTAATTAAGGTGGAAAAGGTGAAATGCTCCTTAATCCTCATCCAGATCATGCCTTCTAACCAGAGGAGTCCCTCAGGGTTCTGACCTAGGACCTCTTCTCCCTCCATACTACCTCACTTCATGATCTTACTGATCTGCTCCCCTGGAATTAAACATATTTTTTTTTATTTTAAATATTCACAAATCTATCTATCCTGATGAAACCTCTCTACCGACTTCTATTGTCACATCTTTAAACTGATTGTCCAGTAGAAAATTTAAACTAAACATGTCTAAAACCAGATTTGGTATCTTTTCCCCTAAACCAATTCACTTCTCCTATTCACGAAAGGGTAACACCATCCCCTCATTCCCTCAGGCTTACAACCCAAGGGATCTTATCTCCCATATCCAATCTGGTGCCAAGGCCTGTTGATTTCACCTTTGTAACCTATCTTGAACATGCCCCCTTCTCTTCTCTGACACTGCCACTACTCTAGGGCAAATCCTTATTGTTTCACACATTGATAATTTCAATAGCCTGCTGGTGGTTCTGTCTGCCTCACGTTCCTCCCTGACCCAATCCATCCCTCATTCATCTACCAAAGTGATGTGCCTAAAGTGCAGCTTTGACCAAGTCATCCCTCTACTCAATAAATTCTAGTACTCTTCCATCCAGTGACATTGGCCTCTTTTTTGTTGTACAAAGAAGACATTTCATCTCTTGGCTCTAGGTGTTTTCTCTGGCTCACTCTCTGCCTGGAATATTCTCACTCCTTATCTCCTTCAAGTCCCAACTAAAATCCCATCTTCTATAGAAAGTTTTTTCCAATCCATCTTAATTCCAATTACTTCTCTTTGTTAATTATTTCCTATTTATCTTGTATATAGCTTGCTCTGCAGATTCTGATTTGCATTTTGTCTCCCCTATTCCACTGTAAGGTCCTTGAGAGCAGGAGCTATCTTTTCCTATCCTTATCCTTTAGCACTTAGCACAGTGCCTGGCCCAGATAGACAGGTAATTAATAGATACTTAGTGATTGATTGAAATGACAAAGGACAAAAATGGTAAATGTTGGAAAGGCTGTAGGAAGACAAGCGCTATTAGTGCCCTGTTGTTAAAGATCTGAATGAGTTCAACTAGAAAAGAATTTGTAACTATAGCAGAAAAGACATTAAATTGGACCTAACCTTTGATTTAGTAATACCACAACCAGTCCAAGGAGATCAAAGACTTACTGAAAGGGAAATGTACCACATATACAGAGTATTTATAGAAACACTTTTGGTAGTGACAGAGAACTAGAAGGAAAGTAAATGCTCACAGATTCAGGCACTGTGGACAAATTAAAATATGTGAATGCAATAGAAAATTGTTGCATCGTAAGAAATGATGAATATGAAAAATTCAGAAAAAAAACATCTTGGAAAGACGTATTAATTGATCCAGAGCACTGTAAGCAGAACCAGGAAAAGAACGTAAGAATGTAATAGAATAACAATAACCAACATTTATATAACATTTACTAAGTCCCAGGTATGTACAATAAAGTAAAACAACAATGAAAAACTTCAGAACTGCTAAGTTCAGCAATTGTGACTTTAAAAGACTAATGATGAAACATGCCTTTTGCCTCTTGGGCTGAAAGTACAGAATGAAGCACATATTTTCAGATGTGGTCAATAATTTGCTTAACTTTACTTTGTTAGAAGAGACAGTTCTATTACCCATGAGGAGTCCTTGTGAAGTTATAGCAATATATATAAAAATTAACAAGTCAGTACATTTATCAAGTGCCTAATATGTGCTGAGCACTCTGCTTAGTATGAGCATATTCCTTAAAGCTAATGTACTACATGAAGAAAGAAAACCTAGTGTTTGGGGAAAATCACATCATGAAAAATTAAAATAAGCTTGAGGTTGGATTTTGAATTTAATGGAATGTGAAATTAGATTAATATTTATGAAATAATATAGTTATCATTTCAAAGTAGGAAGAGAAAAAAGTCACATATCCAACCTATGTCGATTTTTTCCTTAAAAATAACAAACATCATTTTTACCAGCAAGGGATAAAGGAGAAACAAATCATTCTTTATGTCAGAGGTTTTTAACTTTTGTGTGTATCATGGACCCCTTGGATAGCCTGGAAAAGCCCATGGACTTCTCAAAATAATGTTTTTAAACGTATTAAATGAAATACACAGGATTACAAAGGAAATAAAATATATTGAAATAGTTGTCAATAAAAAAATAAAGACAAGGTCAGATACCCGTTAAGAATTTCTGCTTTATGCAAAAATTTTCTGCAAAGCAAGTCCAATTTGGCCAAGCAAATGACATATCATAACTACATTTCCAGTTTTTCCATGAATCATTTAAACCACTCATTCACTTCAGCATCCCAAATATTAAGCCTCAAGAGCTCCTGGGATCAGTTCAGGGATTTAAAATAAGACTGAGGAAGCCTGAAAGAAGACCATGGGACTCATAACGTAGGCAGTAACTGTCTGGAAATGGTCACTGTGCCCAAATCTATCTGTAGGCAGCTGACTTGCAATTCACTGTGAGAGGCAAACTGGGATCTGTGGAGCAGATGCTGTCTGATGAGGCAATATGGATCCCTTTAAATGGAAAACACAACACAGCCAGAACAGTGAACTTTAAATGGTTACCTGTTGTGCTTTGCCTTATGTTTTTTTCAACCTAGCTTTGTTCTGGTAGAATGTAAGTTTTAAAAAAAGAGGTAATGATGATGCTACTGTTTCAATGTGTAAGTGAACTTGAAGGGATTTGAAAATGAATGCATAACCATGGTCTTAATTACTATCCATAAAAGTAATCCAACCTCGGTCATAGGATGCTTTTCTCGGTTATTTACATGTTTTGATTTTTCCCCCTAATTAACTAGTGCTGATATGAGCAGATAATTAGTTTTCTATGAAATACTTAACAATATAGAAAAGTACAAAAGTCTTTTATTGACCAGGAGACTACCTAAATGAATTTGGGTTGCTCTGGAATTGTAAACAGATAGGCAGGGTTAGGCCACAAATGCTGGCTCTGGGGGATGGGGCTCAATTCTAAATTGAGGAAGGGTTTTCTGAGACAAGATTTTTTTCATTCTGGGTAGGTGTATGTGAGATACTTTGGCTTAGCTTCAGGGACAAGCTGAAGCTAGATCTTTGATCCACAGAAACCTAACAGATTGGAGGCCTGCAAGGTAAAGTATTTAGTACGTCCTTTTAGGGTTTAGAGAAAAGCAAGGTTTACATTACAGTGAGAGAAATCCCTGGATCAATGAATGAAGTTTGGGGACTAATCTGTAGAAGAATTGATCTCTCAAGAATTGATTTGTTTCCAAATCAGGAAAATCGCTCACATATATGAACCTCTATAATAGGTTATTTTTCTGAATTAATTGCCTAGTTCAATGACTTGTGCCTAGGAGGCACTCAGATATTTGCTAGTTGAATACAATGCTGGTTGCTAAATATGTCTTTTATTAAACTAATGTAGGCATTGAATTGGACAGGTAGTTTGCACAGCGGAGAGAGTGCTGAGCCTGGAGTCAGGAGGACTCATCTTCCTGAATTCTAATCTGGGCTCAGAAATGCAATAGCTATGTGACCCTTAGCAAGTCATTTAATGTTGTTTGCCTCAGTTTCCTCATCTATAAAATGAACTGGAAAAGGAAATGCCAAACCTCTCCAGTATCTTTGCCAAGAAAACCCCAAATGGGATCATAAAGAGTCAAACGCAACTGAAATGACTGAACAAGGCACTGAGTTATGTTTGCCACACATTAATCTACACCACATAAAGGTTATATAAACTAGGGCTGTACTGCTTCTTCCAAATAACTAAGAGATGACCAGACATGCTCTAAAATAGCAATCAATGGTAACACTACATTTTGACACTAGTCTAATTTTTGGTATAATAAACAATCAAAAGAATGAAATGAAACAAAACTTAATTTATGATATCTGAGTGAAATATTGTCAGTGATGAAAACTATATTTATAGGCATCATTATCAGGATTGTCAATATCATGCAGGGATGCATATTTACAGAGAATTCCTGTGGGATGGAAAACTTCAAAAGAAAACTTTATATGTTCATTTTACTGATTTGTAAAAATTGTATGCCCTGATGTTGCTAAAATATTAAATTCAAGGATTCCTTTATAAGTACAGAATAGACTATTATGTCACCCCTGATATCCTTGATAATCCTAAGATTTACCAAAGAAAGAAGAAATTAAAAATGAGCAGGACAGCACCATACTTAAACATTTGTAGGAAAAATATGATTCATGTATCCATAGTACAACTTCTTGTAGGAGGGTTTTCCTTTAGGAGGGACTATCCTACTGTTATCACTTAAATGCATAGTTACAATCAAGTCAAGTCAGGAAGTATTTATGAAATACCTATCCATTATCCATCCACAAACCATCAGAGAAAAGTCCTACCCATATTTTAAAACCCAGCTCAACTGTCATTTCATCATGTGACCTTCTCAGATCCTTCTAGCCAGCCATAGTCTTTCTCTTCTCTGAACTTCCCTAGCACAATATGCTTCTGTAATGACTCTTATCCAATATTGTACAGTATGATCTTTATCTTCATACATATCACCTACTAATCATATTTATTATGCATTTTCACTTCTCTCCAGCACATCGAGCATAGCACCGGGCACTCAAATATTGGGTGCTGGATACGAATACGCCAATGGATCATTTTGCTCAGCACCATTAGCACTACCTGTGCTATAAACAGGGAGGAAATAACACCTTTCCAAAAGGTAGTAAATGTATTGGTTCTTTTTGGAAACAAGATGACTTCCTTCAACAGCTCAATCAAATAAGTTTTCATTAAATCTCTACTATATTCAGGTTTCCATGATGGGAAAAATTGAAAGAACTGTCCTCATGAAATGGACAGTGTAGTGAGCAGGAGAGGTCACTGTAAAAATGTACAACACATACAAATGACCAACTCAAAATAAAATATAATAAGTGCATCAGAGATATACAAAATTGCTAAAGTGTGGAGAAAGGGAGCATGAGTGTCCATTTATTCTGAATGTGATATTTGAACTGAGTACTGGAAAATAGGCAGCTAGAATTTCAAAAGGCCTATATACGGGAGGCCTATACTTAAAGGATGAGTAAGTGTGTGCCCAAAGACAAAGAGGTAGAAGTGTATGGTTCTCTGCAATGGGGCAAGTATAACAGTTCGGTCTGACTGGATCATAGAACATAAGGCGAGCAATAACATGGGATAAAATTGGGAAGTTAAAGTGACAAAGATTTGCATAGGAGATTAGGGAGAATGGAATTTATGTGGTAACAGGGAGGGAGTCAGTGAATGGATATGAGCATAATAGGTCAATGAAAATATATTTTCCACTAGAGTTATATGAAGTCCTTCCTCAGTGGAAGAATTACTCAATACAGTAACCTATACAGTTAGAAGGAACATTCTGCTACTTACTGCTTTTGGGTTTCTTGAGATATCTACAGATTTAACATTTTGTATGTTGTGGAGGACTAAGTCTTTTCCATCTTCTATATATTCAGGAGATATTATACCAAATAGTGTGGACACTGAATTAGCAATGCCATGAGAGACTTAGGTAGGGAGATAACTAAACAATGAACTATTTTTAACAGAATAGAAAGGTACTATTTTATACGAAATAGATTTCCCAGAAAATTCTTTCTGGGAAAAATAGCTATATAGAGAGGCATACATATGTATATACATATATATATGTACATATATATACATATTTCCATATACATATGTATAATATGTATAGAAATACTTCTACCAACACCACATAATTAAAGGATGTTTTCACAAAATCAAATACCTACACTACTCATGTTTTTTAAGTTTACGATGTCCTAAGTCAACCACAGAGCATGAGGACAATGTTTACAACATATGTTGCTCTTTTTATTGACTGCAAACTGTGGTCAAGCTAGTGACTTTTTTTCCCACCTGAAATTAAAGAAAAACAACTCAAACTTACAAGCAATATCTCACCTATGTCTAAAGCCCTAAAGAAAATACACAATTGTGTTTTGGAAAGTTGACTCTGTGACTGAGAGATTCATTTTAAACTTGGGAACGCTAGGAACATATGAGATTTTTTACACTCTGTATTGTAGTTTGTCTATAAAGATGGAACAATAAAGATTTCACCAGTTCTTTTCCCATAAGCAAATTCTAAAATGTAAAAAGAGTGAAGCAACACATTTAGTCGAGTCTTTTTAAAACAACAGAAGTGGCTAGTTACTGTTAAAATGCTTCAGCGGGGAGCAGGAAAAATTTTAGTTTTCTTGCTTGATGAGCTGCTAAACACTTCAAGAGTAATACAAAATAGAAGCAGTACGGGAAAATATCTCAAATTTCTACAGGAAATATAGTAAGGCATGGTAAATAAGGCTTTGGTAGTGAAGAAAGTATATGTGTTTTTATTTTATTTATAATTTCTCCTCGGGTTTGTTGTTATAACATCAACTGAAAGTTATAACAAAGAAGGCTAATGAATAATTTTACTAAGTAATGCTCCATAGATTATCCAAAGGATGATAAAGGAGGTTTGTTTATTATCTATATTAAAAACTGATGTATTTTTACAAACAAAACTAAAACAACAGTAAACATCAATAGATGTTTTCATTTTGCACGAAGAATACTACATGGATTTAAACAAAACACATAAATGGGTTTTAGAAATTATATTATAAAATAATGTAGTCACTCCTAAACAACATCGTGAGGACTGGCCTATTGGCTAGGTCCTTGTAGATGGAAGTGATACTATGTTTTACCAATAAATGATCCGCCTCTATACTGGGAAGTTCCTATGTACCCAACAGTTGGCTTGGTCAGCTACTCGTAGGGTTAGGCAAGTTTAGCAGACTTTACTAATCACAATCAACTTTGTGACTCTGTCCAGTAATAACAATTAGACAGAAGACTTAGGCTCTTGATTGGGGTACACATCCCACTGTACTCCAGAGTTTCACTATATGCCTGCAGGACTATGAGGCAGAAGAGTTACATACTTGCATGGCAGTGAGAAAAGAAACGCCTGATGTATGTTTTAGTGTTTAGGTTCCTCCTTCTAGTATCTTTTCATCCCTAATACCCTTAGAAACCTACACTACTCTATGTGATGATACAATTTGGACATTTTAACATTCAGTCATCAATGTGAGGATAATATTTAAGTCAGTATTTTATATCATCTCCAATAAATGCCAAAGACAGATAACATTTCATTCTCCTGTACTCACAACATTCAGGAATCAACAAGTTCACCTGATTCTTCAAAAGTTAGAATTAGGACCCAGATGATTGTTGATGTTGAATCATTTTTCAGTCCTGTCTAATACTCTGTGACAGCACTTCGCAAAGATAGTGGAGTGGTTTCCCATTTCCTTCTCCAGCTTGTATCTCAAGTCCTTCTGACTCCTGGGTCAGCACTCTAACCTCTGTGTTACCTAGTTTTCAAATGATTATATGGCAATAGAAAAACAGCTATATTCCTACCTCTAAGTCTGACCTGCAATTTAATAGCTGTGTGACTATAGTTATTTGCTTTCCTTATCTACTAAGGGGCAAGGAAGGATTATACTAAATGATCTGTAAAATTCCTTCCAACTCTAGAATTCTGTGTAAATAATTGGTAAATCTATAAGCTAAAACATCCATCAAAATTGGAAAAAGTGTTAGAAGGTCCATAAGTCAGAATCTCCACAAATTTCTGGTATTGGCTTCTTGCTTTCCAAAAAGGTACATGTGTTATGGAACCACTATTCTGGCACTGTTAATTTCTTTAATCAAGAAATCAGTCCATCAATAATAATTTATTATGCTTACCATGTGTCAGGCACTGTGATGAGTGCTAAAGATACAAAGAAAGTTTAAAACAACATCACATGGTCACCTACCACCAAGTAGCTCACATTCTGATGATGGAGACAATATGGCAAAAAAAATTATGTATACAAAGATGTATTCAGTGAAATGAGAAGCCCTGAAAGGAAGGCAATAGAAGTTGGAGGTGTGATAGGGAAAGGCATCTCACAGAAATTATGATTAGAGCTGAATCTTGAAGGAAGTCAATGAAGTTAGGAACGGAAGGTGAGGAGGGAGAGCATTCTAGGCAGGGAAGACAGCCAATGCAAAGACATGGAGTGTTGTGTGTGAAGAAAAGCAAGAAGGCCAGTGTCTATTGATGGATGATAAGAGAATGTGTAGGGGAATAAAGTGTAAGAAGGCTTTGAAGATAGGAAGAGAAAAGGTTGTGAAATAATTTAAAAGTCAATCAGAAGATTTTATATCTTTTCCTGGAGGGAATAAGGAACCAGTGGAGTTCTCTGAATTGGTGGGATGTCAAGGTCGAGGACATGACCTATACTTTAGGAAGATCACTGCGGCAGCTGAGTGAAGGATGCACTAGAGTGAGTGAGGAGAGACTTGAAATAGGAAGACTAACAAAAAAAAGCTATTTCCATAGTCTAGGAATGGGGTGATAAGATCTAGAAGGATAGAAGTACCCTTAATAACAAAAAGGAGGTTGGGAAGAGGAAAGGGTTTGGGGAAAGATAATGAAAATGTCCATTATAAAAGACAACCATCCCAGGCTCCTCCTCACCCAATCTGGTTCCATGCAGCCTCTATTTCTCACTCAGTCTGTTTTATCTTCTATACATCAAAAATTTCTTCAAGATGTTTTACCTACCTAAAGTGAACTCTCTCCTCCATTTTGCCCTCCCAATGCCTTTAAGTCCAGTGGTCAAGAGCCAGGATAAGTTCCACCCTCCTTCAGGGAGTCTTTATTTTCTGCTGCTCTTGTCTACCTCCCTTCTTCCCCTTGTCTGAACACAAAAGTTTGTGACACCTCCAAATTTAATTCAGTCATCTACATTCATTCAACATTTAACAAATTTTGAAATTAATCTCAATCACATATTCCTATGGTTTTCCTTGCTCCCTAACAACATTATTTCAAAATAACTTTATACATCTTTTTCATTTTCCATAGATACTAGTACTAATTACACATATAACTCACAGTCAAAGGCATGGGTTTGGTCATTTCAATATATTGCATTAATATTTTCAGAGGCTCCCTACAGATTATCAAATAAAATTCAATTTCCTCTGTAATTTGCCCCTCCTCTACCTTTCCAACTCTATTACCTTTATCGATATTTACTTTATGTGTCATTTAATCTAGTCTGATCTCTATCTATTAAATCAGCTCTGTGCTCTTCCTTTGTTCTTAACGCCATACTATCTCCTATATCTAGTATGTTCTCTCTCGTCTCTCTTTACATACCGAATTCTCATCTAGTCTTTGAAGCCAGCTCCAATATGGCTACCTCAAGTAATCTTTTCTGAATTCTCCTTCCTCTCAACTTAGTACTGACCTCCATTAAAACTTTACCTATCATTTTGTTTTGTACCTTTTTAATGCACTTATGATGCATTCTATGTAATATTATATTTTAGCTATCTGCATTGGTACCTTATTCATATGCTCCATGAAGACAGTCACAGTACTTAATATACAAACTGAGCTATAAATAAATTCTTGTTGACTGACTGACTTCCTGTATAGCGGCCTGAACAAAGCACAATGTTCTGTATGTACTAGGTGTTTAATACAGTTGTTAAGTATTGAATTGAAAGAACTGGTGGATTTATGGTATGCTAGAGAAGGCCAGGGCAGATCAATTCAGGTTATTGCCAGAAATAATCTTAATTATTTGAGAAAGGAAACAATTCCCAGGACCTCTGAATCAAAACAATGATTTGAGGATACTTGATAAGGAGGTAACCCAGGGCATGGATAGATTGGTCTGGGGGAGTGGGGGGAATTGCACTGGAAAAAAGCAAATATTCTAGGTTATTCCTCAATCTGTATTCATACAGGAGGTAAGTCAAGAACCAAATCAACCTTAGGATTACAAGGCAATTAGATTTCTTCTTTTTCAATTACCAACTAATAGTTGTCACTTACTGCAGGCAGTAATTCAATCACCACAGGATATTTCAAGAGCAAAAGTCATATCCCCAACAGGAGGTCAACAGAACAGTTGAGTGGCAATTAAACCCTCAGAGAATATCAGAGTTAGATGTTGAAATATTGAAGAGAATGTAGGTTTCTGTGATTTATGGGGGTTTTTAGCATGCTATGGTACATTTAATAGCCCTTTCACAACAGCTTCAAAAAAGTGAAATTGCAATATCCCTCATTTTCTAAGCTGGTCAGAGAAGAAAGTGTCAGTCTGAATCAAATCTTACTATTATTTTTCCCTTTTAAAGTTTCAGTTGAGCATTTTTGTAGGAGCAAAGAACGAGAAACATCTTTTGGGGAATTGCTAAATAAATTTTGTTACATTGACAGAATATCAATAAAGCAATAAACATGAAGAATGCAAAGAAGCATGGGAAAACAAATGAACTGATGCAAAATGAAGTGAGCAAAATGAAAAATAATATATGTGCATAGATTACAATAATATGGACTTGACTGAAAGAATTTAAAAATAAAAACTGAACTCTATAATCATAATAACCAAGCTTATCATCAAAGAGACAGAATATACCACTTTCACCTCTCATTTCTTTGTAGGAATGGCTCTTTGGAGAGGAGGACTGTATTGGGAAATATAGCTCTCTGCTTTGTGTTTGTATTCTAACTTGTACCCAACATAAATGACTGTTTTGTAACAGGGAAGGTGAGAAATACACGAATATAATTTTGGACTTGGTTGGTGTTTTGATTAATTTTTCTGAGTCAGTTTCTCTTTCTCTTTCTTATTTTTTGTTATAGAGGGATGGCTCTTTAGAGAGGAGGAATGTATTGGGAAGTATAGGTCCCATGTCTGTGTTTGTATCCAAGGTAAACAACTATTACATAATGAGGAGAAGGTGAGAAAAACTATTTGTTCATGGAAAGATTTAGAACAGATTCACTAGTCATGGTTGACTTTTTCCAAATGAAAATTTTGAGTCTTTTTTCTACTACAGTCAAGCTGATAATCTGCTGCCTGGTGCCCACTATTTTAATATCTCATGGAATAGTTAAGTTTACATTTAAAGGAAATAGAAAAAAACCCCAACAACATGGTACTGACTGGATGTTCAATTATGATCTTCCATGCCAATGCAATCCAATAGCAGAGATGACTGGATTAATGAAGAATGATCACTTCTGTTTTGTGAAGGATAAATAATACTGATCACACCAGAGAATGATTTAGTCCTACTTCTTAGTCTGACAGTATGATTCAATGAAGTGCCACAGAAAATTATTCCATGAAACAAGATCAAATTTATTTATATTTTAGTTTAAATGAATTAAAAGTACACATATGGGAAAATATTAAAAAAAAAAAGCTTGTATAAGTCTTCATTGCAAATTATAGGAAAGAAAATATAATTGTTTTAGCATTCAATTATTAATTTTTTAAAATTCTGTGGAGAATGGATTGGTGAGGGGGACAAATTAAAAAGCTGTTCTAACAGCCCAGGAAAGCTGATAAGGGTTTTAACTAAGGAAGTACCCATGTGAATGGAGGGAAAGGGAGATACTGTAGAATAAGTCTTCATAAGCTACTGGATAGGAGAGCAAAGGACAGGAAGAGTCTTTAATAACTCAGAGGCTGAAAACTAAGTGATAAGGAGGATATGTTGTTGTTGTTGTTGAGCAGTTTCAGTCCTGCCCAAATCTTCATGACCAAATCTGGAATTTTCTTGGAGTGATTCGCCATTTCCTTCTCTAGTTCATTCTACAGATGAGAAAACTGAGGCAAACAGGGTACAGTGATTTGCTCAGGGTCACATGTATCTTGTAAGTGTCTGAGGCTGGATTTGAATTCAGGAAGATGAGTCTTCCTGACTCCAGGCCTGGCACTGTATCTATTGCCCAGGAAGTATATGGTGCTCACAGAAAAAGAGGTTCTGATGAAATCTGATTTTCTCAGTGTTCCTAAATACACAAATCCAGCTCTAATACCTATCCTTAACTCCTTTTAACTCATTGCCAACTACCTGATAGACAAAACTGAATGGCCCTCTGTCCTTTCAAGTACAATGTGCCAAAATCAGGATGTGGTATCTTTCCCCCTAATTCTACCACTCTTCCAAATATTCTTCCTATCATCAGGGATGCTGCTGGCTGTGGGCACTTAAAGGAAGCTGGAGGTCTTGGTTTAGGTTCCAAGTCAGAAGAAAGAACTGAAGGTGTTACCTTGTCCCATACCCCAGAACTAGAGGGGATTACAAAGATTGAGACATTAAAGAATACACAGGCAAAGGAGAAAGAATCCCACCATAGGGGGTTTACCATGGGAAAAAAGAGACATGGGTTTGTCTTCAGAGGAGGATACTGAAGGAAAGGAACCCTCCTCTACCTTCAAAGAGTAATGTCAAATGAGCCCCTGCCGAAAAAGAATTCATAGAAGAGATTAAAAAAGACTTTAAAAATCAAGTGAGAGAGAGGAGCAAAAACTAAAAAAAAAAAACAAGAAAAACAAAAAGATTATGAAAAGAAAGTCAACCCATTAGAAAAGGAGATCCAAAATCTTAAGGAAGAAAATGATTTCTTGAAAATCAAAATTGGGCAAGGGGAAGCCAGGGAAGGTGTAAGAGATCAAGAAATAATGAAACAAAATATAAAGAATGAAAAATAGAAGAGAACATGAAACATCTCATAAGAAAAACAACTGATCTAGAGAACAGATCAAGAAGAGAAAACGTGAATAATTGGGCCATCTGAAAGCTATGATCAAAAAAAGAATCTTGATAATAATACTACAAGAAATAAAGAAAATTGCCCTGAATCATTAGAATGAGAGGGAAAAATAGAAATAGAAAAAAATTCACTGATCACAACCAGAAAGACATCCTACAAGGAAATCCCACAGGAACATCATAGTCAAATTCCAAAACCCCCAGCTCAAGGATAAAATATTATGCATAACAACAACAAAATAAAAACTATTTAAACGTGGTGGTGCCACAATTAGAATCACAAAAGACTTTGCAGCAGTGACACTAAAAGACCACAGGTTTTTGAAAATTATATCTCAAACAGCAAAAGAGGTGGGGTTCTGGCCAAAAGTATCATACTCAATACAGAAAGCTTAATCTTGTTGAAAAAAAATAGTATTCAATGAATTGTCAGACTTTCAGGATGGTGTCAAAAAGCAAACAAACAAAAATTGAATATTTGACAATCAAGAACCAAGAAAAATATAACGTACATAACCACATATTAACTACAAGGGACTCAATAAGGACAGACTGTTTGTTTACCTTTTATATATGTAAAATATAAAACATATGTCTGACTGTTATTGGTAATTAGGTAGTTAAGAAAGCTTGGGGTTGACCCGAATGTGATATGATTTTAAAAAGTAAAATCATTTAGAAATAGCTAAAAACAGTAATTATCTTATAAAATGAGATGCAAGAGGAAGAACTGATACAAAGGATTTAGATGGGGGAGGAGAGCTATTAGCTCTAGAAACCTTTCACTGGGAATGGGTTTATGAAGGAACAATACATATGTGTGTGTGTGTGTGTGTGTGTGTGTGTGTGTATGTGTGTGTGTATAAAAGGGCAGTTGCTGTTTTTCATTTATTTATTAAAACAACACCTAGCACAATTCTTTGTGAAAAACAAATACTTAATAGAAGCTTACTTAATTGAATTGAAATATCAAGTATAATGGAAAATAGACTTTTGATCCACGGCCATAAATCTTTCCCTCAATATATCATATATTTCATTAAAAAATATGTAGTGAAAGTTTCAGGCATATTTACTTAATATGTTGATTTCATATTAACATAGATTATTTCAAAGGCCACAGAAAAGCTATGTAGTAAACATTTCATTGGGTTGGGTTTTTGATTTTTCTTTTCTCTGGTAACAAGAACAAAAAGAAATGCACTGTGGAAAAGAGAAATGAGGCATTAAACCAGACACATATAGGGATTAAAAGGCTGAGGAGAGGTTCCCCATCAAGACTGTGATGTACCTTGTCAAGGTTCGGGTTTGTATAATGGCTCATCAGCATTAAATCAGGAAGGCCAACTGGCTAACTACTGAGGACAATTTCACTGCAAATAACTGGCCAGGTAAACGTGTGCTGCTGCAGCAGCAATGCCAACAAGCAGCAATTTCCTACTTGGGAACTTAATTTTCTTGACTCAGTTGACCAACTTCACACAGAGGCATAATGGCTCAAACGGAGTTCAAATATTCCCACCGTAGCACTGCATAGTAACAAAATTAGAACATCACTAAACCATGGTCTAAATTTTTTTCTTCATATTGACAAGCAAACTGGCTTTGTATATGTCTTTTTCTGTTAGGAGAATATGATAAGATCTATTTTAATTTGGTACTAAAACCATTTTATTGTGTTTTCCACAGGAAGGGGTATATTTATTTTCCTTTTTTTTTTTTAATATTGTTAAAACCACTGGACTCTTGACCATATGTTATGAAGTATTTGAAAATCCAATAAGAAACTTGTTTCTAAGATATGATTTTGGTTTTTAAAAATAGATCTTTTGTTAAAACAGCATAGGAAATAGGTACAATCTATTTCATCACTTAAAATAAACACTAGATTCAAGCCAAGTAGGGGGACAAAAATATAGAATGAAAAATAGGACACCTTTCTTCCCCACTGAGCAATAAGTGAGTACGGAGAAGAAAGAGCCTAGAGAAGAATTTTAGAATGAGATCAGTAATGACCTGTGACATTCAGTCACAATGAGTTATTTGTTTAATTTGAAGAGATTCACCACTGGCTTTGTGAAAATGTGAAGCTGTTTTACTATTTTGGGAACTTAACTGGCCTTAAAAAGAATCAATTTAAACCTTAATATTTCAACAAAGTTATTTATGGGGCCCATTATCTCCAGTGTTCTTTTTCTTATCACTTAAAGTGAGCATGCGAGGAGTAATGTAGCCTCTCTAGTTCCTCTGTTTCCATCTAAGAAGCACAAAACCAGAGACTAGGAACTCTTAATCTTTTGTTTTTGTTGTTCATGTAAGAATAGACACTTGGGGAAGTCTAAAATATGTAAACCCCTTCTTAGGATATCGCTTTGTAATATATAAAATAAAATACTAAGAATTATAAATAAAACCAATTATATTTAAATAATTTTCAAGACATTTTAAAAAGGGGTTCAAAGACCCCAAATTAAGGATCCTTGAAAAGCAATTTAGAAAGATGTTTTATGGTTTCCTCCATTAGAATGTGAGCTTCTTAATGGCAAATTCCATAATAATCTTCTATTTGTATCTCCAACACTTAAGACAGTTCTTTGCACAAAATAAGCTCCTGTCAAATTATTTTTTTCATTCATTTATGTTTAGAGGTAAATGTAATATTACTACTAAATTCAAATTCTGGCCAAATTTGCAGAAATAACCTTTATTAAAGGGAACAGCTATAAAACAAGGGCAGTAATAATTTTTCATGGAAGGTTTATTGCTAATTCTCCCCATGACTAAAATAGACTATCCATTAATAAATTTGTATCTATGATACAATATATGTTTATTTGTTTTATCTAATGGGTTAAAGTAAATTAAGTGTAACCCTGGAAGAGATCACTCATTCTGAAATGGAAATAAAGTGCTTTGGGGTGGGGGTGGCTGAGAATAACAACCCATTGGTTCAGAGACAGTAAATATCATAGCTTTAACTTTTTAATTTAGGGGACAAATCATATCTCAAGAATGAATTAGAAATGTCAAGTCAAAAAGGAAAATCGAGTGTCCAAGGACATGGTACAAAATCAAAACTTTGCCACTTACTACCTGTGTGATCTTGACCAAGTCAGTTCACCTTTGAGGCCTCATATGCATCATCTATTAAAAGTAAAGTTTAGATTCAATCTCTAAGGTCTTTTTTAGTTTGAAATTCAAGTAGTTAACTAAATAGCTAAATTCACCTTAGACAAATTCTATAGGACCACAAAAATATTTAAATCAGCTCTCTGGGAGGTTAAGCCAACTCTTTGGTAGTCTATAGACTGGAGATGTCCTTTGTTCTGACTCCGGTTAGTTTAGGGAGTCTATGAAGGATGGGGTAAATACACAAATCATCTCCACAAAATATGACCCTTCTCTCCATTTCTTATTTCTGTCATCTGCATCACTTTCCAGTAAGACTGATCCTCAAAAATTTGAGCACTAGGTTTCTAAGACAGTATTGTGGAAGGCCCCATTCACACAGTAATTCAGGCTCTGAGCATTTTGGGATTATCAGCTCCCTAAGGGAAGAGTAATTAGTCAATTGGCTTATATCATCATCTCTGGACTGCTACCATCTGTATAAATAATTACCATCTGTATCCTCTTCAACTAAATGAGAAATTTCCAAAATTAATACAACATTTAAGAATTCTACACTGTGTAATAGATTTACAAAATAAGGCTTTTACAAGGAAGAGCCAGATTTAAGAAGTAAATACCTTGTTAAAAATGGTACCTGAAAACTAGACTTAGATTTCCAAATTATGGCTTAAGATATAGAAGTCATGGGCTTTTCAGTAGCAAGAAAGTAAATTTAATATGGGTTGATAAACATTATACTTTCTAGTAGTCTATCAAAAAATAGCAGTTAAAAAGTCATATTTTAATAATAATTTTATCCTTAAAAGGAGGAAGCAATGAGAGAAACTATAACCTAAGATTTGATTCACACAATCAGATAAGGTTGCTGAATAACATGTATTGGGAGACATGGGGGTTTGAAGCGACTCCTCATTTTAGAATCTGAGAGAAAAATGAAAGAAAAACCAAAGTATAAGTTGCCATGTACCCTAGGTTTTTGAAGAGCAGATTTCAAATGATGTGGTCTTCTGTTTGAAAGTCCTTTATAACTTAGCTCCTTCCCCCCTTTCCAGTATTTCTTATACCTTGCTCTCTTCAGCCCGCAACGACAATGTTCTTCACATGGGACACTCCACATCCAGTTCCCAGCATTCTCACTGACAGTCTCCCATCCCTGGAATTTTCTCTTTCCTCATCTCTACCTAATGACTTCCTTGGTTGCAAGATGCCTTTCCAGGTACTTAGTCTAAGATTATTTCCAGTTACATGGTTGTTTGTTCACTCCCCTACTGGATTGTGAGTGCCTTGTCTTTTATTCATAAGTCCTGTTTCAATGACACATTACTTATGTCAGTTCTTTAAAAATATAAGTTACAGATGAATTTGTGATTTACATCAATGAATTATATGTTTACATTGGTAATTCACTCCAAAAAGGAAAAGAAAAACACTAAAGGAATAACATTTATTTCTTTTCTTGTGCAATAGATAGTCTCTAGTCCACTGAAATATTAAATGTCTGGAAGAAAAATTATGAGAAATACAAAATGTCAAAACTGTAAAGAACTTCAGAAGTCATATGTTTAAACCCTTTCTTTTACAAATGAGGAGACTGAAGCCCACAAATGATGGAGCTTTCTAAGTTCTTGCAGAGAATTAGTAGTAGAATGAAATTAGAATCCAGGTCTCCTAGATAATTATGGACTACTTATTACATTGCATTGTATTGTTTCTCTCTTTTATTTTTTATGATTTTGTCTTTTCAATAATTATTGATTTTTTTTAAAGATGGGAGGCAAATTCTTTAAGCTACATGAAATAATTCTTCGATTTTAAAGCATTCCAGAAATTACATTTCCCTCCTAGAATGTTGGGGAAAAAAAATCTTTTGGCTATTTCACAGAAGTTAAAACCCCGTTAGGCAGTGGTAGTTAATCAATGAATGACATTCAGGGATACATCTAGAGTATATACTGGGTGCTCAATAAGTGACTAATTAGGAGGAAGGGAATGAAAGAAGAAAGGTAAAGTCTTAATCCTTTGGATTTAACTCTCTGGAGTATAATTTCCCCCTTATATTATGGGGGCATAACAATAGGAATTCACTCAAACCAGTGGTGAGGGATTGAAGCAATGACTCTGGGATTGCCCTGAGAGTCAAATTTCATTAAAGCTATATAATGGTAATTTAAGGTTAATGGAGGAGGGGGAGGGGGGTAAAGATCTTCCCCACCTATTAATAGGCCTCAATACCTTTTATTAATTTCTATTGGGTCAGAGGGTCCTGCCCTCCAGTTCTGAAAAGTATATAAATACTCTGAGGTGAGGTTTTATTTTGAGGCTTAGTTTTTGGAAGAAGGTTTGCATGCCAGATGAGACTCTGGGAAGCCACTAAGGAGGCCCCAGCTTTGAAAAACCCAGATGTTGGTAATTCTCTCTCTGGTAACTATGTATGTATGTATAGATGTAATGGTCAGACAGTTGGATCTGTCTGTTGATCTGTGATGTATCTATTGCTTATGGTCAGACAGTTGGAATCCCTGTCTGTTGGTCTTCATTTCCTCTAACTTCTTCCCCTGAGCTAAGTGAATGACACATGTGCTTGATTAAAGTAGATTGTGGACCCCTCAAAAGTTGCTTTCCTTTTAGAAAAATAAATCTAAAAACCTCTAGGCAAGCCGTCCTGTGTATATCAGGGTCCTTGCTGTTACAAGTTCTAGGACCTAGCTAAATGATCCTCTCAGTCCCATAACATTCATCTATGGAAGGAACCCCTCTCTACTCATCTCCTGTTAATTCTAAAATGACAAAGGCAAAGATAGAGCTAGATGTGTAATTTAATATTAAGCTTCCTGACCATTTAAAAAAAATCTTGTTTACATTAACACAAAACAATTTTTAAAGAGGCCTCCTATAGATTTTTTGGCATACAAAACCTTAAATTAGAGAGAGAAAAAAACAGACTTGGCAGAATAAATATGAAACAACTTCCAGATTCTTATGTATCACAAACTGATATCAAATATGCACTGAAAATGTAATTTAATTTCTGTTTTTGTTTTTTCCCCTTAGGGAGTGAAGTTAAGTGAAAGGAATGAGAACATAAGGTATTAAAAAATAAAACTCACAATGACTGGGTGCTATAACTTTTACTCATCTACCTAAGCAGACATTCTAATGCATAATAATAGGTTCTAACACATAATAGTGAACACATATATAGCTTTAAGGTGTGAAAAGAGCTTTACGTGTATTATCTCTTTTTATACACTAGCCCTGTAAAGTAGTTACTATTATTATCTTACTCATTTTACAAACAAGGAAACTGAGGCTGAAAGAGATTAAGTAACTTGCTCGAGAGTCACACAACTGGTTGGTAACACTCTCTAGACTATGAAGCAATATTTAGTCAAGTGAAGATTACTGAAATTAGAATACTTAAGATAAAATCTCTGTTCCCTTATATGTTAACTTTATGATGGCAGAATAAATTACTTCCCCCTCTAAAAATGACTTTTTTGATGTTAGATGAAATAATATATGCACTACTTACTTCATACTTTTGTGTGAAAAAAAGTGTTTTAATATCAGAATTATTATTAGAACCCAGGTGTTATGATTCTCAACCCAGTGATCTTTCTACAACACTTTATTAGGTCATAGAATGAAGCTAAATCTCTATTTATTCAGATACTCCTAGATAATCAATTATTTTCTTCTAGGCCCAGATCCACATGTAATAGGCTTTTGCTTTAGCCTTGGGATACCAGCTAGGGAGTTCAAAGAGTTTCTGCATCACTGAGAATCATTTTCCAAGAAAGCATTCTACATAGGATTAATCAAAACTGGAGTTATTAGGCCTTCACTACTTTTTTTCAATTTTTTAAAAGATTATGCTTTATCCTGAATGAGTTTTTATTGTAAAGCAGAAAAAATATTAATTTAATTCAAACTCAATGACCTTTTTTTCAGTAAATCAAACTAAATTTATTCCCTGAGCTCCAGATTTAAAAAGTACTATAATAATAGATTTTTTTTATTCTCCCCAAAATATATGAAAAATAATTAACACAGTACAGTCCTTGCTTGGGAGTACAAAAGATCTTGAGAGAATTTAATTGTGGGCATTTATAATCTTTATTAATATATTTCAAGTCCAAGTTCAACCACCTAAGCAAGAAAATAAAATTTCCTATCAGCAGTCTGAATCTGAACAATTAGAATGAAAAAATTCATCTTGTTAGGATTTAGAGCTGGAAAGAACCCCCAGAGCTTATCCAGCTCAATTTCCTCATTTTATGAATGAGGCAAATGAGACAGTGAGATTAAATGACTTGTTTGAAGTTATACAGGTGACCTGGGCACCAAATTAGATCACCCATCTTAAAATCCCCAAAAATGAATGAATGGATTAAAGAATGAATTTATGTATACACATATGCATACACATGTATGTATATGTGTGTGTATACATCTATATCTATATATATAATATACTTATCATCTATAAGTACTGGGAGTACTAATAGAATAGGACTATAGAACCAGGTTTCAAGAGTTCACGCTCTGATGGGAGAAACAACACACATATGCCATTTCACGTCGAAGTCAGATAAAAAAAATCCCATGGTGCTTCTGATACAGCATCAAAGCAGATGGTAATATATCTTCTTTAATGTTGTTTCCGCTGATAAAAATATATCCATTTATGATATTCAACCACGGCTATTTTTAAAACATATCTTACTGACTGATTTCTCCTTCGTTTATTTTTTTGGCTCTCTTCTCATAGATTCTGATATCTATCCCTAAGTTTCTGACTCTGACACTCCACTTTCCCTGTCTCTATGTTTTCCCTTGGAGAGTTCCTCACTAGAGAATTCAACTATAAACTCTATGTGAATAACTTTTATTTGTTTTTATCTCTGACCCTGGTCTTTTCCCAAGTTCTAGTTTCAAAAAGGGATGAATGAATAATGAATGAAAGAACAAATAAATAAATAGAAAAGAAGACAAATAGAAAACAAGACAGTCCCTGCTCTTATGCAGCTCGCATTCTAATAAGGGAAAACAATATTCATATAGGAAATTTCAAATGCCAGACAGAAAAATGCAGTGTTCCCGTTTCTGTTTAACCATAATCTACCCAGTTAACTATACTCTATCTGCTGACTCACCTAACTCAACTGATCTAAAATCCAACTTGGATAAATATGGAAATCTGGAGCTCTTTGGAGGGATACTATACTTTCACCCACCCTTCTCTCACCATTCCATCTAAGTTCAAAACTTTGGGGTCATTTTTGATTCTTCAATTTCAATCACCAACCAAATTATTTTCACTATTTAGCAATAAATTGCAAACTCCTTAGACTGAAATTTAAGATCTCTAAAATCTAACTACAACTCACTTTTTTAGTATTATCTCTGACTCTTCATATACACAAATCCTGTCTCCTGACCAAACTAATCTATTCACCCACCACTAAAGAAATTTTATATCTCAATCATCCAACTTCACTTATATGGTTACATTCATATCCAAAACCCTATTTCTCTAAGGCATTTATCACGTGCTGCTGCCTTATTAATAAGTGCAAGTATTTCTTTACATATCTATTTATCCCTATAACATTGCACTCTTTTTTGGAATTAGGGACTCAGTTTTGTTAATATTTTTGTCCCCAACATCTAGCGTGAGGTCTTGTAACACAGTCGGTGCTCAATATGTATTTGGTTAAGGAATAAAATAACATAGCATCATATAAGTTCTATCTCTTTAAATGGTCTCCTTGCATTTCACTGAACAAAATGACTTCACTGAGCATTAGTTGAATTTAGTTCATTTTTAAAGTAGAATCCTAAACTAAATCTTTCACATATAAGGGCACAATTCCTCTTTATTTTCTTGTCTTCCAACATAAAAGACTAACAGTAAATTAAAGTTGTTTTAAAATGTGAAAGTAGAAACATACACATTTGTTTCTTGTCATCTTGGTATATGAAGTTCTGTAAGCAAACAATGTTTTATTAGCATATTTTTGAAGTATGAAATATTTCTTAAATAATTAATACAATTCATCTGTTTGTCAAACATGAATATAAAAGCAATGGCATTTCATGTGAACTTTCTTGTACGAGTTACGGCTTTTGATGAAACATTAATGTTTTTTTTAACTCATCCTATGCGACCCACAATGTGTATTACTAATGAAATATGGAGTAAATGCTATGGCTGTGGAACATTATTTTTGTGTAAGATCTTTTCCTGGATCTGCTTCTGACTCTTCAAACTTCTCCACTATGCCTATGTTGCCTTCTCATTCTGAAATTTCCCACAGTACACCTGGAGCCTTCTCGCTCTCTGTTCTTCCATTTGTGAGTTACTCCCAGAAACTTCATTTTGGGCGAAGATCTGGAATAGGTATCCTTTAGCTCTCTCCTGGCTCTGCTTCTGACTCTCTAGAATTTATGATCATGCCCCCTCTTGGATACCTCTCTGATTCCTTCTTTTTATCTCCCTTTTTAATATTATATCCTTCCCCTGTTGAACTGTAAGCCACCTGAGGGCATTAACTATTTCTTGCTTAAACTGAATCCTCGATGCTTAACACACTGTCAGCTACAGTTGGTGCTTAATAAATATTTGTTGACTGTTGACTGAATATGTCCAGAAATTCAGTTTCTGACCTTGGTTTCCATGCTCTCTAACCAAGTAGTAACAGAGAGAGAAAATTCTGGGCATGGAAAAAAAGGGACCTTGCTTAAAATCCAGGATCTGTTATTTTGTAGTTACATGACTAAAGTCAAATTATTTTTTTTCTCTCTGCTTCAGATTCTTCATGTGTCAATAGGAAATGAAAAAAACTTACACTTCCTTCTCATGTGAATGTTGTGAAGAAAGCACTTTGTATGTCTTAAGTATTATATAATCACAAAATGGATCTGTGATCTCCGTGATTTGGATTTAGAGTCACAGTCCATCCACATATTTTCCTCATTCTTTGTTATCTATCCATGTGTCCTCTCATAAGTTTACCATAAAAGGGTTCATTCAACTTGCTGAGGCCCTTATGTGGCTGGAAATCTAGATATAAAAATGTCTGTTATTATGAGCTAACATTTGCCATTGAGTCGAATATCAACAACATTATATACTCCATTTCACTCATTTCAATACTCGTTCCAAATAATTTTAGATAAAATATGAGACACCTTTGATTCTTCCCTTTCCTTTTCAACTCCCCCATAACAAATCTTAGAGTAAATGCCGGCCAAGTCTACCTACACAATAGTGCTTACATTTTCCCTCCTTTCTACAGACTCCTACTGTAATCACTATATTTAGACCAGCATCTCTTGCTGTCTAGACTATTACCCTCTAAATGGGTCTTCCTGATTCCAGTAACTTTTCTCTCCAATCTAACCTTCCCAATGTGGCCTATATAATCTTCCTAATATTCTAGACAGAACATGTTATTCACCTCCCAAAATCCTTAGCAGCTTTGAGCTGTCTTGAATAAATTTTACAATCGTCATTAGGGAATTTAAGGCAAACTATAACTTCTAATCCAATTTTATTTCATATTTCTCTTTCATGTTCCATAAAAGATGTAGTTTTCCATCTTCCATTTACTCTTGTCTCTTCTCATTTCTATTTCTTTGGTAACACCACCCTTTATACCTCAACACCATCTCTACATTCCACATATTCCTCAAGTACCAATACATCCGTCCCTCCTTAATGAAGCCTTCCTGAACCTCTTCTAGCTGGAAGTTTCTGGTCCATATTTTTACACTGTGTTTTTTCTTTTACACTTGTCATATTCTTCTTTTTATTATACTTTTTAATACATTTCTTTCCTCATCACACTAGATAAGTTCCTTGACAGCAAACACTATGCCATCTCATCATTATAACGAGATGGGAAGATATAGATTTGCATCTGGCCTCAGACACTTACTAGCTTTGCAATCCCAGACAAGTTGTTAACATCTTTTCCTTAATTTCCTTATATGTGGGTTGAAATTAATGGTCTCTAAGGAACTCCTCGCTCTAAAAACTATATACTTATTGTCTTTGGTTGATCAATCAGCAAGGAATACTCATAAATTAACTACTGTCAAGCCTTTACTTTTCTGTCTTACTCACAACAGTATTATGAAAATGAATTTCTCCTTGTAGCCTTGATTTAGTGAATTGAACTCAAAAAAGTAAACTAATATTAATTTACTCTAGTAATTATAAGAGTTGTTACATCTTACCACATCTTATTTAACCTTGGTAACTCTTCTGTTCTCTAATGTTGTACTATGAAGATGACAGATCATAGTAAATATTTGTTTAAATGAAAAATTGAATTATTCCAAGTTTGTTATTCCAAAATGAAATTAAAATAAAAAGAAAAAGAAAAGGTACATGAAAAAGGTGTTAAATCACAAATGCTACAGAAAAATCTCCAATAGCATAATTTACTCTAAGATAAACTACAAATAAAATAAAACAAGATATAAACCTTGATCCATGACCTAACTTCTTTTAAGTCTGAGTTCAGGTTTTAATTTCAAGGTAAAGTGTATAGACTTGATGAATATCTGGCCATTGGACCCAAATGGCTCTGGAGGAGAAAGTGAAGCTGATGACCTTGCACAGCCCGCCCTCACTCAAATCAAAGTCAACTGCAAGTCATGTCATCATCTCCATGATATCATGGTCCTCTTTGAGAACCAAGGACAAACATGAAAATTATCACATGTCCTCCAACAAAATGGAAACGATGTCTCATCATGACCTACAGATGACCCTGAATTCTCTAAGATTGTGACCTGTGCAGAGCAGAAGCTGACAAGGTCTACCAGAGTGGAAAGACATTGAGAAGAAGCCTAGCAGATAACTTAGTATAACTAAGTTTAGAGAGTACCATCTCCATAAGGTTGGCCAATAGGTGAGTAATGTTTTTTTTTATTTGGTCAAAGAAACATATAACTACCATTATATAAGGTATTAAAGGAGGAGGCTAAAATTTGCTCATATGACAGAAATATGGAAACTGATGAAATCACAGGTCTTTTGAGGAAATATTAATGCCTAGCAATTTTGCAAATACTATTTTAAAGATTTTCCTTCTATTTTGTGTGATGCATTGTCTTGCATTGAGATGAGCAGTCCCTAACAAGTCAACTCTACTGAACAAGCTCATATTGGAAATTTATTATGTGTAAGAAATTGCTGTGGGTGTTTAAGAACAGGACCTGTGATTTCACTGGTGTAGAGAGCTCCCAGGAAGACACTTCATCTACCCATGCAGGTTGACACATTTTCTGCAATTAATAATCTTAGTGACTTACCTAAGGCACTGAGATGTTAAGTAACCTCTCTAGCGTCAAACACTAGTATATTTCAGAGCCATGACAGACCCAGGTTTTCCTGGCTTCAAAGTCAGCTCTATCTACTAATCCACAATGCCTCTAGACAACAAGGATATTATTTCATGGTCCTTGCTGTCAAGGTGTTTTGTTCTCCTGAACAAACGAACTACATGCCAGGTACCGGGAATAAGTATAAAGTAAGGTAGAGATTGCCAGGGAACAAAGGAGAGATCTGAACAAGATGCTGGGGAAAATTTGCATAGGAAGAACACTAAATTTGTCAGATGTGCCCACACAAATCCATATAAATTCTAAACTACACTAAAAAGCTATTTGGAATCATATATACAAATGAATTTTAGTAATTAATGACTCTTAGCTCAGCAGACCTACTGACTGAAATACTATTGTACTCGAAGAAGAAGAAATAACCATTGATAAGAATTTATTAAAGGATAGTAGCCTTTTTAGACAATTAACTTAAAAAAAGCTCAGATAAAGTGACCCAGATGAACTGGACACCTCCAAGATCAAGAAAAATGTGTTTTTCTGAACAATGTCAGCAATTTTAATCTTTGAAATTGGTATTTTTCCTCTGATAAATTGTATAGGGTCTAAAGACAAATAATTTTCCCTTCTATTGAAGTATTATATGAAAAAAAAACTGTTGAAGTAAAATTAGATGGGATTGTCTGGTTTACGGCAGCTGAATACCAAAATCATTATAAAAGGTGATATGTAAAGCACACAAAGGAAGAAATGTTTGTCAAGCACAGAATATTATGATCAAGTAATTATTTGAAGAATGCTCCAGTTTTATCTTAGCTACCATTCCTGGTTAACTGATCCCTGATTGTGTCCTCCAATAAGAGAGAATGTGACAAAATATTCATGTGGAATATCGTGTCTCAATGGCTAATAATGACTACATAGCTAAAAGTTTGTGATCCACATTTCTGTGATGTCTAACAAACTCTTTTTTTCCCCACGTCATTCACTACTGAAGCATATCATAGTACACAGAGAAAACCTGAGTTCAAGTCTGTCATGTTAATGAGATTTATGGTAATGAAAGATGTCTCTTGCCCCTTAATGGGCCTCAGATTAGGGGAGGCTTGTTTTGCTGGAAGGCCCACGTGGTTTGTTAATTTCTAATGAGGCACTGGATCATGAGCATTGCACCCTCTGACTGAAAAGTGTATATATGCTCTGAGATGAGGTTTTGCTTTGGGGGCTTGGAAGGTTCCTCTGCCAGGTTAACCTCTGGGTATCTATGCTACCCTCCTCACTTTGAAAACCCAGTGGTGTTTCTCTCTATATTAACTATGTACGTATGTAATGATCAGACAGTATGTAATGATCAGACAGTTAGATCTGACTGTTAATCTGTGATGTATGTATTGCTTATGGTCAGACAGTTGGAAGCCCTGTCAGTCGGTCTTTGTTTCTCTGTTTGTATTTTCTGTGTTGGTGAATGTAATTAAAGTAGATAGTTGAACCCTCAAAAGTTGATCTCCTTTTAGAAAAGCAGATCTAAGAACCTGTACAGCAGGCCCTCCTGTGTATGTTGGGTGCTTGCTGCTATAAAGTCCTGCTTCAAACTCATGCTGGCTGGGTGACCCTGAACATGTCACTTAACCTCTCAGTGTTGAATGAAACTCTCTAAAACTACAAATTGTAGAAAAGGTGACAATACGAATCAGTATGAATCAGGGCAACTAGGTAGCACAGTGGATAGAGTGTCAGGCCTGGAGTCAGGAAGATTCATTTTACTGAGTTCAAATCTGCTCTCAGATGCTTAGTTAGCTGTGTGATCTTGGGCAAGTTCCTACACCCTGTTTGTACCACTCCACCATCTTTGTCAAGAAAACCCTAAATGGGGTAAAAAAAAAAAAAAAAGGCAGACACAATTAAAACAACAAAACAATAACCAAATGCATTGGTAGAAGGAGTTTCCTAATCTGATAGTTCTCCACATTAATTATAACATTAGGTACAGTACCTATAAATAATAATAAATCACATTTATGTAGTACTTCACAATATACAAATAATTGGTTTAAATATTGCTTTTTTAAAATCAGAGTGAGCAGTTTAACTGAGTTGAAAATAAATAAGCATAGTGCATGAATTACACAATATCATATTCAGATAATGTTTTTAAAATGTAGGGGCAGACAGATGTATATTTATGTTCTCTTATCAAATTATGGGCCCTATGGATCCCAGAATCTGAACACTGGAAATCACCTCAGAGGTAACCCAAACTTAAAAGGCACACAAGCAATAATATCCCGAGAAGCAGCAACCCAGACTCTGATGACTCCTACTGATATGAAATCCACAGCCTCCTGCAACAGTCTGTTCTATTTTTGATAAACTTTTATCAGAAAGTTTCTACTTTGAACTCTATGTAACTTCGACCCACTATTCCTCATTCTCCCGCTCTGTTCCCAAGCAGAACAAGTTTAATCATACTTTTTGAAACAGATGTTTGGACTTCTATTCTACCCCAACTGGTATTAATCAGCCAGTGTAAAAGAGTAATCATTGTTGGTAATTATTAATATATTATACTTGCTACCAATATACATTTAATCAACTAATCAGGAATAATTATATAAAGCCTCAAACTTTTTTTATTAAAGGCTCCAAACTGTGTATTTCATAAGAAAAGGTCACTTATTAAGAAGTTTGCTTATTTAGTCACAGGAAGCCAACTAAAGGACCACAATGCTTCTTTCCTTTTGAACAGAGGACTAAGCCCAATATGAAAGAAGTGACTCAATAATATGCAAAGTTTCCTAGCTATTTCATCACCCCTCTACCTTTCATTATTCCATTATGACCCAATGTGGGGAAACGACTATACGCATTTGGCCAATGAGAAACCCTGGCTGCCAGCCTGTCACCTGCCTCTCTACTGGTCCAATGGTCCATGCAGATATTTTCACATCCATTTATTAGCCCTGCCTATGAACCTGCTCACTGATTTTGGTAGATCTCCTGAAAGGTCAAGATAGGTCTATTAAGGTCTGCCCATTTGTCAACCAATGGGATCCTGTATTTTCTGTAGACTCTCCAAGAGGGTGAAGGGCAAAGTCAATCCACCAATAAGACTCTCTATTTGCTCTACCTGTATTGCCTGGGTGTCAAGCTCTAAAAACTAAGGCCCTGGTGAAAGAGGGAATTTTAAATCACGAGAAGATTTGATGTACTATTCATTAAAGGAGGCCACGGCCTTTAAATAAATGGTTATTGTCTTGGAGATTTGCCTCTGTGGTTTTTCTCACAGAATGAACACTTTTTTTGGCCTTCATCCCTCGAGTTGGCCATCATAAGAGCAAACTACAAATACAACTACAAATTTCTTTTTTGAATAATCACTTCCAACAAGGACATTACATGGACAAATAACTCAACCAGGAGTGGTAATGACTGCATGAAGTTTAAAGTGACTGAAAAAGCCACGGTGACTCCGCACGTGAAGAAAAGTCTCACCTGGTGAACCAACACTGGCATTACTCCTTTGAGGTGATTTAATACTCTAAAGACAATGAATAGAATAAATAGTAACAAAAATGAATAATATGTTAGCTACAAACATAGAGAACAATAGTTCTGTAATTCCTGTAGCATGTTAATTTGTGAAAACATTTACTGATCTTAGCCATTACATGTTTTGAAATATCCTCTTTGGGAAAGAGTGCATTTAGGCTGATGACATGGCTTGTAAGCAGGCTCAGAGGAGAATCTTGAAACTAAGACCTCCTAACTCTTAAATCACTACTCTTTCCACCTCACCATGTTGCTTTACATAAATATGTATAGCTATGAATATTATATGCATGGATCTTAAATAAACATGGAAAGGAAAATATTAGATTACCAACTCATCAATTTATAAAATGTATTTTAAGGCACCTTTTCATTGGCCTATTTTACTTTATAAAGATATACATTTCACCAAAGCAAGTGACGTCTCATTTTGGGGGGGAACTGGCAAAGAAATCTTAGACAATTAAATTACCATAAATATTTTAGAGGAATTAAGCTCCTTAGTTGTGATTTGAGAGGATCTAAGGTACATATTTTTCCACATTTGTGCCCCTTTTAAATTAGAAATTCTTCCCATGTACACATATTTCTGTGTTATTTATAGTAATACGTAGCATTCAGCCATTCCAGATCAGAAGGTAATGATAACAAATGTATATATGTTATGACATTCTACCAAGATAAAATTAGTCAGTCTTGATAAATGTTTTGCCTTTTAAGGCCATCTAATATTTCTTACAAATAAAGTACATATTATGTACTTTACTTAAAAATTATTTCCTTTGCATATATTATAAATTATAACATTTATTTATTATATATAATATATGTGTGTATATATTACATATATATATAAATGAAATACTATTCTCTTGAATGCTTCTGTTGGCATCTGAATTCATTCGTTTTTTTTAAATGATTGCTTAAAATCATTAAAAGAATGGATACTTAGATGAGATTCATTACCTTCTAATGAAATCTATTTATCTATTGCATCATTTTATCATTATATACCTGCCATTTTAAGTTCTCTATAGGCTACTCATTTGACAGGGAAAAAATGTATTGATTGTAATCTGCAGCCTAGGTTTTGATACCAGTTCTGTTCGTTTCCTGTTATGTGACTCTGGACAAGTTACTTAATGTTCCTGTGCTTCAGTTTTTTCATATGTGAATGAGACGCTTCCCAGTTCTCAAGTTCTAGTTCTGCTGACATTTTCTTTTATAACATTTTACAGATTTTATTATTTCTATTTATGTGTTTTATACTTTTTCTAGAATTCATTCTTTTTTATTTTTAACATAGTTTATAACAGATAAAGCAATTCAAACTTTTGGTCATGTGATACTTCTTTTTAAAGCATTTACAATATGAACCACAAAAGAAGGTTTTTTTTTTTAACATTAACCAACTGAGACACAGATAATATTTATGTTGCTAACTTCGCAAGCTCTTGACCTAATTGTGTCCACAGTATTGGTAAGAATTAAAGGACCCTAACTTGTTGTTGGTCTAAAGTCCTGTGCCTAATAGCTTAAATTTAGACTTAACCTCAGATATTCCCCTACCAATAATCTATAATTGAATAGATCTGGTATTAAGCTTATAAACCTTTGGACTATAGGAAATTGCCACCAAGAGTAGGGACATTGCAGGGATACAATATCTCCCCAACTTCATGTCAATTTCAGGCAGGATTAGATTATCCACTTGCTTTCAGTCAGGCTTAAAGTCTGCCAGGTGTCAGTGGGGAAATTGAGTCAGGAGAATCCTACCTCAGCTCAGGCTGAACAGCCCTTCCCTTGAGATCACCTATGCAATCCATACCAGCATCTCATCAGCTTACTGGCATCATGGATTGGAGGCTCAGATCACCTTTCTTGCTACCCATACCTGGAGCTAGACTCAGAAGAACAGTCACTTAATAGTCCCATAGTATCTAAAAATAGCAAGTTCCGATAACCAGGTTTCAAACATGATTATAGTTTCACTTTGGTTAAGGAACATCTTTTGAGGCAAGTCTTAAGTGGTTTACATGCCTTTCTATGTATGTTCTAGTTCCTGATTAAATGGTAATCATAAAATCAAATTTACTATTAAAACCTTGACTTTTCCTTCAATGCCAAATTTTACCCAAAGTTACCTTTCTCTAGGAAATTTAGACTGAAATTCTTTTCTCCAAACTAAAGATGTCATTGATTTATTCTCAGCAATTAATTCAGTCTATTGTCTTAATACTAATTGCTTTTACCTCACTTTATAACATGTCCAATTTTTCTCCCCATCACTCCTCTCCTCCCGCTTCCTAATACCTTGCATTTGATTACTCCTTCCCTCAATGTACCCTCCCCTCCATCACACCCCACCCCTCTCCTATCCCCATCTTCTCTCTTTTCTTGCAGGGCAAGATAAATTTCCATACCCCTATCCCTGTAGTTCTTATTTCCCGATTATATGCAATAAAAATTCTCAGCATTCATTTCTAAAACTTTGAATTCCAACTTCTCTCCCTCCCCGCCTCCCTCCTTGGCCCTACTGAGAAGGGAAGCAATTCAATACATACTAAATATGTGTTCTTTCGCAAAAGACTTCCATAGTAATCATGTTGTGTAATACTAATTATATTGCCCTCTGACCTACCCTATCCCCCTTACTTTTCCCCCCTACAATTGACCTTGTCCCTTCTCGAAAGTGTTTATTTCTAGTGACTCCCTTCTCTCATTTGCCCTCCCTTCTAACATTCCCCTCACTCCACTTGTTGCCTCCTCTCCTACTTTCATTTTATAAAAATTTTCATATCAGATTTAGTGACCATGTTATTCCCTCCGTCAGCCATATGTGGGAAGATTAGCTTTATTTTTCCCCCTCTCCCCTTCTCCCTTATCTCCTCCATTGAATAAGATTTTTCTTATCTCTTTTATGAGTTATAGCCTGCCCCATTCCATTACTCCCTCTTTCTTCCAGGAATTTTCCTCCTTCACCCCTTAATTTTTATTTTAGTTTACTTTGTATGTGAGGGGATATCATCTCTTCTGATATAACACACCCTGTACTCTCTATCTATCTACGTGTATATGTGTGTGTGCGTGTATGTACAATCTAACTACCCAAATACTGAGAAAAGATTCAAGAGTTAAAAATATTTTCTTTCCAAGTAGTAATGTAAACAGTTCAGCTTTAGAGAGTCTTTTATGATTTTTCTTTTCTGTTTACCTTTTCATGCTTCTCTTGATTCTTGTCTTGGGAAGCCAAATTTTTAAATACAGATCTGGTCCATTCCTCACAGTGAAATCTTGAAAGTCGTCTATATCACTGAATGACCATTTTATCCCTTGAAGTATTACATTCAGATTTGCTAGGTAGGTGATTCTTGGTTTCAATCCCAGTTCCTTTGACTTCTGAAATATCCCACTCCAAGCCCTTTGATCCCTTAATGTTGAAGCAGCCAGATCCTGTGTTATTCTGATTGTATTTCCACAGTACTCAAATTGTTTCTTTCTAGCTGCTTGCAGTATTTTCTCCTTGATCTGGGAACTCTGAAATTTGGACACAATATTCCTAGGAGTTTCTCTGTTCAGGTTTCTTTCAGGAGGTGATCGGTGAATTCTTTCAATATCCATTTTGCCCTCTGATTCTATAACATCAGGGCAGTTTTCCATGATAATTTCATGTAAGATGATGTTTAGGCTCTTTTTTTTGATCATGGCTTTCAGGTAGTCCAATAATTTTTAAATTATTTTTCCTGGATCTATTTTACAGGTCAGTTGTTTTTCCAATAAGTTGTTTCACATTATCTTCTATTTTTTCAAATTTTTGGTTTTGTTTATTAACTTCTTAGTTTAACTCATATTCATTCATTTCCCTGAACTCAATTCTCTCTTTCAACGAATTATTTTGTTCAGTGAGCTTTTGAACCTTCTCCTCCATTTGGCTAATTCTGCTTTTTAAAACCTCCTTCTCATCATTGGTTTTTTGGACCTCTTTTTCCAATTGAATTAGCCTCTTTTTCAAGCTGTTATTTTTCCTCAGCATTTTTTTGGTTCTCCTTTAGTGAGCTGCTAACTTGTTTTTTAAGGTCTTCTATTGCTTAAGCCCAGTTTAAGTTACCTTTGGAGGCAAGGGCCTTGACTTTCTCTGACAGTATGCCTTGTTCTTCCTCATCTGAAAGGATGGGGGGAGACACTTGTTCCCCAAGAAAGTAACCTTCTATGGTCTTATTTTTTTTCCCTTTATTGGGCATTTTCCCAACCAGTTACTTGACTTCTGAGTTTCCTCTCCACAACCACCTCACTTCCAGTTCCGCCAAGCCAGCACTTGGGGGCTGAGATTCAAATGAGCTGCTCCCAAGCCTTACGGGTTTTTGGTGGGGGTAGGGATGTTATTCAGTGTGAGATTAAGGTCAGCTGTTCAGGTGGGGTCAGGGCCACCACACTTTGGGGCTCAGTTCCCTCAGGGGGTTTATCATGAGACCTTCAACAATGGATGCAGGCTACTGCCTGTTTTGGGAGCCCCTCTCCACTCCTGCCTCTACTGCTGCCTCCTGAGGGGGCCTGAGTTATGGGGACACCCTGCTCCCCTCTCAGCAAGCTGAAAAGACCCTTTCATTGACCTTTGGACCCTGTGGGTTGAGAGACCTGTGCTGCAGCTGGAGATTCCATCCCTGAAGCCTGCTCAGATCTGCTCCTCTCTGTGCCATGTGGCCAAGGAAGGGCTGGGCTCTGGTCAGGGTCCAGTGCACACCAGACCTTTCCCAGCAGTTTTTCAGGTCTCTCTGAAACAGAAATCTCCTCCACTCGGTTGTTCTGTGGCTTCTGCTGCTGTAGAATTTATTGAGAGTTCTTCTTTACAGGTATTTTATGGGCTGTGGGGTAAGAGCTAAG
Organism: Notamacropus eugenii; assembly: GCF_028372415.1. Taxonomy (NCBI): domain Eukaryota; kingdom Metazoa; phylum Chordata; class Mammalia; order Diprotodontia; family Macropodidae; genus Notamacropus; species Notamacropus eugenii. Next base: position 160,945,652 of record NC_092874.1, read on the forward strand.
TGTATGTGCTTCTTTCTACTCCGCCATTTTGGCTCCACACCTCTAGAATTCATTTTTATCCAATTTTTACATTCATTATGGTTGAGATTTTTACCGTAAAATGATACCATAAGGTTTTCCACTTCAAAACATATTACTTGCTAAACTAAAGGCAATTTGTTATGAACATGACCAGTTTGGTTTAAAGCTACTAAGAGAAATAAATTCAGGATGTAGTTATGATATATATGTACATAATATATATACACACATACATACACACACAATTTATACACGTATACATGTTGAGCACCTCAAATTAACTAACCTATTAGCTGATGTACTAAATACCTAACAGATGACCAGAAATAAGTCAACCAGAAATGAGCCAGAAGAGATATGAGGTTTTTGAAGTTCAGGCACAGACTAAAGTATTCCCCTCATACTTATTTCCTAGGCAACTAGTTCCATCATGTATTCACCTAGAGACCAGTTTCACTGTATCTTAGCACAAGGAACACAATGTGCATGTTCCTTGTAAAGTAATTTGTATGTCTACTATTTTTTTCCTTCTGCAAAGATTATTACCTTGTATTTTTGTGTTTTTTGTAGGAAAAGTGAAAAGATTTTTTTTTTTGATAGGGAAACTGAAAAGAATCCTGAAACAATGAAAGAGAAGGCAAAGGGAAAAGAGAAAGAGGGGAAACTACATAAGAGATCATAGGTAGAATTAGGCAGACAGAAACCTGAGATACTAAAGTTTAGGGGAGCCATACGAATTAAAGGAAGAAATAAAATTGTGAGAAAACCATAAGATAAAGAAAGAAAGAGAAAACATGTAGAGAGATAAAGTCTTATAAGAGGAATAATCAAGATGTGGGAAGTGCATAATCAGAGAGGTAAAACTATGACATTTTTGAATGGAAAAGGAGAAAAGGATATATGGAAGGAAAAAAGAAAAAAGAGAAAGAAATAAAAAGAAACAAACAAACCCAGGTGTTTGTGTGTGTGTAAATATATATAATATGTTACATATTGTATATATTTACACACACAACACATATGTGCACATATGGATCGGTATACACACATATATATGTGTGTGTGTTTGTGTGTGTATTCCAACTCCTTTTATAGATGAGAAAAAAAATAAAGGCCTCAAGACAAACAGATAGTTGGTGACAGAACCAGGAACAGGATCCAGGTCTGATGACTCCCAGGACAATTCTTTCTTTTTCTTTTAGGATACAGTTTCAAGGTATTTGAAAACAAAAAGAATATTTGATCTGCCTTAAAATTATATCCAAGCTATGTAAGTGATAAAGTAGGATATTGTATGTGTGTGCTTATCTATGTAAACGCACAGAGACAACTCCACATGTACATCATGGGTATTAGAGATAGAAAAAAGTGATATATGCTTATTACAGTCATGTTTTTTTTGTAAACATAATGATTATTTCCCTTATATCACATGGGACTTCATAGCATACAAATTCTTTTAAACTGAAAATGGTGAGATATGGCGATTTCTGTTATAAAAAAGGCACGTAAAAAGACAAATAGACAATAACATTTATCATACAAATGTTGAGCTAGTGAGAAATATTAAAAGCCAAGACTAGAATAATTTACCTTTGTTAAGATAAGGCTATTAAGATGAATGGATGGATAGGCACATGGATGGAGGAAGGGAGGGAGGGAGGAAAGAAGAGAGGGAAGGAATGAAAAAAGAAGGTAGGGATTAGGGAGGGGTAAGGAAGGGAGGAAGAAAGGAAGGAAATGTAGATTTCACGTTCACGTGTACTTAGATGCATGTATGGAAACCTACATTGTGTTCAAGTTCTCAGTGGCATGAAATGGCTGTATGTGAAGTGATCACTCCCTCATAAAGGTAGAAGCAAATATGCTAAAAGCTAAAGAAACATCAGGTTTAGATGAGCAACAACAGAAACAGACTCTGAAGACTGACTGATACATGATCATATCTGTTAACACTAAGGCTGCCAAGAAAAGGCAGGCTCAGGTGCTCATTACTTTACCAATGGTTTTTAAACATAATTAATCATAACATAATATAACATAACAAAACAAGAAGCTACCAAAACCTCTCTGCTAAGACTAGACACTAAGAGGAAATTGACTCATTTTTTTTCCACGAGGAACAACTTTTTAATTTATTTATTTTTAGTTTTACTTTTCAACATCCATTTCCACAAGATTTTGAGTTCCAAATTTTCTCCCCATCTCTCCCCTCCCCCCACCCTGAGAAAGCATGCATTCTGATTACCCCTTTCTCCACTCTGCGCTCCCTTCTAACATCACCCCCTCTTTTCCCCTTCCCCTTTACTTTCTTGTAGGGCAAGATAGATTTCTATACCCCAATGCTTGTATATCTTATTTCCCTGTTGCATGTAAAAGCCATTTTTAACATTTGTTTTTAAAACTTTTTGTTCAAATTCTCTCCCTTATTCCCTCCCCATCCACCCACACCCCACTAATTCTATTTTCTTCTTTGACTCTGTCCCTTTTTGCAAGTTTTTCCCTCTAACTACCTCATCCCCCAATCTGCCCTCCCTTCTATCATCACTCTACCTTATCCCCTTCCCCTTACTTTCCTGTAGGGATAAGATACCCAACTGAGTGTGTATTTATTCCCTTCCTAAAGGAGACCCAAAACATGTTGAAGAAAATAATGCTTTAAAAAACAGAGTAACCCAAATAGCAAAAGAAATCCAAAAAGCCAATGAGGAGAAGAATGCCTTAAAAAGCCGAATTGGTCAGATGGAAAAGGAGGTCCAAAAGTACACTGAAGAAAACAATTCCTTGAAGATTAGAATGGAGCAGATGAACACTAATGGCTTTATGAAAAATTAAGAAATTATAAAACAAAGCCAAAGAAATCAAAAAAATAGCAGACAATGTAAAATTTCTCATTGGAAAAACAACTGACCTGGAAAAGAGATCCAGGAAAAATCGTTTAAAAATTATTGTACTACCTGAAAGTCATGATCATAAAAAGAGTCTAGACATCATCTTTCAAGAAATTGTCAAGGAAAACTGCCCAGATGTTCTAGAAGTAGAGGGTAAAATAGAGACAGAAAGAAACCACTGATCACCTCCCAAAAGAGATTCCCAAAAGGAAAAGTCCTAGGAATATTGTAGCCAAATTCTCAGGTCAAGGACAAAATGTTACAAGCAGCCAGAAAGAAACAATGCAAGTTCTGTGGAAACACAATCAGAATAACACAAAATTTAGCAACTTCTACCCTAAGGGATCAAAGGGCTTGGAAGATGATATTCCAGAGTTCAGAGGAACTGAAATTAAAACCAAGAGTCACTTACCCAGTAAAACTGAGTATAATAATTCGGGGGGGGGGGGGGGGGGGAATGGACATTCAATGAAATAGAAGACTTTAAAGCATTTTTGCTGAAAAGACCAGAACTGAATAAAAAAAAAAATGACTTTCAAATACAAGAATCAAGAGAAGCATGAAAATGTAAACAGGAAAGGGAAACCAGAAGGGACTTGTTAAAGTTGAACTGTTTATATTCCCACATGGAAAGATGATATTTGTAACTCATGACACCTTTCTCAGTATTAGGATAGTTAGAGGGAATATGTGTATGTGTGTGTGTGTGTATGTATGTATATATATATATGTATGTATAATATGCATATATGTATATATACATATTATATACATATAATATATATTATATAGAGGGAGGGAGAGAGAGACAGAGACAGAGTGTACAGGGCAAGCTGAATATGAAGGAATACTAAAAAAGAAATTTAAGAGTTGAGAGGAATGATTGTGCTAGAAGAAAAGGAAAGGGAGAGGCAGAATGCAGCAAATCATCTCACATAAAAGGGGCAAGAAAGAGCTTTTACAATGGAGGGGGAGAAGGGAAAGATGAGAGGAAACAAGTGAGCTTTGACCTTTCATCAGATTTGGCTTCAGGAGGGAATAACACAGACACTCAAATGGGTATGGAAGTTTATCTTACCCTAGAGGAGGACAGAAGGGAAGGGAATAAGAGAAGCAGGATAATAGAAAGGATGGCAGACTGGGGGAAGGAGTAATTGGAAGTCAACACTTTGGTAGAGGGACAGGTCAAAGATGAGAATAGAATAAATGGAGGGCAGGACAGGATAGAGGGAAATATAGTTGGTCTTTCAGAACATGATTGTTATGGAAGTGTTTTGCATGACTACATATGTGTAACCTATATCAAACTGCTTGCCTTCTTAATGAAGGTGGATGGGGAAGGGGGAAAGGACAGAATGTGGAACTCAAAGCTTTAAAAATGAATGTCAAAAATTGTTTTTATGTAGAAGTAGGAAATAAGATAAGCAATGCAGTATAGAAATCTATCTTATCTTATATCCTACAGGAGGGCAGCTAGGTGGTGCAGTGGATAGAGAACCAGTGTAGGAGTCAGGAGGACTTGAGCTCAAATCTCACCTCAGACACTTGACACTTACTAGCTGTGGGACCTTGGGCAAGTCACTTAACCCCAACTTCCTCATCCTGGGTGATCTCCAGTCATCCTGATGAATATCTGGTGACTGGATTCAGATGACTCTGGAGGAGAAGTGAGTCTGGTGACCTTGCACAACCCTCCCTCACTCAAAAAAACAAAGTCAAGTGCAAGTCATGTCATTATGTCCCTGATGACATGGTCTTCTTCAGCAACAAAGGACAAACACAGGGACCCTACAGGAAAATAGAAAGGAAAGGGATAATGGGAGAGGAGGAGCATAGAAGGGAGAGCAGATTGGAGGAAAGGGAAATCAAAAGACACACTATCCTGGGGTGGGGGAAGGGGTAAGATCGGGAGAAAATTTGAAATTCAAAATTTTGTGGAAATGAATGTTGAAAAATGAAAATAAATAAATTTTAAAAAAATAAATGATTGTCATCCTACTCATTCAAAAAAAAAAAGAAGCATATGTTGTCATTTCATAGGTTATAAAGAACTTCACAAAAGATGTCACATAAAAGATTTTGTCAGAGAAAAATTATAACTGGTATATTAGTCATATGATGAAACCAAAGGATAATCTAATGGAAAACCTAAAAGCTGTGCTGCCAACCATCTAATATCAACAGATCCAAAGAAAAGTTTTCAAGCCTGCTGGGTGTTCACCCAACATGTGGAGGATTTCATGGAGAGAATGATAAATCATGAATAGTTTACAACCTACATCATTAGAGGGAGCAGTTTCAACAAAACCACAGATGCAATGAATCATCAAAGTATTATTCATCATAATGCCCATGCTTATGGAGGAAATACCCAAAGTCTAATCTATGATAGTGTTCCTAACTTCACACATCTAGATACTTCACATCCTCAGCTTCTTGTAGTAGAATGGTAAACACAATGTATTTAGAGTCAAAAGATCAAGATTTAAATTCCCATTCTCTTATTTGCTACCTGAGTGACCTTGGTTAAGTCACCTACCTTTCAGATAAGCTAGCTGAAGGAAAAGATTTGTTCTAACTCCCTAACTATCATTCTATTTTTCCAAGCTTGATCCCTCAAAAGCCACACACACACCCCACCCTGGGGAAGTAGAAAAGTAGGCATAAAATAGCACTGTTAGTGAACCTGTGAAGTAGTCCAGTTATTCCGGAGAACAATTTGGAACTATGTCCAAAGCCCTAAAAAACTCCTCATACCTTTTGATTCAGCAATACTGATATCAGATTTATGCCCCCAGGAGCTCAAAGAAAAAGAAACCATATGCACAAAAAAATATTTATAGCAACTCTTTTTGTGGTAGAAAAGAACTGGGAAATGGAGGGAACAACCATCCACTGAGGAATGGTTGAACAAGGTACAGTATATGAAGGTGATGGCATATTATAGTGCTGTAAGAAATTGTGAAGGGGATATACTCAGAAAAACCAGGAAAGACTCGGATGAACTGATGTACAATAAGGTGATCCAAACCAAAAAAGCAATCTATGCCATAAAAGCAGTATTAGAAATATAATCAACTATCAAAGACTCAATAACTCCGCTCAATACAATGATCCATCCATCACAGTTCCAAAGGACTCTTTATGTAAAATGCTATATACCTCCAGATAAAGAAATGATGTCCTCAGAGTACAGGTTGAAGCATGTTTTTTTCCTTTATTTTCCTTACTTTTTTTTGGAATATGGCTAATGTGGAAATATGCTTTCTATGAATTCATGTATATATGAATATCATGTTGTTGCCTTCTCAGTGGATGGAGAGGATAGAGATGGAGGAGATTTTGGAACTGAAAATAAAAAATACATTTCAAATTACAAAAACCTTCCCACCCTTGTTTCATCCACTCCCACTAATTCACAGCACAATTCTCCCCACAAAACTCTCAAATCACTGTTATTCTAAGATTTATATTTCCCATTTGCCTCTCATATGTTGATATTCCTTTCAAAAAGCATTCTATTTCTAAAGTTAATAAAGGTTCCAATTAAATCTACTACTAAAAAAAAAATCTGACTACTTATTTCATTTCACTTTTCTAATTTCTTCCTATGCAGCTACTGATTTATCTGAAGAATGTTTCAAAAGGTGTCTATCTGAAAAAATATATATATTTCCATTAAGCTTCTTTGTGTAAAATTTCTCTGTGTCACTGTATTTGTTCATATATTCACAAAATTTGCACTAAAAGTAACATCCAGTCTTCTAGTCCATCTCTTTCACGGATGAAAGAACATTCCCCCAAAGAACATTTTCCTTATAACTAATGGCAAGGAAGTTACTCAATAACCAGTTAGTCTGTAAGCATTGTGTTACTATTAATGATCTTCAATTCCTATGCTAAATACCAAGTCACAAATGTTGCGTCGAAAAAGGCAAATCTGAAATATCCTCTTAAAACTGTATCACAATGTTGAGGAATATTAATATGTTTGATATATATGTTAAAGAAAATATTTACAAATTGCACAAAATGTACATCATAAATCTAGAAAAATCAAACACGTTGTTTTAGTTACAGTCATTTATACACATATGTATAAACATACATGTATACATATATACATATGTACACATGTTATGTACATACACATATATAAACTCCTGAGTTTCATGTTCCTAAATGTAAATTTCAATGTAAATGTACATTTAAGATGCATTCCAGGTAGGTGTTGAATAATAGTCTTCAGGACAAGACAGCAAGAGAAAATCTACAATAATCTAAGATTCCTGAGTCCATGCTTCAGAGCATCTCCTAGATCAACTCCTGGGTCACAGCTAATCAGAGTTTTGCAGGTTTGTACTGAGATGAAAAATATTCTACTGAGAAGACCCTGATGAATTTCCTCTACCTAAGATGCTAACTTGGGAGCTAGCAGTGTGCTATACGGCTTAGAGTACAGCCTCTCAAGTTAGCAGGTCAGTTTTCAAATCATACCTCTCAATACTACATGAGTCAACTTGGACAAAATCACATAAGTTCCCTGTGCTTCAGTTTCCCTATCTCTATAATGGGGATTTGAACTAGATGACCTCTAAGGTCCCTTTCAGCTCTCAACCTATGTTCCTAGGGAATATGTCTAGCCTGAAATTTTCCAAGTACAGAAGTTTTCTGATATTGTGGGATGGGTAGGGCAGAGTGGAGAGTAACTGAAAACAAATGAAAACTATTCTAGAGAGGGTCAAGACAAAGATTAGCAGGATTATATTCAATACCATCTCTTCATGAAATCTGTAAAGGAAAATCAATATATTAGCAACTGAGCAGAACGAAAGAATAGGATAAGGGTTTAAAAGCTATAATGGAAAAACAACCAAGTCATCTCTATGACTGATGTGGCTAGAATGTACGTGAGGGCAGAAATGGGAGAGGAGGGATGGAGAGAGTTATAAAGGGACAGCAGAAATTTCAAATGTCCAACCAGAGGCACAGTCATCCATGATAGCAGCTAGATCACAGGCACAAGTTATGCTGGGGTGTGGTGTCTTTTATGAAGATAAAGAGGGATCAAACATTCCTATTTCTCAAATATCACCAGATAGATGTGAATTGACCCTGTCATCATACTTCCTATGAACAGGATTCATGCATTATTAAAATAAAAAATGATAAATTTTTAGCTGTAGACAAAAAGCACTCAAGCTCTACTTTTAAGGTGAGTGATATCAATAGCTGCTCTAAATAAACTGATAGCTAAACAGTTTCTACTTGTTTATTATTTATTCCTTATGTACTAGCATAAAGTGTACCCTAATTAACTCAGTAGAAAATCATGAAGATGTACAGAAACAGCTTAAATTATGATTGATCAAGGTGAGCTTTTTCTATGGTTTTTAACATATCATACTGACCAAATTATATGTGACTCAAAAAGTGCTCCAGATTGCATCAGTATGAATCATGGGTGTGAGCCCATTTTGCAGAAAATGACACATTGATAAAGCTGGTACTAAATGACAAAATTAAAGCACAGAATCCTGAAGACACAGTTTGCTTAAGGCAAATAGATGTTTGTTCAAATAATACATTCAAAATTCTTTAGAGAAAGCACGTGAAAGGAAGCTGTTCTAATTAGAGTTCTCAAGATCCACGCCAAATAACAAAGCCTAGGGGATTTCACAAAAAGGGCACTAAAATGATAGACGCAAGTAACATCATTATTGAACAGTAATGGTTGAGAATTGTGTGCTGTCTTCTAAGAAAAAAGGAAAATCTCTTAGGGAATAAGATACATCGATGATGTATTTTACACCCTGGAAGGCACACGACATTAAATGGATAACATCTCCATTTCAAAATAGTTTTCTCACATGGCATTTTCTTTAAAAAAAAAAAAAAAGCCTCTTGAATTGCTTGGCTAAATTGTTAGTCATCTAGCTCTCTCAAATTCAGCTAAGAAAATAGAATGGGTTATAAGTAAGGTTATTTCTAATCTCATTCATAGTTATTTAGATTTTATTTTCATTGTTGTTGATTAAGATTCAAAGACTGTGAATTAGGGAAAGAGAATAAGCATTTATAAACCCCTACTACGTGTCAAATACTGTATTTTATAAATATTATCTCACTTGATCCTTTAAAAAATTCTGACAGTTGCTATAATTATATCATTTTACATTAGGGGAAAACTGAAGCAGACAGAGGGTTAGTGACTTGCCCAGGGTTACAATTCAGTAAGTGGCTAAGACTGGATTTCAAATCAGGGCTTCTTGGTTCCAGACCCAGCCCTTTATCCACTGCAGCCACTGCCTAGGTTATCTTAGGAGACAGATTCACTGAGAGACAGTGGGAGAGTGGTAGGATTAGAAAGGGGCCTAGATTTGAACATCTGCAGTTAAAATGTCTTGTGTCTCATATTTTTGTCATTTCCTCTTCCCACCTTGTCCTGAAGACCATTATCCTGGGGCTTGCTGACTATATCTATGATTGTATAATTTTCCTAACTCTATCTATTAATCATTTACTTGTTATACTTGGCAAATCATTTACCTGTTCTAAATCTCAGATTCTTCATCTGGAAATTGGAATAATAATACACTTCTTAATCACCATTTACATGTGGTATGACCTTGACAAATCATTGACATCTCAGTCTCTTCATTTATAATACACTTATGCTATCCGCCTCGCAAAAAATACTGCACTGATCAAGACAAATATTGAATATAAAGTGTTTTATGAATAGTAAAGTACTGCGTTAAATATTAGTATTAATAGTAATAAGAATCTAGCTTAAATTGTCCCCTTCTTGAGCCATATTAAGCCAAAATGTCTCTATAAAATCACAATGACCAGGAAATCTTGCTTGAAGGAAGCTGGAAGTCCCACTTGCTTTTACCTTTACCTGAGTTCTTGTATTAAATCATTATAGACCTCACTGAGTAAATACAGAAAGCTCCAGCTACAACACGAATACACAAATATCTCTAATCTTTGCCCAAATTTTATAGCAGGGTGGCTTCCCAAAGTAAGTTTATGATGACTCATTGAAGGTTTATCTTTGGCCAAAGCACAGAAACTTGCTGAATGTTTAGATATACTTCATGTTACTCTTAATGAAATATTTAGGAAAAAATAAGGGGGAAAATAGAATGTAAAGTCTTTCCTTCAAATTATTTTACATGTCCCTGAAGTATATGCACACATACATATACACACACACACACACACACACACACACACACACACAGAGCATAAATAAAGCCTTAACCATCTACCCAAATCACAAAGAAGAGGGCCTAATGGACATGAAATAATTTGTTTAATGATGAATTCTGCCATTCTGTTACGTTTGATTTCCTTAGGAATCACAATACATGACTTTGTGACTACACTTTTTAGATAGATTATAAGCATAAAGGGAAAAACAGAAGTGTGACTGTCAAAATAGGGGGAAATTATATTGCTTTATATATTCAGCATGAATTCTTTTGAATAAAGACTGGTTGGCGATTTTCCAAAAAATTTGCATAAGTCTTTGAAGCACTTTCAATCATTTTTAAGGGTATAATTGTAGTCAGTCCTATAGTATATGGTAGTTATTCATACTAAGAAACTCTGAAAAAAATCAATTTAGTCTACTTTCTTGGAAGTTCAGAAATCATGAAATGTTACTGGATGTGATTTGAATTATAATTTACTTCAACCTACCAAAGTTGAATTCATTTTATGTTGACAAAAACATCAAATGCTAACCCCCTGTTGTTTCATTATCCTCAAATTGAAAAAAAAATCCCACTATGATAATGAGCAAATGCAAAATTCATTCATATTTATCTATTTATTTCTTGTATGGATCTATAATTTTATCAACTTGGGGAAACAGTTTAAGTCCAACAAAGGCAAATTATTAAGATGAAATGTGAAAAATTCAGAAAAATTTTTCTAATCCACAATGCTAAATGACTTGAGATATATTAAGCATCCAGATGATCTTTTTTTTTTCAATTTTCCACCCAGATAATTTAATATAACATAAACCTAGCCTCAGCTTTTAGATAAACGGAGAATTCTTCACTTCTCTTTCATGGTTGTGTTTAAAAAGATGACATATTATCATAAATTTCTTAGAAGTTGAAGGTGCTTGTGTACAAATTATCTCATGCTAAAGGGGCTTAAAGAGGCAATGTTGAACTCCAAAGAGAAATCCATATGGTACCTAAATAAATAAATGCTAGATATACTGTAGAAAATTCATGATTTTATGGATATCAGCATGGCTGTCCCCAAGACAAATCTCAGTCCCCTTGAAGCACTATCATCTTGTATGTCTTTTTACCAAGTGTTTCTATAAATATTCCATTGAAAATCTATCTAGAACTATAGAGACCTTCCTCTTATTCATTTAATACCCTGAGGACGCCAATGTACAACTCAAATTTTCCATTTAGTGAATCTCATTTTCACCATATGAGCAATGCAATACTTGTAAGCTACAAAAATCTTCAATATCTTTTCCCTCACATTTTACATATAGGAAATCATTGGTAATATTCTACAATACACAGGAATTGGAAATTTATTTTTTTTAAATGACAACTTATTGACTCTATTCTCAGAGATGTTATTGGATGGTAGAAAAAAATAGCTGTCTCTAGTGTGAAGATGAGTTCGTAAGTCACCTCTGAACCCTACAACCTGTAGGCCTTTGGGCAAAGAACTTAATTTCAAAGGACCCAGGTGCCCACATCTATAAAATGAAGGAACTAGTTTGCCCTTGAGATCCCTTCCAAATCCCATGATCTCTAAATTCTGCTTTAAAAAAGTAGTAATTGGCATTAATATTATGCTGTAAAATCTTCAAAGCACTTTATAATACCTGGCTTTCTTTGTGCTCACAATGCTTTCCATTGGAATTGCCGTTTTCATTTTACAGAGGCTCAGCGGACTTAAGTTGATTATACAGGATCAACTAGTAAGTGGCACTAATGAAATCTTTTCTAGCAATGGTTTCATTCAGATAGACTGTTAGAAGGCAAACTTCATCATTTACATTTGTTCTCTCATATAGCATATAACATACTAGAAAGAAAACAGTAAATATTCACTGATTGCTTGATTTACTTCCCCCAATACATTTTTTGCAAGACAGTACATTACCAGTAAAATTGAATAAATACTACCACTAAAAAGAAACTATAGGAGCAAATTGGGAGGCATAGTATTGAGATAAAAAAATGATCTAGACATTCTGTTTAGTCTCATAGCCTGGTACAGTGCTCTGTACACAATGAGTGCTTAAGAAGAGTTATTGAATTGAACTGAATAGCTTATAAACCTTTCACTTTGTGTGCCCCTACGGTTATCCCTATAGTGATAGGGAATATCTCCATATCTCTCTTGATAAATTAGCCACCCAAGAAAGAGTTGGATTCTAAAACTGAAAAAAGGTAAGAATTGAAGGGAGTATATTGAATTATCTTGAAAAGTAACTGTTTGCTAAGTCTTGAATACTCCATCACCCTATAAATTGTGCAATTGATCTGACAGAGAAAGAGAATTGGAAGTCATGAATTATGGGACCATCAAGAAGGTCCCTGAACCCAAAATATCTTTGACATCTATTTTAGATGCATAAACTGTTACCACTGGAGAAACATTATTTTGGCATGAGCCTCTATTCCTGCTTAAAAAGTATACACATCCAACGTTAACAGTCATTTATACCATCAAGCATGTAGTTTACAGAATCATGTTTTCCTCCTGAGAGCAAAGAGAGAATAGGGAGAACCAGCTATCAAGTTTCACCAGATGGATGTAGAGTCATTCTTCCTTTACTTCTCAAAAGGACCAATGACATAATGGGTGATGTCTTGACTTGTGGATGAACTGGATTTAAGAGAGTCATTAGTCTCACTCTTTCTTCCAGAGTCATTGAAGTCCAGTGGCAGAACAACAGTGAAGATTACTGGAAATGGCCCTGGATACGGTGGATAATCTTGGTCTCTGACACAGCTCTAAGTGCTACCACCACAGTGACTGATTCAGCTGCCTTCACTGCTTAGAAGAAATTGTTCTTATCCACCCATTTCACATGCTTAGGGAAGACACACCACCCAACCCACCTGTCAGTTACCCTCAACCTAGTTTAGCCCATCTGCCCAGACAGTTTACCAGGGTGTGGCCACTATGCATTCTATTGCTTCTTGGAGCCACAAGTGAGAGTTGGGTAAAAGGACACCAAATGTGGATGAACAGCCCTGACAAGAGCTTGACAAGCCCTCACAAGAGAGAGTAGAGAGGGTGAAGAACTCTGGAAAAGGACACAGGAGTAGATGAAAACCTTGTCCGATTTTATAATTTTGCATGGGTCTAAACATACGTAATAAATTTTTCAGGACAAGAAAAAAGACATGAAGTATTTCTTTATTTTGTAATATTTTCCACTGAAATGGGAGTCAACAGTTTGTTGAATTCTGTGAGATCTGGCTTCATACTTATGGATTTGGGAAGATAACTTGTCAAGAGGTGTGAAAAAATGTTCCCACGGGATAACCTGAATAAGTTTGGAAGAGACAATATTGGGGGGAGAGGGAGCGAAAGGGAGAGGGGGTGGGGAGAGAGAGAAAGAGGGAGAGAGGAAGAGAGAGAGAAAGGGGAGAGAGAGAGAGAGAGAGAGAGAGAGAGAGAGAGAGAGAGAGAGAGAGAGAGAGAGAGAATGTCCTTCTGTTTTTGAATTCAAAGATATTAACCAACTGATCTGATTGTAAAATTTGGGATAACATCAAATCTAAACAAAAATTTCCCCAATGTCTTCACATCACGTTTAATTTAAATAGGAATTCCAGTTTGCTTTTTGTATAGATTATGGTTAATGCACTTTCAGAATTTAATAAACACTACATAATTATTAAAGGCTAGAGTTTTATAATTGGTCAAGTATTTTAAGCAGTCCAGGGGTCTCATTAAGACAAAATGCCTTAAAACTGTTAACTGTGCTCCAAAATATTTCAGTGAAAACTCCTCTAATATAGGCAACAACTTAGGGTCTCCTCTTTTATTTTTTATTGTTGTTTCCAGAGGAAATACATATAAAACATTTTTTGAAAAATGGGTCATGGTATTAGGAGTTTTATATTCAGAAATTCCCATGCTCACCTCTCTGCTCTTCCAGCTTTAAATCCTATGATCAAAGCTGTACTGACTCATCAACCCACTAGTACATTTTAAATTAACTGCAGTTTCAATGCCCTGGATAATTTTAAACCTTGAAGTGCAATTTCACTTGTGCTGGCAACATATCAAGGTAAATGATCAAATTTACACTTGCACTAACAGAGCATACTAAAAAGAGGGTTGAGAGACTACAGCAGACGGTCTTATTTGAATATGATTCACTGGGATTTCTTTATAATGTACATGCATGCCAAAATTACTTCTAGATTTCTTAGCCAAAATTATTCCAAAAGAGTGGGGAAAAAATGAATCCATTTTCCCAGATCTGGACCAGAGTCACCAAAAAAAAAAACAAAACAAAACCAAAACCAAAACCAAAAAAAACAAACCACCTTGACTAAGGAAGAACTTCTCAGATTATATTGAGAGGTTCATATACACTCCAACTTGTTCCTATGGATCAGGCAGCAAGCTACATAACCTGCTCCACAGTCCTAGAAGGCAAACAGAGGGTGATGATGGACTATAGGACAATATATGTACTTACAGTAAGAAGTCTGGTTAGTGGTGCACAATAGTGAAGGTGGAGGTGACAAATAGGCTTTTTAACTCTTTGTCTTTCACATTTGATTTAAATGTCTATATGCCTTTTCTCCACTGATAATCAATGCTAATAATTTCCCTGATACTCAGCTAAAGAGCAGAAATATTATTCAATAAATATCTGTTGAATTTTAGAACTTCCACATGTAATCTTAGAATCAAATTTCTGTCAAAAGATATATCATAGAAGCTTCCCCCCCCACTATAATGTTATTCCTCTATGAAATAAAGCATTTTCCCTCTTTTAAAGAGCACCCCCCCACCAGAAAAACAAAAATGAAAATGAAAATAAGAAGTGATTCTTGAGATGGTTTGATTATCATTTTTTCTTCTGTAGAAGAAATGTCTCAGGTGCAACTCCTTTCTAGCAAGAAGGTGCATTAATTCCTATTTTTCTCAAATGCACCCCATGTCTACTGGAAGGATGAGAAAATACAAATCAATGTTTCTGATAAATTATTGTTAGCAGTTCTCAAATCTAATTATAACTTGGGTTTATTTTCCATTATCTTCTAATGGAGATGATAGATGATAGACAGACAGACAGACAGACAGATAGATGATTGATAAATAAATGGATGGATACATGGATGCATGGATGTATGGTTTGAGACACAGATAACTAACAAGATTGCTCTGATGTATCTCCTGGACAGCACAGCAACTTCAATAAAGATCTCAATCAAATGGCATTAATGCTATAATGAATCTTGTCATGAATAATGATAACTACCTTTGACTACAGAAATGAAGGGATGTAGCCCTTGAAGACATAATTTGATATCAATATACAATAAATTTGACAATAAGTGCAGTAATAATCCCAACAATGCCTTCGACCTGGAAAAAAAAAAAGGCAAGAAGAAATAGCTGTTTATTTTTATAACAAAAAGTATGTTGGTGTCAAGTAGATCTAGCAGAAAAATAAGACATTACCATAATTTTTTGGTGGAGGACAACATTAATATCTGAGGCACTCTGATTCAGTAGCAGAGAGGCCATTAGGTTCTATGCAACAGAAATGTGTCGTAGCTTTCAGAAGAACGAACGCTTTACCACCAACCTATCAAACAGGGCAGAAGAAAATATTTCTGAAGTTCTGATAGATGAAGAAATAGGTTAAGGACTATTAAAAAATGTATGTCATATAAAGATAGTTTCAAATGACTTGGGAGTATTCATAAAGACCACATTTGCTTTATTGAAAATGATCTGACATTCTACACACAGAAAATTTACCTGAAATTGGCACAATCCTTTAAAAAGAATTTCAGAGTTTTTTCAAATATTTTCACAAATTCCATTGTCAACTGTGGGACTTAACAATTTATTTTGTGGACTCATCCAAGTAGAGTAAAGAAATAAAGCATATCTATATCTGTGTGTTCATATACATATATATATGGACATATATATATACATACCATATACATAAATAAATGCATGTATTATATGTATGTGTATGTGTATATACTCACATATATACACATATATAAATCCCACACATATAAAATTCATGGGATCATTTCAGGGTGGAAAAAATAAAATCTCATAAACTAGTTCTCACCTATCTTACTAATGGAAATAATGATATACATCTCTCCTGTTTACCCAATTCAGTTGAGCAAATGTTTATTGAATACACCCTATATAAAAAGACAGAAGTACGATGATTCAACATGTGTACAATCCCTACTTATGAACAGTTTAAAACCTACTAAGGGAAATAAGCTATGTATGCAACTCAATAAAATACAAGAATGTGACTAGTTTGTAGAATAGGTACAAAGTATTCTAATATTTTAGACACAATAAAAAAGGATTTACTTGATTTGGACCTTGGTAGATGACTAGGATTTTGAGGAAAAGGAAGGGGAGGGGATATTTTATATGAGGATAACAGCATAAAGAGTTATTTCCGTGGGGATTCTTATAGGACATGTTGCAAAAATAGCAGTCTGGTTTGACGGAAATCCAGAATGGATGGAAGAACATAGAGGTGAATATGCCTACAATAATAAGCTGGAGCCAGATTGTAAAGGACCTTTAATGTCATACCAAAATTGTCGATGTTAAAAGACAACGAAAAATCTTAAATAAACACTTTAATAAAGATGAATGTTTAAGATGGACAGGGCATGAAGGTGTACAGAGAGCCAAGAAAGCTGGGAGAGCAGTTAGTAAGTTATCTCTCATCTAGCCTATTCCAATAATCAAAGATTACATTAGGCTTATACAACCAAGAATGGAAAGAAGAAAGAAGATTGAAAAGCTACTGCCTACATATAATCGAAAGAATGCCAACTGATTAGATTATGTGGTAAGAGGTAGAAAGATGTGAAATATTATCTAAATTTTGGATCTAAGTCACTAAGAAGATGACATTACTACTAATAATAAGGAAACCAGAAAAGACATACAAGTCATCTTTTTCACTTTTATGTTCAGTGCGGAGCATAGACATAAGGAACGATGAGTGATGTTAGGGGATTCAAGGTCATCCAGATGAAAACGTCTAGTAAAAAGTTAAAAAAAAAAATAGGAATGGAGTTTGGATCCAAGGTTGAAAAGGCTGGAGTTTGGATCCAAGATTGAAACTCAAATTCAGAGGTTTTTACACAGAAGGTATTTCAATCCAAGGGAATAGATGGGATCAAGGGATAGAGTATCAAGAAAGAAGGGAATTTGGTATAAAGCTTTAAAATTTAGGAGGTAGAACATGATATCTGAGCCAGAAACATATAGAGAGAAGGAATGATCAAAGATGGAAGAACAAGTACGACTCAAACAAATGGAGGAGAGATTTTTTTTTTTTTAATGTGGGTAATCAAGTGTCAAATGCTACAGAAAAATCAAAGTTGATAAAACTGACAAAATTTTCAACACACACACACAAGTACTACTTATAGAATGGGATTATAGATAGACAGCTGGAAGGGACCTTAGAGGCCATTTAGTCAAACTTTCTTGTTCTACAGAAGAAAAAAACTGAGGGCTGTGATGGCAATCAAATTAGGATCTTTTGCTGTTTTTGTTTTACTAAAAGTGCCTTTGATTGAATAATGTGATTAAAGAAGATCTTCCCCTCTCATTCATGGGCCTGCCCAGTGAGGGAAGCTAGATTAGGGGAGTTGTTTTGTAGGAGGGTCCCAAGTACCTTTGTTTTTTTCTACTGAATCACTGGGTCAGAGGGTCATGCCTTCTGGCTCTGAAAAGTGTATAAATTCTCTGAGGGTGAGGTTTGACTTTGGGGCTTAGTTTTTGGATGAAGGTCTGTGTACCAGATGAGACTCTTCTTGGAAGCTGCTAAGCAGTCCCCCCACACACACCCTTCCCCCCCACACACACACTCAGCTTTTTGAAAACCCAAATGTTGGTGCTTCCCTCTCTGGTAAAGATGTATGTATGTTAACGGTCAGGACGTTTGGAAGCTCTGCCTGTTGATTTTTGATTTCTCTGATATCCGTGCTTGATCAAAGTGATTGTTAATCCCTTAAGAGCTGTCTTGCCTTTTAGAGAAGCAGATCAAAGAACCTGTGGTAGCAGGCCCACTTGTGTACGTTGGGGTGCTTACTGATACAAGGGCCTAGAAGGTTAAGTGATTTTCCCAAAGATACACAAGTAGTAAGTGCATAAAGAGAGATTTAAACTGATCTCTGATTAGAGGAGGCTAGGTGGCCCAATGGATAGAGCACTGGGCCTGGAATCGGGAAGACCCAAGTTCAAATTTGAACTCAGACACTAGCTGTGTGACTCTGGACAAGTTATTGAACCAGTTTGACTTAATCCACTAGAGAAGGAAATGGCAAACTACTCAAGTATTTTTGCCAAGAAAACCCCATAGACAGTATACTGGACTACACTGTCCATGACGTCATGAAGAATTGGACTTGACTGAATGAAAGAACAGCCTCTAACTAGAGGGTATTTCTACTGTATCATGCTGGCAATTTCACTTAACGCCTTGGGCTGTTTCTTCGTCTATAAAACGAGGCTGCGTTAGCCTCTTTGTCCCTTCTAACTGTAAAAAGGCTATGTCAATGAGTACAGTTGCATGATTTGGTGATTAGGATTTTATGGATAATTTTGAACAGTTTCAGTAGACAATGATAGTAATGAAAGGGCTAATTAATGTCTCAAGAAAACTGAGGGAGGACAAGGGAAAAGAAAGAGAGAAAGATGTGTAGAGTCATCAGCACTAGAGAGGTACAATTTTACCAACCTGAAAAACTGCAAGTTTACAAGAAGAGAGAAATAAACTAATAGAGAGGAAGCACCTGAAATAGAGGAAATCAACAAATATTGAAGTTCCTACTGTGTGCTAGGACAATGACAAAAGGTCCTACTGCGTCCTGGGACAATGATGAAAGAGGAGATGAGTGCTACATTAAAATTCCCCAGAAAGAAGATAAAGAAGAAACAAGACCAGCTTTAGAAGAACGTGTTTTGGGAAAGATAAAGGGCATTTCTTTTTAGGTTTCAAAAGTGAAGAATAACAAACGAAGAAAAATATATGAATATTAAATTCTTAGAAAATTGAAGGAAAAGATATTTTCTGTGAGTGAGACAGAAGAGTCAGATCAAGAGCATAAGATTAGGTGAAATGTCTGGAATTATGGTTATGGGCAATATTAAAAAGGAGTCAAGAAAAGATGATTAAGAGAATTTCTAAGCATTATTTGGAACCTACATAAAGTTAGAAAGAATGAATGTAGTAGAAAGATTCAAAAGTTACATTTTTCTCAAATGGTTTGGAGCTCAAAAGAAAATAGAAAGTGGCGATAATATTGAGTATTGCTGAGGTCAGTCTGACATAACATCAAGAATTTGAGTGAAAGTACGGGTGCTACTGAGAATCTACTTGAAAAAATAGCTATGCCCATGAGATCCAGTCTAGGAGGACAGCAAATGTATACAGAGAGGAAAAAATAGGTAAATATCAATAGAGATAATCATGGAGGCAAAGAATAAAGTCCACCTTGGTGGAGTGAGAATGCTCTAAGGATTTGGGAAAGAGGAGAATTTCAGAGTGTTTAGCCAAAAGTATAGGAAGGCCTTTCTATTAAGAGATTAATTGTTCGGATCATTGTCGGTATATTCTTGTCCCACAAATCAGTTAATCTCTGATGAAATCAGCTACTTCCAAATAACAAGGAAAGGATAGATGGTTCAAGAAAGTAAGCAGAGAAGGGGATGAGAAGAATGGAACCTCATCCAAGAAAACATGTCTACTCCACTACTGCCATGCTTATATTACAGATGAGGCCCTGTTACTTCCCAATGTGCCATGATCTAACACAAATCATCCCCTTGTTCATTGATTCAATATGTCCTGCTACCATCTCCTCTCACATTTTACCCTTAATTTTGTCCTGGCTCCAGCACTGGACGACTGACTATAAAGGGCCTAGAGATGTAATGGCAATATAGGCAGAAGAACTAGACAATCAATCAGTTTCTATTTTACTGACTCAGGAATGGGACTAGAAAAGATGGGACATGTATACTTGATTCATCTTTCTCTAAAGGCAGGAACCATAACTCTATCTCCATCCCATCATTGCTTATACTCTAGAAACCTCCCTTCTCCATCACCTACTTACCTCATCCACTTCAAGTTTTTATGTTTTCACTACACTTTCCTAAAGTTATATAGGACCAGTGGCCCCAGAAATTTCCCTCAATGTGAATTCATGAGAATTCAAAATTCTTGGAATTTGAAATTCTTCATCCAATTCATATGAATAGAAAAGGTCTACAATTAAAGGTAACATTTATGACACTAATTTTGGAAGGCTTTCAAAATGAACACTTCAGGAACAATATGAATTATCACTTGGGGTGTCAAGGGATTCAGAACACTGGTGCAAAAAATATATATAGCAAAGAAACAGAAAAAAGTGACATTTAGCATTTGTATGTTTCTGGGAAACTTGGGGGCTAATGTTCATTATTTTCCTAAAAAATAAAAAAAAAAAAGACTTGTTCAGAGTATTGACAAATCAAACCTGTCACTTTTCAAATTTCTATGGAAACTACGTAGGATCATGGTCATTTATAATAGGTTTGCCTCCTTTCTTTACAAAATGAGTTCAGAATGGTATTCAGAGCTTGATTCCCTCTACCATAAAAGATCTCAAATATAGGTTTTCATGGTAGAAGTTAAAATTCTCATCAGCTTTTAATCCTATCACATATCTGAAACTAGAAAATAATTTGCTCAGTGAATATTATTGTCCACCATTTTTCATATAAAACTAAATCAAAGAACAGGTGAAACAAGTGTTATTTATGGTAAACAGAACATCATTCCCTCTAGACAATGGGAAAAAATAGGATATTTTCACTAGAATTTATCCCTTCTCTAATCACTAGCAGAAAGAAAAAAAGGTCTAATTTTTGAATAAGAATAGTGAAATTTCTCCAGTAAAGACTTAAGTGATTACTGTAGCTAAAACCTCTAATCAGTAGCTGATTTATATGCATTTCTGCTGAAGACATTTGTGATAGAATCTATAGTGGTTCTTAGGTTCATTTACTTCGTTTAGCTGAAATGTCTTTTGTTCATTTGCAGTTGCTTGTGACGAAAGTTGAACTGATTTTCTTTTTAATAAAATCAGAGCTTAAGAGAAAAAGTTAAGTTTGGATAACTTCCAGGTTATTCGTTTATCTCTACTAGTTGTATATTCATTTGAATTGCCATGTCCTTAAATGTAATCACCTACTATGACAGTTATATTTAATTTGCCACATTAAAATGTGTCTGGCGCTTGGAATAGCAGGTGAAACACATCAAAATAATTTAGAGAGCTTTATGAAGTTAAAACAACTTCAGCTGGATTGGAAAAGACCAAAACACACTGCCTTATCTCCAAGTGCTTGTATCCCTTATTTAAAAAAAAAGAAATTGAATTGGTTGGAACATGGACTTAGAAGAACAAATTTTGAAACATTTCATCCTAATCTTAGTGAGAAAGCAATCGGGAATACCTTATGGTGCCAGCAGTGATGACCTTGTTAATAAATGGTTGCTTATATGGGATAGTCTTTGGAATGTCAGAGAAGTCCTCCTGCATCAAACAGTGTGCTTACATCAGCGATTCTGCAGGTAGGGCTTCCCCATGGATGTTTTTCAGTGTCCCTGCTCTTCAGAAGTAGAAATGCCAACACCTTATCAAGAAGAACTTAACAAAACTAAACAAAAGAAAGGCAAGAAGAGAGATACAGTAGATGCAGAAAAGAGAAGTCCAAAGGTACTAAATGTAAGCCTAGTTTATCTCATAATTCTTCCTAGGACTAGGATGAATCCTAAAACCAGATCTTCTGTCTCTTAGACCCATGGACAACTTTGCACAATATACTTCAGTTCCAGTTTGATGGACTTAATGTGAGGGCTGTTTTCTACAGCTCACCGAACCCTGGGAAACAAATGTGTTTAGTTTATTCATCGAGGCAACTATTAAAACATATAAGGTAAATAGACACTGCATGAGAAGAATTACCAAAGGTGCCACAAATTATAGAGCCCAGAAGGGACCTGCAAGGTACAGTAATAAATATATATACACACACACACACACATATATATATATATACACACCCATATGTATATGTGTGTATACATGTGCATATATCTGTACTGTATGTATACACATATACATATACATTATGTACAATGTACATAACAAGGGACATTATATTATATACCAGTATGTGCATATATGTGTGTATATATATATGAAACTACATTAATGTAGTTTATACATGATAAAAAAATCCTCTTTATGACATCCCCAACAAATGGTCATCCAGCCTTCTCTTGAAGTCCACAAGTTGGGGTTCCCACTACCCCCTCAAGCACACAACTTTACTTTGGAATATTTTAAATTATCTTTCTGTCTCGTCTCTCTTCACTTCAGTCTGTGTTACACATTTCCACCAAAGTAATTTTCTTTAAGATTAGAGCTTGTCTTGTGACTACTACCCTTCTCAACCAAGTCTGATGGCTTCTTATTGCCTTTCGGATAAAAAGGAAATTCTTCTGAGTGGCTTTGAAGGCTCTCCACAGTCTGGCTCCAATCTATCTTTCCAGATTCAATAGATACTACTCTCCTTTCCCTACTTTTTGACAAGGCTAAACTGACCTCCTCTTGGTTCCTCAAATATGACACACCATCTCCTTCATCTGCACCTTTACCCTTGCAGACCCCAATGTATTGCACTGACTCCTTACCACTACTTTATAGGAAGCTTCCTTTCCTTTAAATATGCAGCTGAGACATCATATTTTGAAAGAAGGCTTTCCTGAATCCCACAGACGCTAGTGTGCTCCCTCCTAAATAAACTTGTACCAAACTTTCTACATACTTGCATTTACTGACTATTTTTTGCTGTATATATTTTTGTGTATTTGCCCTTCCATTAGAATGTAAGCTCACTGGATTCATGATGAAGCATACTATCCACCTCCAGATAGGAGGTGATATACTCAGAGTGAAAATGAAAATTTCATGGCTAATGCAGAAATTTGTGTTTTTTGTATGTGTGTGTGTGTTGGGAGGGTGGGTTGTGACTAATGGGGATCATTTCATTCCTTTGAACTTGTATCCCCAGAGTTAAACGTAGTGCTGGCACAAAGTAGGTACTTAACTAACACTTATTGGTTGACTGATTGGTAGGTTGA
Organism: Notamacropus eugenii; assembly: GCF_028372415.1. NCBI lineage: Eukaryota > Metazoa > Chordata > Mammalia > Diprotodontia > Macropodidae > Notamacropus > Notamacropus eugenii. Next base: position 160,969,025 of record NC_092874.1, read on the forward strand.
TTGGAGGTCTTTCCTTACACTGAACTTAAATCTGACTCTTCAATTTCCATTCATTATTTCTAACTCTGACTTCTTGGGTCAAGGAGGAAAAATATATAATTCCTCTTCCATACTGTCATTCATTAACATCTTTAAAAACAGCCATATTTTATTTCCTAAGTCTCCTCTTCCCAAGGCTAGATATTTCCAATGTTTATTGAACCAATCATAGAATTATTTAAATGTCCTCCCACAGGTCATTATGGTGTCCCTCTGAACCACCAAATTCATGGAACTGGAATTCTAAGACTGCCCTCTTTGTTTTCAAAATTCCTTAATATCCCTTAGAGAATTTGTGTCTTCAAAAAACAGGTTAATTGAGGATGTATAAGAAGAAGACAAAGAAATAATTTCTAAATTCAAGACAAATAGCTATCAAAAGTTTCCTAATAAATGTAGTATTTAATTTGTGATATACATTAACATGATATACCAAGAAGAATTTTTTATAATTTTATTATAATGCAGATTTTTCTAGGTTGTCAAAGCAATATTAAGCAAAAGATTTCTTGACATCAGAAATATTTCTCCATTCATGGACTAAACAATTTAGCAGCTATGTTTCTTGCATAGTCATACGTGAGTCTTGTTTCCCCACTATTGTCTCCCCTGAAACCTATCTATAGCTATCTATAAACCCATATACTTCAGATTACATCACTGAAGCAATCTTCCTAGTGAAAAATTTCCTCTACCCATGCAAATACCCACCTTCTATTTGATTTACAATCTAAAAGATTTGTCTGGACCACTGAGAAATTAACCCAGAACCAACGTGTGTGAGATGTCAGAAATGGACCTGGGAATTCCTGACTGAATCAAGTCCTCCATCAAGTAGTTTATGAGGTCTCTTTTACCCCAAATGCATTTTTTTAAAACATAAAAGCTGTGATATCTCTTTTAACCTTTATAAAGCAATGTAACATAAAAAATCTTTTCAATACTATATCAATGCACACTTTGTAGTTTATGATCAAACTATGAATTTTGTAGATACTACGTGCTTAGCCGCACAACAAATGGTATCAGGTGTTTACTATATTCCATGAAGTAGGCTGTTTAATCTAAAAATCTTAGTCAGAAAGTATGTATTTTTTTCCCTTTTAATGACAGGTAGCATTTGAGAAATGTACATGATAGTATCAACATACTAAATATTCAATTACAACCAATAAGCATTTACTCAGAATTTAATAACACTGTTCACATATATAATATTCCTAGATTGCCCATCTAATATGTCCAAGTGATTGTGTACTCAATGAAGCCTCTGAAGCTGAGATTCAGCAAATTATGAATTGATTCTCTGGTGCTTGTGTTAATTTTGGCCTAACAATTAACACCAAGAAAACACAGGTTCTCCATCAGCCAGCACCATATCATCCATATGTGGAACCACTGGCAAATGGAGAAATTTTGAATACTAAGGATAAATTCCCTTACCTTGGCAGTATACTTTCCAGTATACTTTCCTGGATAATGAGGTTGGCATATATATTGTAAAAGCTAACTCAGCATTTGGGATATTCCATAAGAAAGTATGGGGAAAAAAGAAGTGTTCGTGCCTACCAAATTGGAGGTCTACAGAGCCACTATGCTGGTCTCATTGTTGAATGCCTGTGAAATCTGGATGGTTTATCAGTGCCATGCCAGGAAACTGAATTGGTTTCATTTTTATTGTTTTAGAAAGAGCCTGAAGATCGCCTGGCAGGATGAAGTACTGGACACTGAGATCCTTTTTGGAGCTAATTTGCCAAGCATTTAAACTCTACTACAGAGAGCACAACTCTGATGGACTGGTGATGTAGTTCTAATGCCAAATGTATTTTTGCCTAAAAGACTATTTATAGAGAACTCAGGCAAGGCAGGTGCTCACGTTGTAGTCAGAAGAAGCAATACAAGGATGCTCTCAAGGTCTCTCTGAAGAACTCTGAAACTGATTGAGAGACATGGGAAACACAGCAAAGGAGCACCCAGCTTAGCATGTCAGTATATAAAGGTGTTGTATTCTATGAGCAAAGCAAAACTGCAGTAGCTCAAAAGAAATGTGAGACAATTTTAGAAACATCTCCACTTGAAATGTTCATATGGATTATTTGTGTCTGACCTATGGTAGAGCCTTCAGAGCTCATATTGGTCTGATTGGCCAGTCAGACACGCTATACCCTGACTCCAACATAGCGATGTCATTTTGGTCCTCTTAGACAATGAAGGAGACAATCACTGTGCCTAAAATACTCTCTAGCATTTTTCTAAAAGCAAAGATAGCTCTACGAATATAATAGCCCACCTGAACAAAAAGGTTTTGGAATGGGATTAAATAAGGAAATGTAATTTCAGTCATTGGGTCTCACATGGAACCTCCTAAAGTTCCTTCTAAGAACAGGTGACAGGACTTACATCCCCTTGAGATGAAATTCACTTACATGGTTTCAGCAACAGAAATTATGGAATGTGGGGATGCACGCATCAACATCTCTGCAATCCTTCCAACTACGAGGCCAAGAGAATTTTGCAGTCTAACTTCACATTAATCCCCTTTGTCCAACCAAAACGCACTATTTGCTCCTCCTTAAATGTAACCATGCCCTCCTTTAGGTGGGCTTTTATTACGCTGTTCCCTCCAATTAGGATGTCCTCTACCAACATCTTCATCCATTGCAATCTCACATATTCAAAGTTTGCCTTGGCCCTATTCTCCTTCAGCCAAAATACGATCTCTCCATCCTTATTTTCAGAAACCATAACCACTACAGTGCAAGCAAGAAATGCATTTCACTTTCATACCGGCAAACCCTATTCAATCTACTTTAGAACACAGTGAAATGGAGTAATTTACCTTCAAAAGGAAAAAAAAGAACGTTTTGCACCTAATGAACAAATATAAAGAGTTACAAGAAAGAAGAACACTTTAAGGGAAAATAAAAACAATACAGAATAATCATAAAAGTTTGACCATGTTCATTCTACAATCTACAGGAAATGGTAAGAGGCATATTATGCTTTGCTTTACAAATCAAAATTATTAACTGCAAGGGTCTGACTTCTAAATGCTTCATAAACACATTTTCCCCTGAACTCATGTATAATATAATTTGTAATAAAAATGCCACTTTAGTATTTATTAATGGAAACTTGTACTATGAATCAAAACTAATTATGAAAAAACAGATCACTACTTTAAATCAGATGTTCTTTTGGTTATGTTGCTTGTTGGAGAACTGGATATTTTTAACCATAAATGTCATAATTTTCACTTTTTCTTACAGGAGGAAGCTTTCCTATGTGACAGATTTTCCTCATGTGTACACTTTTGACCCCGTGCTGACACTTATTATTAACATATGTTGAATTTGTGGAGCATTATTGGCATGTCAAAAATTTTTAGCTATAACCAGATTTACTCCAAAAAAGTTCATTTCTTTGACATTATATTGTATACCATTTCTCCTGCAGCTTATTCACACTGATCATGCATCTTTCTATTACTGTTAGAATGACATACAACTTTAACGACCAAATTTCTCACATTACAATTTCACTGCATCACTTGAAAGATTGAAATAAACGCTAGTGTCAGGAAAAACACAATAATGTCTTAAAAACAATTCAATCCACTCTTTGATTTAAATATGTGCTTAATTTATTGTCTATAATAATGCCTGTCTATGATATATACATAACAATCAGTCAAAAAGCTTTTATTAAGGTCCACTATGGATGAGGCACTGGAGATACAACAAAAAAGGTCTGTCTTTAAGGAGCTTACAGTCTATCAAAAATAAATAAAATGCGCATACAAAGGTTTACACAAAATATATACTTGTTAAATACAAGGCACTTTAGGAGACCCTAGTAGCAGGGGGAATCAGGAAAGGTTTCTGGCAGAAAGGTGTTGCTTGTGTTCTTAATGGAATCTAGGGATCCTCAGAGGGAAAACTGAGGAAGGAATTTGGGGCATGGGGGAAAGCCACTGCAAAGGAACACATATGAAAGATATAGTTATCTATGAGGAAGAGGAGGAGGTTAATTTGACTAGACCATAGTGTGGGTGAGAGGAAATAATGTGTATAAACGCCAGAGAGGCAGACTGAGGCCATAGTGTGAAAGCAAAGTTGTAAAATGCCAAAGGAAGAAGTTTAGATCCTACAAATAACAAGGGGCCAATGGAATTTGTTTCATTGGGGAAATGCCATGAACTTGTGAGCTGCCTTTATTAGCTGTCCAACTAATTGTTTTTCTTCTAAAAAGAGTTAGTCGAGATGCTTTTCAGTGAGTATGAATTTCACTTCAGAGATGATGAAATATCTGGGATGTGACAGAATGAAATATGAGCATGTATCTTGAGCACTTCATCCTCTGCAGGGAATCCCCCTTTCATCTAATGTTTGTACTAGGCATCCTCCAAACAGAACGTTTTCTGGCATGCTTCACTTGATATTTATGTCTCTGAATAAAGTTATCTCTGTTGTCACAGTCCATGAGATTTTGCATATTAACAAATGCATGTGAAACACCTTGTTATAGGGGTTCCTTCAAAGGTAGCGTCTTGATCAAAAGAATCAAATGCTTTTTTGAATATTCAATAGTCATTTAGGACAATAGGATCTTAAATTCTTTGACATTTTAGTCAACTATGTGAAGATGTGGCCTGCTGTGGTAAATTATTTGTGAAAAACTATTACTGTCAGTGGTGTAGAAAAAGCAATCTACAAGTAGCATGCCAAATGGCCTAATGGGAGAGGAAGCCAAAGGCCAGAAATGCATTTCAGTCTGTTACAGTAGGCTAGATAAGAAATTTTCAGCATCAGAACTGGAGTACTGGCAGTGGAAAGTAAAACATAAGAGATAAACGCAGGAAACGATGCAACTGAATATCAATAAGACTGACTACATTATCCACCTGGAAAAAAAGAAGTCAAAGATGATTTCAAAATTTAGGTTCCAGAAAATTAAAAAAAAAAAAAGATAAATTGAAAGGTTGCTGCTTAGTTGGGTAAAGACCAAAGAGATTAGAAGACTGCTTCTAGACATATTAACCTTGAGTTTATGGTAAGATATCTAAGTGAAAATGTCCATCTAATAGACAGTCAGAAATATCAAACTGGAACCTGGGACAAAATCTTATGATCTGAAGTATGGATTTGTCAATCAAACATCACGTCTAGAGAAAGAATAGAAGTTGACAAATAAAGAACCTTAGATCACAAACATTTAAAGGGGAGCAAAAAAGATCAGAAGACAGAATAAGTAAGGTAGTACATGTCCTCAGAAGAATCATGAGGACAGAATGTTGTAGAGAAACAAATCTGAGCACAGACATGATGAGGGGGCTATTTAAAAGTTCCTGGTTAAGAAGGTATATCACAGAAATTGCTTTTGGAATACATTAATAAAATTGGGAGTGCAATTCCATTTTTGCATCACCTGTCTACTCCGAGCTACTTTTCCAACATTTATGCCAAACCAGTACATTAAATTATATCTATCAATTCTATTTAATTTTTTCCCTTTAAAAATATACACCAAAAACAATAGTAGCACAGTCCTTGGCATATCTCCTAATTGGCCATACAAAAGGAGGAATGCAATGATTGCCCACTCCTGTGACAGACAAGAAGTCAAAACTTGGGAGAGTAGATCAAAATCATGCTTTGGCATTGGTCAAACAGTTCTATTTAAACCATATTGTTTTCCCATGGCCATATGATATTGTCCACTTGGAATATACCTCAACTTAGCAATCTTGCTTTCTAGAAGGAATGATAGAAATATACTTAGCCTGAGCAGAGTTTCTATGTTTCCATATTTCTTTATCAATATTTAATATACTATCTCCTTTTTAGTAAAAGATTCCCTGAAATTTCAGACATAATTTAGCCATAGAGAAAAGGTTAAACAGCTGATAAAAAAGAAATACTATCTAGAGACCATTCATCAAATCAGAAAAACTGGCTTTTTAGGTTTCAGACAATCCACTGTAGCTAATATGAGAAACAATCACTTGTCAGATGACACTGATACTAGGGTCTGAAGTACAACGATATTATAAGGGCAAATAACTGAGATCTAATATGAACTGATACAGAGTGATACGTAAGCCGAAGCAGGAGAACAATCTATCCTATAACAACAATATTGTAATCAACAACTGTAAAAGATTTAGGAACTCTATACAATTTAACGCTTCACCATGACTCCAGAGGTCTTCTCAGGGTACCCACTTCTTGACAGGGAGGTAATGGACTAAATACGGAGAATGTGACATTCATTTTGTACATGAACCAGCAACATGGAAACCGGTAGTCTTTGATTATTTGTACTGTTTTTCAGTGATGCGGGGCAGTGAGAGGAAAATAAAGTAAATGCTTTTTAATTGAAAAAAAAGTCAGAGATAAGACAAGGATGCTCCAGACATAACAGGGAGGAGGCTTGACATAGAACACCCAACTTCATAATAACTAAGGTTGATGTACTGTCAGTTTGACAATTCTAAAGACAAAACAAAATAGAGCAAAACTGATGATGGGAGATGAACTTGTACATTCATTTTCAATTCAGTGACCCAGGTATGAACTTGCTAATAGCAAACAAATGTTGATCATTTTATATGTTCTCTCTTGAAAATCTCACCCATTTCCATAGTTTTAATTATCATCTTCAAATAGATGACTTTCATACCTACATATGAAGAATTCATCTTTCTTGTGAACTTCAGTCTCAGATCACTAGCTGCCTACCATATATTATTAACTGGATCTCCTATAAGCAATTTAAACCCAACATGTCCAAAATATAGCTGATCAGCTTCATATGTCTGTCAGAATTTCATATTTTTCTTGTGGGCACTGTCACTCATCTAGCCACTCAAATTCACCATCTTGTAGGCACTTACAACTTTAACTCTCTTTTATAACTTCTTCCTACCTCATACCTAAGCAGCTGCCAAGTCATCCACTTAATCCTCACAGCATCTCAAACATGTTCTCTTTTCTCTAGCCACAAGGTCAAAATCATAATTCAGACTCCCATCACCTTTAACTTGGGCTATGGAAGGAGCCTCTTATTTTAATTCCCTCCTCTCAGTCTATCTGCTCTGCAGTTTTTATTCCAAATGTTTGCTAAAGTTAATTGTCTAAAACAGGAATTTTTGCTCTTAATATGCTCCTAAAAATGTTCAGTAAATCCCCATTGATCTTAGGATGAAATAAAAATCATCTTATTTGTCATTTTAATGGCATTTATAATCTGATTTCAGTCTTCTTTCTGAGGCTTATTTTACACCTTCATGAAATCTATGTTCAAGCCATACTTTTCTCTGTATTGGTCACCTAACTCACCATTCCATTACTTGAATACAAGCCTTTTCTCCAACTCATGGAATAATTTTTTTATCTCCAACTCTTGGACTCCTTTTTCCCCATACTTAAGTATTATCTTGTATAGGAATGACTTCCTGAGGCCCTGAATGTTAATGTGCTGCCCCTCCTCAAATTACCTTCTATTTTCTTATCTATATAAGCTCTAGGTTTCCACAGAACCTAGGGCACAAATTTCAAGAAGATTATTGTTCCTATCTGGGACAATGCCTCAAACAAGTCAGTGTTTAGCAAATGCATCTAAATTTGCCTGGATTCCACCATTGGTGCTACTCTCTAAGACTTTTTTAGTTAGAAACTGACACAGAAAATCCAGGATGTGGTAATTTACTAATTCCAGTTTGGGAATTATATTTTCTTTTTTATGCCCCCTGGATAGCACCATGCCACCAGGATCATCTTACTTCATTAAATAATAGGATTTGCAAATGGTCAAAGGACCCTAACTCTTCTTTGTAGCTTTTTCATACTGAACCTCATGCCAATACTGTTCTAAATAAATAATAATGCAATTACTGTATATTGCAATAGGCAAGCCAGAAATTCACATTCTGTCTTGAGTAGAATTAGCCTGTAATACACACATATAGGATAATATATTTTCATCACAAAAAAACAAAAAGATTTTGGTGGCATTGCTCCAAGGTTCACTAGTTTAGCAGTGTTCCTAAACTGTACACATTATTGAATATTCTACATGAAAGTAAATAGATTGTATGCAATAAATTTCCCAGATGCCTTCCCTGTTTCTTGGTTCTTTGTTAAATTTAATTATTAAAACGAATTACTGAAATAAGAGTTCATGTTCTTAGGTTAAAAATTAATCTGAATTCCATTATGCAGAAAGGTAAATAATCAATATCAAATCATCTTTTTTCCTATCTGAAATTTATCTCTTTTATGGGGTAAAAGAAAAGGAGAATTATGGTTGAAAAAAAAAGATAACAGGAAAGCAGGAAGATCAGAAGACTAAGGTAAACATATTAGTCAGGTTTTGGTTCCTTTCACATAATGTCTCTGAAATACACTTAATATGAGTTAAGGAAAAATACACAAATGCACCCCCCCCCAAATAACAAAATATCATATTAGCAGAGCTGTGACAAAAATAAATCTTCTATTTATTTGGATATGTACTATTAATGGAAAAGATTTTTTAACAACAAAAGAACAGTGGGAGTATATAACTGGTTACCTCTTTAATAAGAGAAATCAGGTTCTCTTCAACCTCTAAAATATTAGTTTGGTTTCATTTTCCTTAAGTTCATTTACTTAAGCTTTATATTCTGGGTGTGTCTTTAAAGTAGAGGTTACCCCATACATTTTCTTACCACATATGAAATATGGTGGTAAAGGTGAAAGGATGGTGACACTGATTCTCATAGAAATGGAGAGTGATGGCTGAAGTCTAAACAGTCCACTGCCAATATTGTACTCTCCCACCCCCGCCACCCAAATATTAGAACTAAATGTAAGCATGGCCTTCTGTTAAGCATGAAAAATCCCCTAGAAGTGAGGTACAGTAGAAAAAAACACTGAGTTTGGGGTCCTAGAATCTGAGTTCAAATCCCAGATCTGTAAGTTACTACTTGTAAAATGTTGGGCAAATTATCTTTTTATGGACCTCTTCAGCTCTTCATCTATAAAATGAAGGCATAAGTTTTCATGGCCTGCCTTTAGGGTCCCTTCCATCTATAAACTTATAACCCCCATGATCCATGAGTTTTCCTCTTAGCATAGTCACTGTGCCATCAAGGCAGATGGAACTGAAATGTACCATTCTCTCTTACTCTAGAGGTGCACTTAGATTCATTCTGTGATAAGGAAGACTGGAAACTGAATGAATGAGTAAATAACAATGAGCTTTAGAATTTTAATTCTATTTGACACAGAAACCACTTTACAATCATAAGTAAAATGTACTTGATAGTTGAGAAACTGAATTTTTCTTATTTCCAATATTATTCTAAGAGAAATTCTTATCAGAGTTATGCCTTTATCAATATAGTTTTTTGGGCAATGGGACCTGCTGCACTATTAGTGATAGCATGTGACAACTGTAGCAATATCATTAAAGGAATATTGAGAACAAAGTAGAGAAGAACGTTAGCCTTCTGCTTATGTATCTGAGTCCTGCTTCAACACCGACAGAGCAGCAATGAGAGGCAGCTAGGTGGAGCAGTGGATAGAGCACTGGGCCTGGAGTCTGGAACACCCAGGTTCAAATCTAGCCTCAGATGCTAAAGGTGTCACCCTGGGCAAGTTACTTAACCTCATTTGTCTCAGTTTCCTTATCTGTAAAATGAGATACAAAAAGAGAAGAAAATGGAAAAGCCCTCCAGTATCTCTGCTGAAAAAATCCCAAATAGCGTTACAAAAAGTTGGACACAACTGAAAAGTGAATGGACAAGAAAGTCATGAGAAGATTCAGAAAAGAGTTCAAAAGTAATCTCTGAGACTCTATAATCAGATAGTGAAAAAAGATATCCATGAATAACCGTTAAAATTACATAATAGTTAAACTGCAATAATTTCATGAAATTAATAAGGTTTTATTAAGTGGTAACTATGTATCAACTACTGTGCTAAGTACCATATAAAAAGGATAAGACACAAAAGTCTATATCTTATACTGGCAGAGCACATGTATATAAAAATGAATGAACTGTGATTTGAGAAGAGAGGGTACTAAAAGCTGGGAGCATGAGGAATGGTTTCACATACAAGGTGCTGCTTCAGCAGATTCTTGACTGGGAAAAAAGTGTTAGAGAGTATTAATCCTCAGATATGGTTAATTTTTTTAAAAAATGTGTAAATAAGATCATGTATTCATCTTTATACCTTTATCAGGTGTGAACTCATTAAGTCATGGAAAGCAGAGATTACTGGCTAATCAAATTTAAAAATTCAGGATTTTTTAATAATAAGATAAATTTCAAAAGTTGTTCAATTAAGAGATGTGCCAGTCTAACAACAGTGGATTTCATTTTGGAGGTTACTAGGTAGGCCTATGTGAGGAAAAGGATAGCTCTGGAGTTGTCCTCAAACTCACTGTGGGTGATGAGGAAACAGTTTATCCCCACTGACCATGTTACTAGAAAGACTAGACCAGGAGTAGGTCATACATCCAGACACATAGAACATGTGTTTAATCTCGTAAGAAGTTACCAGAGAAGCAACTGCCAGATTAGAAACCTGGTATCATTGAATTAGTAGGTCTTTTCCCACTATGATTAATACCTCCTCGCCATCACAGTGATTTTTATTATTAATATTATTTATGCCAACTTTTCTCCTGGACTCTATGTATTTACAGGAGACATTTTCTTTTCTTTTTTGTGGGGGGCGAGGATTGGGGGGATGATAGTATGCTTTGTACCATGTTGATGAACCATCTTAGTACATATTCTTTTGAAAAACTAACTCAAATATGGCTGATACTAGCATGAAGCTTACCAGTGGGTGCTTGTGAGTAGCAATACACAGAAATTCAATTCCTCAGAGCTTCTACTACAAACCCTAAGACAGGAGGGGGGAACCTGCAACCTTGAGGCCACATGTGGCCCTCTAGGTCTTTAAGTGCAGCCCTTTGACTGAATCCAAACTTCACAGAACAAATCCCCTTAATAAAAGGATTTGTTCTGTAAAACTTAGACTCAGTCAAAAGGCCACACCCAAGGACCTAGAAGACCACGCGTGACCTTGAGGCTGCAGGTTCCCCACCCCTGTCCTAAGAAAATAATAGTCAACAATCTATTTTGGGTTGGGCCTAGTTGTGAGAAATGTGAAAGAGACATCTCCAGAAGTGTTACTTAAAAGGTGATATGAGGCAGAGGTGAGTCAGGTGTATATGCTAGGCAAAAAGATAGTCAGTTGAAAGGCACAGATGAGAGTGGAGGAATGGCTTTGTGTCAAATAAGAGGACCAGTTTGATTAGATCATATAATTAGGGTGAAGGAATAATATATAAGAAGTCTTACAATCCGTTAAATTTCAAGCTCTTTGAGGGCAGGTACTGTTTTCTGCCTCTTTTGTATTCCCAATGATTCTTCTAGCCCTCCCTCACTCAAAACAAAGTCAAGTGCAAGTCATGTCATCATTTCTCTGATGGCATGGTCTTCTTCGGCATCATTAATGCTGAAATGGCATTATTAATGGTATAACCATGATACTGATGATTTTTTATTCTTTTACATTCTTTTAAAATTTTTTCACAAACATTTGTTCTCAAATGTTGCCAACAAACACAGTAAACAAACATGAATGAATCAAAATTCAACAATTCATGCTGCCAGTATTAAAAAGAAGAAAATACTATGAATTGTAGTCTCTGATGTTCAGTGTCACCAGAATAATGTACTATTCAAATATTTTATTGCCACATTAAAGATTTAATTTCACAAGATGGGTTTTCATGGTCAGAGTGTTCAAGTACTATGGGGCAAAATACTGGAGACAAGTTTCTCCTAACTAAATGAGAATGGGTCTAGTGGAACAGATACAGTCCTTTTCAAGGACTTTTTCAACACAGAAAGTCTTTCTGTCATATCTCTTCAGTGATATTCACAGTCACTCAAAAGAATGAGTCTAACAATGCAAACAGAAAAAACCAAATGGCTTTTTAAAAGCCTGTTGCTCAAACTATGAAATGCATTTCAGAAATGTTACTTGAGCCCAATTCTTCTGGTTCTACAGTTTGTGCTACATCCATTATGTAATGATTCCATCTCTAGAAAAAAAATGTATTATGTAAACCCTTAACTTCACAAACCCTTAATATATAAGAACTAAATTTGCTTCTATCATTTTTACTCATTAGTTCTTACTTTTGACCCTGGAGACATAAAGCAATAAAGTCTAATCCTTCTCCCCAGTGACAGTCTTTCAAATATTATATCACAACCCTTATATCTTCCTGATTCTCCTCTTCACCACCCTAACTATCCTCAGTTTCACTGATCGATTCTCATACGGCAAGGATCGAAGGACTTTAGCCAATCTACTTGCTCTCCTCTAGATGTTCTTTGGTTTATTAATATCCTTTCTAAAATGTGTTGTTCAGAATCTAATATAACACTCCTGATGTGGTCTGAGCACTCTTACCTTCTATATTCCTGCTCAAAGCTACGCGAATCTTAAAGCAGTCTAAGACAGCATTAGCCAATCACACTGTTGACTCATATTGAATATGTAGGAACCTAAAACCTGCGGAACATTTCAATGTGCTGTCTAATTATGCCTCCTCCATCTTGTATTTTTGAATTAATTACTTGAACTGAAGTGACTTTATATTTATTTCTATTAAAAATTTTAGTTAATTAGATTCATTTTTTTTAATCCTGTGAAGACCTTTTTGGATTCTCTCATATGTGTTGTCTTTATCCTCATCAACTTTATGATATCTGAAAATTTGATGAGCATACTATCTATATATTTATCCACCTCATTGATGAAAACATTAAATAGCACAGATCAATGGAAACACCATTGGAATTCCTCCTAATTCTCAACGAATTAGAAAGAATAATGATCACCTGTTTGCTTTTCCCTTTCCCCCTCTCATAGGATCAAAGCTCTTGAGCTGGAAAATACTTCAGAGACCATCTAGTCTAATCCTCTTTCTTACAGAAAAGGAAACTAATGCCCATAGAGATTCAATGACTTCTCAAAGTCAAACAGGTAGGGTCAGCAAAAAGACTTGAACACACATCTTCACAGTTCAGTGTTCTTCCTACTGTACCAAATTATCAAGGAACAATTCATGGCTTGATTTTGAATCTAATCATCCAAATCATTCTGAATGCACCTAATTGATATCTTCCTATCACAAAATCTAGGTGAACAGTATTCTTCCCATCTGCAAGTCTAAAAAGTAAGAATAGTCAATCATAAGTCATTTTTGATGAAACTCTGGTGATTTTGTATATAATTTTTATAGATAATATCTAACCATCTCTTTAATACTACATTTTAGAATTTTTCAAGGAATTAAAGCCAGACTCATAAGTCTGAGAAGTATTTGATCAGATAAGCATCTGTGCCAATTGTGCAGCAAGAGTAGGGGATGACAAATGAACAGTTCAAGGGATGAATTGATAGCCATGAAATGTCAAGACCTAAAGAAAGGTCTATAGCAAATTGGTTAAGTTATATACGCATGCAAAGATATGGACAAAAATAATAAAAAATGAGGTCTGGCTGGAGGGGTGTTCCATGTCATCTGAGATTGTTGAGATCATGATTCCATTAAAAGATTAGAATATTTCATAGTATAAAGTTTATGATTTGTACTTTGCATAAAATATGCACCTTGTCTGCCAGATTTCTAAAAGGCAAACACAACCTGACAATAATTCATTACTGAAGCTTTGTTTTGAATAATTCAAGTCATACCTGCATCCCCCCCATGCAAATGAATGTTTTCTGAAATAAGATGGCATCTACTATAACAACATGGGGTTAGATAATAACCTTATGAAATAGAATGGAAGATGAATCCCCAGCTGAGCTGCAGGAAATAATCTTGGCCCAGTGCGTAGTGTTTGAAAAAAAAATTCAATCCTAATGATTTGAGCATCAAATATACTTCCCAACTTAGATTCTCACTTTTGTTTTTGAAGTTTAAAGAAAGATGCTTTATTTTTGGGTTTCCTAGACACATAAGCCAGATATGGAGGTAAGAACAGAGCAAAATTTAAAAGCTTACATAGATGTCACTGACAAAGGAAGTAGTCAAAGGTTACACAGAAATGAAACAATTTAGCATCACTCATTTTATCTAGTGGACATCAGCTGGCATTCTTCCCAGGTTGGGAAAGCTCCCACCATAATTCTAATGATTTCAAGCTACTAACCACTGTGATTCATAAGCTAAAGCTTTGGACTAAGAGATTGGAAAGATGTGGGAGAAAATTTTCATTTGTACACTGAAATCAAAGCCTCCATTTAGATTACTTGGGGGATTTTCCTTAGCATAAATGTCACCTGTTTCTGAAGTAAAAATTTTTGTCTTTCCCACAGCCCACCATCAAAAGTATTTGCTCAGAAATGAGTTGCTAACTAGAAAATCATACATTTCTAGCCCAAATACACATATTGTTTTTCTGAACCAGAAGTTTCATTTTTACAACCACCTTTATTTTGTATTTCTATATTTCAACCTCAGTATGAAGAAACACATCATGTCTACTTTAATATAATTGTTCTTATCCTAGTATTTTGTTTATTTAATGAGCACTATTCTCATTAGGAATCCTAAGGATCTCTATTGTGCTTGACCAAATAATACATTAAAAAACAGGTATTTGCATTTTTGCTCTAATCATGAGAGTTATATATTAATAAAAGAAATCCCCTATAGTTTGCTAAATTGGCTATATTCCACTTATTAGTCATGTGATCTTTGGAAAATTCTCTTGCTAATTTTGTTTCTTCATCTGTAAAATGAAGATAATACAATTTGTGCTATTAACCTCAGAGAACTGTTGTACAGATTAAACGGGATAATGTATGATAAAACCAAGTATAATCATAAAGTGCTTTGAAAATATATTGTTACACTTACTAGTAGAGAAATTGTTACAGAGTTTAATTTCCATGAAATCAAGTATCATGTCTTATCCAACCTCTGTATCTATGGCTGTTGAACTGAATTATGAACATTAACTGGACGACACTTATGGAAGGGTGTTTATTTTTATAAGTTTATATTAGATCTATGATTGAAAACTTTGCTAATGACTCAGGAAAACACTATGATAATCCAAAGTCTATAGGAGAGTGTTGAATTAGGGCTTGAGAATACCTTGGGCATTGAGTGTCAATTCCATCTCTGATATTTACTAGCGATCTAACTCTGGGCAAGTCATTTAACCTCTCTGCCTCACTTCGTTCATCTGTAAAATGAGGAGACCAGATCTGATGACGCCTGATCTTAGCTCTATGACCATATATCCATCCTTGTTCACTGACGGATTCAAACTGTCTAAGAGATGCTTAAAATCTTTATTCTAGAACTTTATCATGCAGTGAAAAAAAACCTAAAGGCAAACATTTTAATAACTCTTTAAGTCAACAATGTTCTTCTATCTTGTGTGACAGTAGAAAGCACAGAATGTGATTATAATTACCTGAGACAAAATAAACTTTACACTATCTAGTTGTTCCTGCTACTTTAAGAAATCAGGAGGGGAGAAAAGGAAACAGGTTTTGTATTGGAGCTGAAGGAAAATTACATGCTCTTTGTTGACTAAAACAAAATAATTCTGGTTCCTTGTTTTTATAATCATTCTGTAGTTATTAGTGTTTCCTCCTGATTCTATAATTTAGCATTTTATAAGACTCCTATAAAATTTAGATGAGGAGAGAGACTCTGTTTTGTTAAATAAAATATATATTAATATAAGGAGTGACTTACTGCCTTATTTAAGTATAATATCTACAAATTGTCATATCATCTTTGCAAATTAATAGCAAATATAATTATATTATTTCATAGATTAAGGCACAGCAACCATTTCTAATGCTAATAATTTCCCAAACTGAATGGCTATGAATAAAAAACAAAAAACAACAGAGAGAATCAAAATTTTGAGTATCCTAAAAGGCAACAGAGGCATGTAGGTTGGGGAGAAATCAGCAGCAACACACTACCCATATACAAGAAATGGAAGAAAAAAAATATATATTCTGGGAAATGTAAAATTGCAAAAAATGGTGAGGGATAACTTTTGAAAACTCAAGTGCTATTATAGTCCTCAGGGAGTGATTCAGGGTCTTTAAGTCCACCAGCATGTTGGGTACCTCTGTTGAGGATTTCTGGGAGGCACAGACAAGAATTGGGTAAGATGAGAAGGTTTCATTGAGCTATACAATACATACCACTAGATAGAGTACCTTTATTGACATGGTCAATAAATACTAAGGAATAAACAATTTTATATTATTCAAATGTTTTCCTTTTTGAAAAAAATGTTAGTAAATTTATATTATGAATCCTTAGTAGTTTGTTTTAAAGTTTCAATGAACAGATTAGGATTAACAATTTAGGATCATAGTTTTGTAGCTGGAAGGAACTTTAAAGGCCCTCTGTAATGGTAATTTAAATGGGAAGATCTTTCCCATTCTTTAATATGCCCATGTGACCTGCTTAAATCACATGAAACCATAAATCACATGTTGTGGGAGGAACTTGCTAAACAGGTGGAACTGAGCAGAACTGAGAGGAAGTTAGTCAGGCTAGTTAGATCTGGAAAGGACACAGACAGCCAGGCTTAGGTTCCTGAGTGTTTGTTTGTGGGAAGGCCCTGGGGCAGGGTTGGGGAGGGGGAGACTTGGAAATGTCTTTGTCCCCTGCACTGCTGATGTCCATTAACTTCTTGCTTACTATGAAGGATCTGGCTTGGATTCCTGGTGTTGGGATTTGGCTTTCTGATATCTGAATAAATGTTTTTCTTCTGCATTTTATATGGAGAGTCTGTTACATTTTGCTATTCAGAACTATGCTGGCATATTCACAGTCACCTTTGGTACTGTGAATATTGCCTGGGTGATACACCTCCCTAGGTCCAACACTGCATAAAATGTTTAAGTGTTTTGTCCAGTATTATAAAGCTATTAAATGTCTGAGGTAGGAGGGATATGAACTCAAATATTGCTGACTCAAGTGAGTTCTCTTATGTGTTATACCTAACAAAGGGTAAAGTTCTGAAGGTGAGAGGATCTTTCCAGGAGGGGAAAAAAACACTAATTCTTGCAGTTAGAGAAGGAAATGAAATACATACTTAAAATAGTATTTCAAATGGAAAGGGGATTGACTGTAGATTATGAGGAATAAACAAAAACAACTAGTATGATGGAAGGCCATGGACTAAAAAAGTATATTATACAAACACATATATGTATATACACACTTACATATATGTGTATATATGTCTGTATATATATTCAAACATATGTGTATATATAGTAGGGAAACTGTTAAAAAAGTAACTCCAAGATATATGTCCAGCTACCAAAAATGACTTTTGGAAAAAAGATTTGAGGCCATTCGACTTCCAAAGATTAAACAATTTACTCTCATTATTTTTTATTCCTTTTCCATTAGTAATGTCTCTGTGAAAAAAAGAAATCTCTGAAGGCCATTTATTATATCCAACTGTCTAACAGAGCTTCCAAAAGAAGGCCTACCCCACTTTTCTCTAAAGATAATGCTGCAATTTCCATTTCCACATTACAGTGCCACTAATACCTTTCTCTTATGAAATGCTTAACCCTAACCTTCTCCTGAGAGAAGTAACTCTTTTCTCAAGTATATTTGAAAACAGAGAAAGGGCAATGAAAATCCTTTCACAGTATTAATTTTTCAATTCAGAAGACCCACATTAGTTTCCAAAACTGATACCCCCCATAAAAATATTTTCTTTTTAAAAAAATATTTACTGTTTGATTATTTCATTGCTTTATAAGTAAAAGGGAATGCCATAAATCATAATAATTTCACAACAACTTCAAAGATACTGTGGATGAAGGAAAGGAGTTTTCATGGATGTTAAGTCACTTTCAAGGGATAGGAACATATCCCAATATTATAATTCATTTCACAGGAACAAAGGCATTCCGCTACACTAAATTACTAACTCATGAGCCTGCCCACAAAGAATAAGAGCGTCATTTTCACCAACTTTAAGGAGGATTTAATTAAAGCAAAAGTGTTGAAATAAATTCATAATCTTATTACTTTTGGAACATTCAAACACCACTGTTCAGGATTCATCTAAGAAATCATTCATAGTGCATTTGGAATTTTTTTTAAAGGACAGAAAACTGTTTAAAAGTCAACCAACTTCTAATTTTCTCCCTTATTCCAAACATGAACTTTTAACAACCACAGTCAACAGGATGTATGAAAAAAATAATGAACTTTGACCCAATTTACTTTGGTATGGTGCCAGGTTTTCTAGGTCACATAGTTGACAAAAAAACAAATGAAGAAATAACCCATAGTCTGACATTTGTATACATGCCATATAAATTTGTGCACATATACTGTTATTCAAGTAGATCAGCCATCTTTGAATATTTTTAAAGGATTAATCATTCTCTGATGGAGCTCTGATCTCATCCATGCTGGCCCTCCCTCCAGTAGAGCTGATTGCCACACATTGATGCTTCCTCACCTTCATTTCCTCTGATAAATCTTACAGAGTCTACACTTAATAACTAGGGCCTTTTCCAAGAAGCAAATAGGTTTTCCTCTGGTTATTCATTTCTCTCTTGACATGACCAACATACTTCCCTTTCCTATATTACCTCTTTCTTGACAGCCATATAGAATTACCAAAAAGAATTCTGGTGTTTAAAAAAAATAGGCTTTTGATTCAGAGATAAATTTGGGCTCATCAAAACTTCTAGGTAAGAGGTCTTTTGAACCTCTTACTCAATACTGGTCTCTTACTTAGTAATCCATGGATGCCGAAGAGATGATTAAAAATCTCCTAAATGAATGTATCTCTTCTATTGGCCAGTAATTCACATGCTCAGTCATCCCTGACTGTGGGTATAGTTTTTGCTGAGCTTTTCTCAAGGCATGGAAAGAAGTCTTCATATCTTTCTCTTACTCTTGACTGCAGGAAGTATGACAGCTGAGAGAATGTCAACTCACTATGATTCTGGAAACTTGTTAATATCATTAAGCACCATGAACACTACTATTTCCAGAGGTCAAAGGGAGCAATCCAAGTGGGAGAGACATCAGAAGGTACAGAAACCATTATGTTTGAATGACCAGACCTTACTCTGTGTGCTCTGGAGTCCCAGGAACACAAGGTTAACCTACTCCTTCCCAGAGAACAAGTTGTTACAGTCTACGGGGAGATGCACCAGGAAATTCAGAATTGTTTATGGCAACCGTGAGAAGTTCAGGATGTTTTTCTCAGGAGAAATTGAGACCTTTGGCCTGGGGTGGGGGTGAGTAGTTTAGCAATCAAGAGAGCCTCAGAACAATGTTTAAGGGATGGATTCCTGTAATACTTGAATCCCCAAGGAAAGATCCTAAGGAATAAGAGGAAGTAGAAGAGCAGGAGCTTCAGGAGTAGAAACTTTAAGTAGCAGAAGTGTCAGGAAGAAGAGGAACAGAAGAGTGATTAGTCCTTTAGTCCTACAAGTTGAACGAGTTCAGCTCTGACATGATAGAACTTTGTGTAGGGGTGCTGAAAGAACAGGAAAAGGAGCTGTTCCAGCCTCCAGGAAACCAAGTATATTCTCAAGATATATAAGTAAAAATGCATTTAATGCTAAATGATGCCAAATGCCAAATGATGCCAAACTGACCCAGCAAAGAAAAGACCTCAGAAAAATAATCACAGAGCTAGAGTGAGCATGTCAAGGCACTGCTGAAGAGTATGACAGACACACACTGAGGAGTAAGGCACTGCTGAAACAAAGGTTGAGAATATTTCAGCCCCAAACTGAATCAGTTTTATCGCATTATGGTAACCATATTCTCAACCCCCCCAAAATTTGTCATATTTATTTTATCTCTTAAGCTCCTGACATTGCTCCAATTAAAATGGCTGCTTTATACCAATGAATATCTTTATATGAAGAGTTGGGGAGGGAAGAGGAAGCCCCAGGTAATGTCCCAAAAAGCAGTGTAGCCTGATCTCTTTTGACAAATTTCTAGGCTCAGTTCATTGTCTACCTGTCATTGGTATTACTGGAACATACCTATGGCCTGTCTATCCCACTGAATATCATAGTCTTGCCAATGGACATTTAATCTATTTGGTTTTTTCCTGTTGAGACTTAGGTCAATTTTTTTAAATTATTATTCATCTCAAGTAGAAAATTCTGAAATGTTCTTGAATTTGATCAATCTGCACAGACTCATCCTAGAATAGGACTACCTGAAAAACCTCACCATATAGAGAAGATATGTCTTAATTTGGACTCTATACTAGTCATCCTCAATGACAGTGGCAATATCTTTGTTGAGCAAAAGTCTCTGTTTTATTCTGCACTTCATATAATCAGAGGGTCATTCAACAAAGCTACCTCTGGTGCTCTAAGAAGTCAAGTATTTTGCTTACAGTAAACAAGCAATAGGCACAGTATGATTTTGTACTCTCTAAGCCTTTTAATAAATTTTATGACTGTAAAAAAAGTGTTCAGCTTGTGGAATATCATTTGCAAAAAAGCCTGCCTGTTCTCTTCTCATAATTTCATCAATGATGTCCTTAATAAATGCATAAATTATTCTCATGAAAATTATATAGAGTTGGGAAAGTAGGCATATGAGTTGGCATTTAGTGACTTTATCTATTTTAATTTTTGTGATACTAAAATCTGTGATTGTTTCCAGTATTTGTATCCTCCCCTTTTCAGATATTTTGAGATACGATCCCTTAAAATCAAAACTGTCTTATTTATACTTTAGTATTTAATGAGCTGATTAGCTAATTATTCAGAGATAGCTGATTAGAAAGTGATTTCTAATCAGTAAATAGTCATTTCCTGTCAAAATGTAATCAATTTCCTTTTTAAATAATCTGTATTTAATACTTTCTATGTCCAGTTCTTACCCACTTTCTCTTTGTATAAGTTATTCACAATTTTAAAAAAAGGTGAGATTCTTTATAGCCTAAGCCCTTGTACTCTTGAGTTTTACAAATAGTAAGCTGTATTTTCCAACATATCTTTCAATATGCTTCCTTATATGCACCTTTGTACTCAGGTCATCAAGTATTAAAGTATATTTTGCTTCCACTGAAAGAGTCTTGAGTCTTATTAAGCTCTCTATACCAGTTTTCTACATTTTCAACTTCTACATGAAATATTAGCATGAAAACTAAAAGTATCTTAATGAGGGTCTTTCTAACAGAATCTCATCATAAACTATACAGTATGACAACATATTTCTTGAGGTCTTTGGACATAATAAAGCCAATTCCACAAATTTTTTTATTTCCCTCTACTAACTGAAGCCATGACTCCCTTTCCACAGGAGTATGCCTATTTCTTGGATGTGAAACTTCCCCAAACCTACCCCCATAACAAAGAAAGGAGAGAAGAAAATTTTCTTCAAATAACCTAAAATTAAATTATATCAGATAGCTGAAATCCTTATCCATACCAGTCCTTCTCTGATGCTTCCCTGTATTGGGAAGGTACTGGGTTCTGAGAAGTCATGTCAAAACAATAGCAACAAAAACACCGCAAAGATATAACAAACTACAACAACTTTGAGTACAGACTCACTTATTTACTGTATCTGTTCCTGACCAAGGGCTAACTTAGTTAAGTACATAGAGATTCACTATCAATGAGCTAGCTTCTTAGTAATAAATTACCCAGTCATGGCAATACATGAAATGAAAAATAAAATTTTATATATACATACACACATAGACTGATATACATATATATGTGCATATATGCATACATAGCACACACACATATATATGGGCTAGGTGTTACAGTACATACAGTGCTACACATACACTGAGGAAGAATTGAATTTAAATCCTACAGCAGATCTTACTAGCTATGTCATGAGCAAATCAATTACTGTACATCTGTCTCCACTGATAAAATTGGGAAGGATCGTCATGAAAATAAAAATGTGATAATATTTGTAAAGCATTTTTTCAAAGCTTAAAGCACTATGAAAATACTAACAATAATATGATATGAAACAATAGTATATATTAAAATATTAACATTATTTCAATTTGGCCCCTTTTAAACCCCACAATAGCAGTAGATTGGAAGCAAAAGAGACAAAGGATATGGAAATATACATATATATGTATATAATTATACTATAAATATGCACATATAAAATAAGGAATGTTTTCTTTACAAAAAGCAGATTTCAAATCTCTAAAGCATCCTTATTTCTCAAATATAAAAGTCTAATTTTTTCTTTAATTTTCAGCTATTAATCTGACAAAGGGAGTCATTTATGGATATTTTATTGTGTTCTAGATAAGGAGTTCTTAACCCGAAGGTAACTTTTTAAAAATATTCCGATAACTGTATTCCAATATAATGATTTCATCTGTATTATTTTTTATGTAAAATATTTTTATGAGAAGAGGTTCATAGGTTCACCAGACTATCAAAGGATCTATGATATTAAAGGGTTTAGAGACTTTTGTCAAGACCAATAGAAAAAACAATAGTATTCCCCAGAGGTGGGTATACCCCAGAGCTCTGAGGCTGTATATGGACCTCTAAGTCCTCAAGTGAAGCCCTTTCATGGAATCCAATCTTCACAGAACTAGTTCTTTTATTAAAGGGACTTGATCTGTGAAGTTTAAATTCAGTCAAAAGTCATACTTGAGGATGTAGAGGGTCATGTGACCATGAGGCTGCAAGTTCCCTACCCCTGGATAACCAATGCCATAAGTAAGTCCATAAAGTTGATTTAAAAGAAAGGCTTCTGCTTGCACAGTGTTCTTTTCCATCATTTTCAATTCAAACCTGGATATGTCTTGCGCAAAATATCAAAATAATTCTGTCTCCCTCCTTCTCCTTCCTTTTTATCTTTCTTCTTTCCCATCTTTCTTCTTTATTTTTTCACCACAATTCTTAGACACTATTTATTAAATAACAGAAAGCTGGAATTCATGTTAATAGATTTAGAGACTGAAGAATTATGTAACTTTGTAACTGAGGATTTTTCTGCATTATATCCTAATTCATTAATAAAGAAGGGGAGAAAGTAAAAATGTCTTGGTTTAGCTCCCATATTTATTGGAATAGATGAAAATTAATTCTCAGATACATTGTCGATTACAGCTTCTATATAATTTTTTTTTTAAAGAGAAAAACCTTGCTAACAATTCATTCATCAAAAATGGAATTTTCCAGCATTTTCTCGGTGACAATTTTTTGGAGTGAGGGGGCACAATGGATGATGCACTGGGTTTGGAGTCAGGAAAGCTTGAGTTTCAATCCTACTTCAGACAATTACTACCTGTGTGACCACGTATAAATCACTTACAGGAGTGGGGAACCTGCAGTCTTGAGGCTACAGGGGTCCTCGAGTAGTCTTTTGACTGGGTCCAAGTTTTACAGAACAAATCCTTTCATTAAGGAGATTTGTTCTGTGAAGTTTGGTTTCAGTTAAAGGGCCACACTTGAGGACCTTGAGGCCCACATGTGGCTTGGAGGTAGCAGATGCCCCAGCTTCAGTTTCTTCTGCTATTAAATGGGTAAAATAACAGCACCTGCCTGCCAAACTTACTGTTTCAAACTAAATTACAAATTGGTAATCAT
The DNA here is from genome assembly GCF_028372415.1 of Notamacropus eugenii. NCBI lineage: Eukaryota > Metazoa > Chordata > Mammalia > Diprotodontia > Macropodidae > Notamacropus > Notamacropus eugenii. The sequence continues at coordinate 160,992,724 of NC_092874.1, forward strand.
CAAAACAATCTGAAGACTGTGGCAGAAAGTGAGCAAGGGGAACTTTGTCTCATTTTAACGTTATCCATATTGATGAAATCACAAATCTAGTACTCTGTTCTTATGTGCTTTTGAGAAAACTGTCAAAGACCTATAAAATGATAAATTATCTAAGCAGAGAAGTTAAGAACCAGAGAGATTAAGTGGTATTTATATCCAGAAATAAATAGTGAATTTTGTTTAGTTAGATTTGGCATTTTTACCCATCATCCTGAGAGACTATACCAAATTTGGTACACATGCCTCTTTAGTATGCAGAGTACCCTTTACTCATCTGATTGGAAAGCTGAAGGGCTAAGAGAGGAGTCTCTATTCAAAGGGGGCTCCCAGGACAGTAATCTTCTAATTTATCTCCAGCTGCACTCCCTGAATCAGACTCCATCATGGTCCCATTCAGAAATCTCATCATTCTGTGAAACTCTATCAGCTTTGGTATTCATGCCTTACCAGTATCCTCAGTATCCTCTGCTCCTATGATTGGAGGGCTGGAGGTTGGAGCAAAGAAGTAATTCCAAAGCTTCTATTTAAAGAGGGTTCCCAAGCTAGCATTTTCTGCACTTCCCATTGGCTGCATTCATTTGGCATGGACTACATCATCCTATCACAAGGTACCTTTCCTCTCCTTACCCTTTTAAATTTTCTTTTGTGTGTTGACTTCTCTCATTAGATTTTAAGCTTCTTGAGGGCAGAAGCAGTCTTTCTTTTTCATATATATTCATATCTCCCAGGACTTAGTCCATTACATGACCCATAGTCAGTGATTAAAAATGTTTGGAGACTGAATATTATGGTTGATTTTTTTTTCACTTCCTAGCCAGAGAATTTTCACCAGCTTATCCTATATTTATGACAATATACAAAATCACAACTGAAAAATACTTTAGCAAAAGTATCTACATACCTGAAAATATGCTACTTAATGTTTAATGTTTAAAAAAATAGTACTACAAGAATGTTATCAGATACAGGAATATATAAACTTCTTTAAAACAGGGACTGAGTTATTCTTTATTTTTAAGAATCTATTGTCTAGCATACTGCTAGTACCCTGTAGATGCTTTTAAAATGTTTGGTGATTTGAACTTTTGTAGATGGGTCAGTTTGTGCATTTGTGCTTGGACTAGATGACATTCACTCTTTAGCCTTCTACCTTTCTATCTTCCGCTGAAACAAGTTGGTTAAGTAACACATTACAAACTCCATGAAAATTTAATCCATGAAGACAACATTTGTGAAGAAAGAACATATTGGTTTCTTCTTTTAAGTGGTTCTTGAAGACATGTATGTATATATACATATGCACATCTAGAATATATTTGGGGGAGCACTGTCATTTTGATTCATATACTATATATAATAATATAATTTATAAAAAATATATTATATTCATATATAATATATACATCCATATACCATATATATATTTGGGGGGCACTTATTCATTTTTATATCTTTCTTAATCTTGACATTAATCAATGAGAATTAACTAGAAGTAAGCAAATTATGCTTTGTAGTGGTCTTTTTGACTTTTGGCAATGTTATCCTCACAGACTTCCTCAACTAATGACCACAGAGATCAGTTAAACCACTGTGAAAGGGAAAAGTTCATACACTATTGACAAGTAAAACATATGCTGAATATTAAATCCACCTGGATAGGAAGACTTGTGAAGGAAATTGAAGAAAATGCATTGTTTATTAACGGTCATGTTTTGAAATTATGCTCACAGTGGTCATTTTAACAGGAACAGAAAAGACGTGGCCTTCAGTAGTTTAAAATGACCACTTCTATACCTAGGAGACTTTCACTTACCAGCTCTGATAATATTAGCGTAACAATCAATAGCTGAGATGGTCTAAAGGCTTAGGTAGTTGAGATCAGCCATCCTTGTTGTGGACCACCATTTGTGGAAGTGGCAACTAGTTAGCACTTGCGATTGGGCTTCCATCCCCACCACCTGAATGAGACTACTGTCATCAAGGTGACCAGTAACCTCTTTATTGTTAAATCCAATGGACTGGGTTTTTTTCCAGTTCTGTGCAAGAAATTTCAGTGATTCTCTTTTGCCTCCAGGATAAAATGCTGACTCCACTGTCTGACAATTAAATCTGCCTTCCACCTACCTTTCAAGTTTGGTTCCATATGGATTTCCCTTACCTGCACTATGGTCAAACCATACTGCCTACTTGCTGTTTCCTTTACGCGGTATTCTACCTCCTGCCCCCATGCCTTTGCAAAATGTGCATAGGGACTGGAGTGTCCTCTTTCACTTGTGCTTTTTAGAAACTCTAGTTCCCTCCGAGGCTTGGCTCCAGTGCCACCTCTTTCAAAAGGCTCCCCCTAATTCTACCAGTCGGTACTGTGTCTGGCATACCCCAAAAGTCATGTTGCATTTATTTTATACGTATTTTGTATTTACTTGTGAGTAAGTGCATGGTGCTCGCACACACACACCCTATAGGGTGCAGACTCCTTGAAGGCAAGGACTACCTTTCTTTTATGGCTGTATCCCCAATTGGAAGCTTAATAAAATATTTAATCAACTGAATTAGTCACTGTGTCTGCAGAAGAAAGGAGGTAATGATGGGGTTCAAACTCTGGGAACTTCCTTGAGCTCCCCTAGAATCTCTCCACTTAACCTGGCTTTTCATACTCAAATTGAGCTCTCCTACTATCTCCCCACATAACCTGCTTTTCATACTCAATCAATCTGTGGCCATTGTCTGTTACCTCTTGATTGCCCCACCTGCTTCCCAGTGTGCCATAGTCTGATGTCTCCTGATTGCCTCCAGCTGTTTCCAGCCTTTAATTCCCCCTTGGATTTACTCCTTGGACTTCTCCTCAGGACCCTCCCTAGACCCCTCCCTTCCATCACCCTGGACTACCAGACCAACACCCCCCAGATCCCTACTATAGTCTTCTCTGTATTTAGTTCCATCTCACCTCCATGAAGGCGCTCAGATGCAATCCTGCTCAGACTTTGTCTAGCTGAGATTCTATCTGGCCTGCTTATAGATACAAGCATCACAAATGCTTAGGCTCCTTAAGAGCCAGCCCAATTTGGGCAATCTTTAATAAACTTTGTTTTCTTTGGCTTTAAGAAGGCTTGAGTCGAATTCATTCGAGCACGATCCGGACTGCTGGTATTTTGGGTCCCCATCACCCCTAAACCTCACCAGTACCACTTCTACTACTGTAAATGCTGGTGCCCTGGCTTTAGCTAGCACTTTATTTAGACAGTAATGGAGAGAGACTGCTACCCTATGGTGTCTGAGAGGAGAATCCACCATAGTATCCTTCTGACTATTAATATTTACCTTCTTGACCTACTCTTAGATTGGCACTAAATTTATTCCAATACTGTGAAGGAAATGCACAAAAAAGTGAATTTTCCTGGACTCATATTGTCTAGGAGTACTGAGCATCCTCCTGCACTGCTCTAATTTATCATCCACCATAACTACCAACTTTTCTTATCCATTATTCTGAACAACTGGTAATTTCCCTGTCCTATATAAACACATTCCAAGACAGAGTTGCGATCTGCTCATATAAAAGTTCCTTTGCATAGCTCCCTCTACAACCTCACTCTTAGTTCAAGAGGTTCATAGCATTCATCTTATCTTCCTCCATTCTCTAGAACTCCTGTAATATCTTTTTAAAAACCTTCCCTTTATCATAGATCACTTGTTTTCAATTCTCTAGTATTCAGAGAAACTTGCTTTCCTCTGGATAATATCTCATCCTTGACTTCCCTTTCTGGGGCTAACTTCTTCTTTCATGGTCTGTCCCCTGGGTAGGGAAGAGGAGTTAGTCAAATTCTTTCACCCAACCGATGCATCCAGACTTTCCCTCTGCTACCATAACTCAGTAAGCTTACGTATCCGTCTATATCATCAAATACAGATCTGTGTTTCTGTCACTAACTAGTCTCCAAGTCACTATTCTTCCTGTCTCAAGTTTAGTACCTGGCTCACATTCTTCCTCTCTATTTCATCCATTTTTCATATTTGGGGTTCCTTGAGATGTGCCCTGGACATCCCAGTTCATCATCTCTCCAATTCTATGACCTAGATTTCCACTCCATGGTAATCCTTTTATTTTTCCCATATCAACCATTCTGCTCTGTGCAGCAGCTGTTTGAAACCTTTTCTCTCGTCAAGCTCCAACACTTCCCCCCATCCTTTTATGCCTCAACAGAATGGAGGCCATCTGTCATGAACTTCTCCACTGCACCCACTCTGTACCTCATATCCCCTCTATACCCTTACTTTTTTTTAACTGTTCCAGTCTTTGATAAGTAATACACTTTATTAAGACTAGCCCCTTTACCTATGCCTTTTGTTCCATCATCTCCCTTCTCCTATACCTTGCCTCTCTTCATTTATAGTCTTGCTTCCTCCCTCTCTATCTTCCTTTACTCCTATCTATTGTCTCCATCCCCAATGCCTACAAACATGTTTAATTTTCTTCAGTGTCAAAAAGCACTGACTTACGCCTCTGCCATTCCCTTTGGTTATTGGTCTATATTTCTCCTTTCACTAAAAAGTCCTAAAAAGAGAAACTATCCAGCCTTTTTCACAAACCACTCTCTTCTTAAATTCCATCAATTTGACTTCCAACCCCAGCATGCAAATCAATTACTCTCTCAACCATTATTAATGATCTCTTAACTATACATCCTTTTCACTTCTCTCATCGTCCCTTAATTTATCTGAAACTTTTTAGAACATTGACAGACCCTACCCTAGAGGAAGCTCTCTCCTCCCTTTGTTTCCATGACGCTGCTCTCACTCCTCTAGTACTTTCTCTGCTCAGCTCTCAAACTGATGTGCCTTGAAGCCTAGGTCTGTCTGATCATGTCACTCCCCTGTTCAATAAACCTCAATGGCTATCTATTGCCTTCAGAATGAAAAATAAAATGCACCGTTTGGCCTTTAAAACACTACACAAACTGGCCCCTTTCCAAATGTTTAATCTTTTTTTACATTCACTGTCCTCTACAATGCTTAGAAATCAGTGACATATGTCTCTTTGCTATTCTGCACACAAACCACTCTATTTCCCGACTTCCTCAGTATTCACTGGCTGTCCCCCATGACTACAATTCTTTTCTTTCCCTTAGGTTTCCTACCTTTCCTGGCTTGATTCAAGCTCCAAGTAAAACCTCCTTCCTTCTCCTGATAACCTTCAAGTTAGCCTGTATGTAACTTGTCTGTATATAATTGCTTGAATATTGTCTCCCCTACTAATCTGTGAGCTCCCAGAGAAAAGGAACAGGTTTTTTTTATTGATGTTGTTCTAGTAGTTTTGTCTTTGTTTTGGCCTTTCCTTTTATCCCAAGATAAGGAGTCAAGTGAGAGTATGTTAAAAGAGAAAGGGGGGGAGAGTTGGTTTTCCATTCAATTGTATCTCAAATGTAATGACACACTGTAATTTCAAAAATAGTGTATTACAATTGCTGAATGCACTGGAAACTACAGCACTAGACGTGCAGCAAAGGTGATTAAAGGGGTTCACCAAATGGATCAAGAGAGAAGCAGGAAAGTAGTTAGATAAACAAGAAAATGAACAATAATTCACATGAAAAGTTGACCTGTTAGCACTTTTAAAACCCTGTCTTTAAAACTATGTTGTACCTGAGTAATATTTAAAACATTCCCTAAATTTTCAACTTGATTTTTTAAAATACATTTTTATATGTTCTTAAAATTGGACACAATTAAAGTGAGATATTGAAGGGTGACTACTGTAAAATAAAATTATTTTCTTTGATGTATTTGACTTTGGGAAAACAAGGAAAATCTGGTCTTCATCAAACTATTTTACTCACAAAATGCACTAAATGAATTTACTTCTCTTCTCTCTCCCTAGGAGAGACTTCCTCAATATATCCAAACAGATGTGAATGTTAGAAAATTCTATTTCTGCTTTCTTTCGTGACTTCACATCTCTAACGAAACTAATTTTTGGAACAAGAAAAATCAATTGACTGGAGTTAGAAACTTCTTTAGCTATTACAAATAGAAGTTCCTACTTCTCTCTTAAAGCACGGAAAGTTAACTCCTAACAAACAATGTGGATTCTATATGTTCTACCTTGTTTTGATTCCTCATTCTGTGGCTAAATTATTACTTACAATTAAGGATAATAGTCTAAATGGTAATGGTACCTGATCTTGTGGAAGAGAGATATCTTTTTTCTAGCAATAAACCACTAAAGGACATTCATCCTTCAAAAAGTTTATGTTAGTCTAATCTTTCTCTATGAGAGGGAATACAGTACCCATTACATTGATATCCTATCACCCACTGGGGTTTTTAAATGTATTACCTGCAATGAGAAGCATTACGATGTGACAGAGAACAATATATGATCCTGTATAAATCATTTAACCTCTCAGTGCTCTGAACATATCTCTTAAGTTGCAGAAAAAGTTCTGCCCTTTATTTAGAGGAAGTTTTATAACATGGGCATTCTCTATGTCAATAAAATCATAGGCCCTCTCCCTTTCCCTATAATAGGAACATGAACCTAAGATGTAGTAAAGTTAGACCAATCAGTACAGAGTCAAAGATTAAATCATAAAATGCAAATAAATGTCTCAAACGTCCTCCTTAGGTACGTAAGGATGCATTTATTACACTTTAGTTAGGGCAGGCTTGTTTGATCATGGTTCATGGTCCCAAGAAAGGGGAAGGGGAGGGAGAGACGCTATATAAAGGCCAAGAGACTGGTATGGAGATTATGGAGGAGGTAGTTGGATGAAATGAAATGAATCATAGACGAGGTTGCCTGAAATAGTATACCAGAAGACATAGTCATCAATCAGGAGAGCCAGACTCCCAAAGTTCCTCTAGTTCCTTGTCTCTGGTGTACAAGGTAGGGCAGTGAGTTGATGGAGATGGCCAGAGAAAAGGTAATAAAATGGCTGTGGTATGAAGGTCCTCACAGTCCATACTGAAAAATTTGCAGGTGAGACTGCATAGTAATAAAATTCTTTTGGTACTTCAATAACTAAACCCCATGCCTCAAAATGCATCTCAGAGGGGTCCAAGACAAAACTTTAATTCAACTCTATAAAGGTCATTCCAATGTACAAAGTTCTAGGTTCATTAATTTTTGCATGAATTACTTGAAGAATCAATAAAAGAAATGGATTTCCCTTTGCATCATTTACTTACACTTTGGACATGTCTGCCCAGAAATCAATGACTTTGTTGCAGGGGAAAATCGGTTTTTGTTTCACCACTCAAGCTGATAATACTAACCTGCTCTACCTGATATCAGTTCCTAACATATATTCCAATTTGGAGTAAAATTGACTTAATCTTCTAAATATAGTGATGAGGCACATTGTTTTAATAATGACAAATGACATGTTTGGTTAATTTTCATACAATTTAAATGTCAGCTATCTGTCTAAAAGGACATTCACAATTTCAAGATGATGATAGATCGGTACAATCAGTAAATGTCTGTTATTTATTAGAACTCTGGTGAATCACTATAACAGTTCTAGTCGTTATATCCTATTAGGCATGATCATAAAATAAAACTTTTCTACGACCAAGCTACTACAGTCAAAGTTTAAATATATCCATCAATGTGTGCACATATACATACGTATATATGTAATCAAAATTAGCGCTATACCAACCAGAGATAAGGAAGCCCAGTCATCAATTTTCATTACAATATATAGTACTTAAAGAATAGTAACAAAATCCATTTGTAGTTGATTTGTAGTTGATCTAGAATACTAAGGAGAATAAAGAAAAATGGTAAGAATTCAGAGGAATATCCCTGACAGTCCTCAAAATATAGTATAAAGCAGCAATCATCAAAACAATCAACATAGTTAAAAATAGAGAAGTGGATCAATAAAACAAAGTAGACAAGGAAGAATCAGAAATAACAGTATTTAACAACCAGTGTTGAGGGGGTGGGAATCACAAACATAAATTACTTAGGAAAGAATTCCATATTTGATAAGTGCTAGGAAAACTAGGCAGCAATCCAGGAGAAATAAGGTTTAGTCCAAAACCTTACACCATATTTCAAAATATATTCATTATGGATACACCATCTTTTTTGGTCATACCATAAACAAAATGAGGGGGGAGCTAGATCATATTCCCTTAACAGCCATGGACAGGGGGTGAATCCTTAACTAAACAAGGGAAAGAGGCAAGTACAAAGGACAAAAATAGAGCATGTTGATCAAATGAAACCAAAAAGTTTCTAAACATACAAAATCAGTACATCTAGGATAAGAAAGGAAATCAGTCAAATAGGGAAAAATCATATCAAATTTCTCAAATAAGGGTTTGGTTTCCAAATGATTTAGAGACAATATTGTATATAGCAATATACAAAACCAAAACCATTTTTGATTAATGGTCAAATAATATGAATGAATGGTTCTCAAAATAATTGTAAACTATTCACAGTCATATCAAAGAATGTTCCAAATCACTAATAAGAGAAATATACATCAAAATGGCCCTAAGGTTTCACCTCACACTCAACATATTGGAGAAGATAACAAAAGATGGGAACAGTCAATGCTGAAAGGAAAAATAGGGAAACAAAGGCATTATTAGTGAAATTGTGAATTAGTATACCCATTTTGGAAACAATTTGTTATTATACAGATAAGGTGGATAAAATGTCCTTATTCTTCAAACCAAGGATTCCGTTGCTAGTCCCAAAGAGATCATTGATAAAAAGGAAAATCTTTATATATACAACTTATTTATAGCAGCACATACTGTGATAGCAACGAATGGAGAATAACGTAGAATCAATTGTGATCAACTGGGAAATACCTAAACAAATTGGGTGCATGCATATAATGGTATATTTCTGCACAACATGAAGCAATGAATATGATTACTACCTAGAAGTCTGGAAAGAATTAGATAAACTAAAGCAAAATCAAGTAGGCACAGTCATGAACCTGATAATACACGGACAGCCATGCAAATGGAAAGATCAACAACAAAGATAAGTATTGCAAAATTACAAAGAAAAACCTTGTTCCCAAAGAAGAAATATAAGAAGGCATCTCCTCTGACTCTTGCAAAAATGTATGCATGGTGGGGGGCGGGGGGAAGTGAGAAGAGTTCATAGTTGTGAAGCACTACATATATTGTCAGATCTTTTCAGTATATTAATCAATTTGGCTGGTTTTTTCTTTTCTTCCTCTTTTAACTTAAAAAAATATTCTACAGGATGGCTCTGTGAAGAAGAGTAGGGACATGGGGGGAATTTATCTTGTGAAGAAAAGACATCAATAATTATTTAAAAGAAATCTCTATATCTATATAACATCTATATCCATATTTTATAGATATCATCTAGAGAAGTGCATATCTAGATAGATCTAAATCTAGCTGTCTATCTATCTCCATATTTGATAGGCACTTCTGGGAACGAAAAAAAAGAAGCAGACTGATTTGGAAGCCAAAGAAGCTGTTCAAATTTCTGGGCCTTGGGCAAGTCATTTCATTTCCTTGGACTTCAGATGCATCATCAGCAAAATGAAGGGGTTAGATGATCTGACTTCTGAGGTTCTTTTCAACTTCAGATCTATGATGGCATGATATATATTTTCTAAACTTCTCAGTCTCTAACTCATGATAAAGCTATTTTAAGAACCTTTGACTTTTTTCTCTTCAAGCACCAAGATGGCCATCATTAACACACCAGAGTCATACACCAGATTTTACTAAGTAAAAACAGAAGCTATGCTGTCATCACAAATAAAAAGAAAGGAGCAATTCAAATATTTTTATTTGAGTCATGGCTCATTACTTATCACCACATTCTATGCACATCTAAAATAATCTTTCAAATTTCTGGTAAAGGCTCACACTTGAGCATTTAACAATAAGGTCTGTTATCCTTAAGCAGAATTTCTCAGTTTAGAAATACATCCTATCCAGAATAACTATTTGGTTTCTTGTTCTAATCTCCAAAAGAGTAGATCTTATATCATGCATGGTGCTAATTTGTTTAATGTGGCCACTATGAACTTCTAAACTTGCTTCTGTCATTTTAGCTTCGTAGCTTGGTTTTATTCAAGAGTTCAGTCACTAAATCCCCACTAGTAAAGGAGAGGAAATCTGGCAACAGATACTTTGACAGGTGGGGAGCACCACTACTCATGTGTCAACAATGATGATAAAAGAAAGTAGCAAAGGGCCAGAAGGAAAAATAAGTTATTGGCTCCAATCCTAGCTGTCTGACATTTTTATTCTTGTTTTCTTGGAAATTTTTGTTTGAGAGAACTATGGGGCTAAGGTACATTTTGAAGCTATATAACACACTGATTTTCTAAATCAGTCAGACGGGTCACTCTAATCAGATGTCCCTCATCCAAACTAACTCTAGAAGGCTGAATTTTCCTAGTGGCAGTGGAGCTTTTCTCGAGAGCCTTCCTAAAACAATCTCTCAACAACTGTGGAAATAATTCTAGAATCCGCACTCAATGGGCATGTGCCCTTGCTCTGCAAATTATGATCCTAAAGAGTTGGCGAGGGCATGGAGAGGTGAATTAACTTCTTCAGAAAAAGAAATTCAGGATGTATCAGAGGGAGGACTTTTACCCAAGACTTCCTTATTCAGAAGCCATAATCTGTCTACTATGCTCAAAGTATCAACAAATAATGTTGAGTATCAATTATTCCTAAAAATATAAATATTTATCTGATGTTTGTTGAGTTCAATTGAGGAAAGGGAAAATTCTAGCAGAAAATTTTCTCTATTTCAAAGGGAAAAGCAAGTAGTTAGGCAGTCGGGGCCAAAAGAGTAAGGGGAGTTACCTTCCAAAACGTAAGAGGTCCCCAAAGAAAAATCTGGACTCATGAAGACAAACACCACCAACTTCCAAATTTTGCCTACCATTCATCCTATTTCTCAAACAACAGTCATTCATTTAACACCTACTGTGTACAAAGCTATGAAGGGAATATTGGTTTTACTCTGTGTAGATAGCTGTGTGGAGGCTTTTCTTATTATTTCAGTAGTGCAGTAACTGAAATGTTCTTTGATTATAACAAAAGCTGCAACCATTCTCATCATTCTAAATCAGTCCCACTGGCTATTTTCTTTTAATTACTACTAAAAATAGCACAGTTCCACCTGAACTACACTTCCAAAAGAAAGCTAGTGTCAGTAAACAACATGCTTTCTTATTGACTAATCTATCAGAGAAGATGCTTACTGATTTCCTTTTAGTATTCACTACGTCTCCTAAAACTCTATGGCTCTTGGAAATCTATTAAATATCATGCATTTATTCATACATTATCGTTGTCTTCAGTAACACTGCAAAATACAGGATGCTCCTGGGGAGTGGGGTGGGGGGACACCTACACTGAGCTGTAAAAGAAAAAGCTGACAAGCAGTAAACTAAGACACCAAAACTAATAATAACATACTGTAAGCAACAGTACGGGTGGAAGTGAGGAATGTAAACAGAAGAAATCATGATAATAGACTTGGATAAGATTTGTGACTTTCATGAAAAGAAGGGATCTCTATTTAAAACCTTGCTCCACTAACAGAATGGCAAAACACTCACAAATGATCCTTCAATTCCTTGCAATGGCTGCATGTCTACGATCCCTAGCAGCCGATAATAAAAGCATGCATAGTGTTCAAAAATAACTGTAAAAGTAGCGTTGGCTTTGCTGCTGGCCCACTTTCTGCTGCTCCACTTTCTGCTGCATTAAGGAATACATCTATGAATTAAAGATTCTAATATTCCAATGGATTGAGAGCTCCTTGGGAGAGGGTCTGGCAGACAGTGGGCATTTAATAAATGCTTGTTGACTTGATTTGAGTTGTTATCTTTGAACTGAAGTGTTCCATAGGGATAAAGAGTTGGTCTCCAAGTTAGGAAAAGCTAAAGTCCCATTTCTGATACAAACAGGCTGTGTACTCTGGAGAAGTTACTAAACCTCTCAGTGTGCTAGGGAACTTGGTAACTCAAAAACAGACTAATTGGTTAGCTACTTTGGCAAAGAAATCACAGTTCTTGTACTCTGCAAAAAAACAAAACTTTTAATAACAAATAATTTCCTTTCACTATAATTTCTCATTAAATCAAAAGAGTAGTAAAACAGAGGAGAGATTATTCAAATTGGGCCAACTTTTATTGTTTTAATCTCCATACACACAGGCTAGTGCTTATTTTCATGCCTACAGTAATGTCGGTAAATGCATACTCCTAGTCCCTGGCTTATACCTCCTCTTGCCACCATATCTCACTTTTCTAAAAATGAAGTTGAAAAAGTGACTCACACTGCCATGTATCAATATGCATCACCCTATACGTCAACATCCAGAATTAAACATTTGTTGTATTTTAAGTTCCATTTCCTTACCGATAGGAAGAGCTTATTATTAGACATCTTTTTACCCTCTCCACCAGGATTTTCAACCTACAACTTTTAACAATCTTAAAGAAAAACCTTTTTTGTTTCGGTATTCTATGTGAAATTCCCATGTTTCTCCAGCAATGAGCTGTATCTAGTATAACATAGCTGTAGTAACCAGTCATCCACAAACCACCATTGTGCAGGCTACTATTGTCAGTAACAACAGAATCATGGTACTCAGTACAACGAACCTCTTTTAAGCTAGACAATCACATGATTGCTCATAAAATCAATGTTTCTTTAGAATCACAAATCTTTCCTTTATCTTCTGAAGAATGTACAGCACATCATTATTATACAAATTAAGACAAACATCTCATCCTGCAAACTTTAATAACATATAGGCCCCTCTAAAAAACCAAACACTTTTTAAGGTAACATCCATCCTTTTTTTATAAGGTGTGTTTGTATTTTATCTCTTTACAAACCACTTTTTTTCTTTTGATTTCTTGTTAATAGGAATTATACTTGATCATGACTTCCGGTCTCTTGCAAAACAGGTCATTATAATACCTGTATTTTTAGATTATACTTGTATTCTTTCTGCAAATTCCTACAAAGAGAATCCAAATTACAGTCACAAGAGGTGTTATTCAGACAGCAGATAGATAAAAATACCACCCACTGCATTTTCTCTGTGCCTGCTCTAAAGAGAACTGGGAGGAGTAATGAGACAGTAAGTGGCAGGGTAGAAAAGGTGAGAAAACGGGCACCAAAGAGGTTATCAGGGTTTTTGTCTACAATTTAGAGATGGTTAAGAGAGTACAGGATATTCATGAGTATGCAGTAGAAGGAGAGGAATATTATCTGAAATACTATGACCACTCTTAAATGGTATTAATCAGAGGGCCTAACAACATCAAAATCAGATGTAAATGTTATTCCCAAACAATATGTAGGAATTCATCAATTAAGTGGAGATTTTGCACCATTTTTAAATAATTAGTATTGTACTACTAGCATCCTAATTAAAAATTATTCTGGATTTGTGGTGTCATCAGTGTGAGGAACTCCCAGTATGGAAATTCCCTCCATGGATGAAAGTTCTACAGAATGTCCATTCATCTGCAGATTGACCATTCATCCATAACTATTAACTTAGAGATTTGTCTGTAGCGCAGAGGTATGGTGATCTCCCCATAGTCAAAGGTAAGACTTTATCTACTTCTCCATACTCCCTCTCAATATGTATTATCATTTGACAAATAATATTGGATAAGATGCAATGGTAATAAGCGCAAATTAGAGAAAGTGTACACTATCCAAATCCCAATACTTCGGGAGGCAATGTGATTCAATGGAAAGAATATTGCATTTGGAATCAGAGGACCTGGTTTAGATGATGCTTCTCTCACTTAACTACCTATGTTACTGTGGGTATGCGACTTTACTGCACTGGGTTTCAGTTTCTTTATCTGTAAAATATGGAGTTTGAACTACATAACCTCTGAAGTCCCTTTCCTATCTAAACAGACGATGCTACTTCATTGAAATCCGAGATACAAAAAACACAAAGGCTTAATGAGTTAACACAGGAGACACAAATAAACATCAGGAACAGTTTGTCCAAATTAAGGCAGTATTTCCACACTATATGATACTTCACTTTTGTCATTAGAAATATTTGATGTTTCTTGGCAAAATAAAATAAAAATATAGTACAATCTGTAAGCTTGATTTATATTCTCTATGTACTACAAAAGGTAAATTTTGTAACCAGAGCTCATTTTCAATACCTGTGGTCAATGGTGAAGTTGAGACAGAAATTATGTATGTACCTAATTTAAGTGTACCTACCCTTTTGCCTTGAGAATCATTCAATATTCTAAATGTAAACAGAAGTAGTAATGGTTGACCATTGACAAAAATAGCCAACACACAGTGGCTAAATTCCAAGGGTAACCAAGACTTCCTTTGAATAACGTCTATTTCTCAATAATATCATTATTCCTAATGGAAAAGACAGGATATATCCCTTCATACATAATCCTGTTGTATGATTATTTAATATATTTTCAAAGGCATGACAAAAGCATAGTTCTAAGTTCACTGCAAGGATGAATAGCCAACAATATCATTTTATCCTACATCCATATGGTACGACCCTTAGAATATAACCAAGGGATAAAAACTAAAAACGGACATCTGCCACAACAAATTTATTTCAAATTTTGCCCACAGCAGCATTAACTATTGTGACTCTGGATTTCCAGACAAGTTCATTTCTTCTAGATTCATACTTTAGCCAAACCATTTCCCTCATTGCTCTTTGAGGACATAAAATCAGCTCTAGTATACAGCACATATTTCTCCATTCCTATGTATGATCTAGTCTATGAGAAAAGGTGAAACTCACCATGAGATACAGTACACTGTAATCAAAAAACAAGTGGTCATGGATTCAGAGAACTTGCTTTCAGCTTCTAACATGCACCATGCTTCACTGAAATCTCATCACTAGTTTCAATTTTCTCTAAAATAAGAATAATAATGCTCATACTATCTACCTCCTGGTGTGATTATGAGGAAAGGGCTTTGAAAAACCTAATACACAATGTAAGTATGAATTATTCTTCTACTTCAGCTGTAATTCATCCTCTACCTATTCTATACTTAATATTGTCAGAGAACAGAAGCCTGAAAGCTTAAGTGCTAAGACTCTCAGGGAGCCCGATTACATAATTTTGCCACATCTTGAACTAAAGTTCACCATGTGATGAGTTCTTGTCTAGGTATTGGCTATATCACTGCAAAACAAAACTTACTATGCTAGAACTTCATAAAATGTAAGAGAAGTTTAGATTTCATCAAAAAATAAAATCATATCAAATAAGGTATCTTATTTCCATAATTCAAAAGTTACTTATGGAAAATGAAAACAAACTATACAACAAGCTAAGATACATACCATGAAGAGAAAGTCACAGGGACCACATTATTATAAGTTTAGATCTAGAAGGAACCTCAGCAGTCATCTAAGACAACCCCCTTATTTTAAAGTTGAGGAAATTGAAGTCCAGGAAGAGTAAATAACTTACTCAAGATCACATAGGAATTACTCTTTGATATAAAAATAACTTTCTCATATGTAAGAAGGAAAAACCTATATGCCATCACATACAGATATAGACATTAAGATATATAGATATAAATCAATATCACTCATATATATATTTGTATACACACACATACATGGACTTTTTACACAAACACAAACATACACACACAAACACCCCACACCTCTCCACATCACAAATTCTAGGCAGCCAAAATGCATGTGGCCAGAGAAAGAAATAATCCTTTGAGAGAAAGCAGAAAGGGTTGAATAAGCACAAGTAATTTAAATGCCTAGGTGTTTTCATTATTTCTATGTGAAAAGGGCCATAAGAGAAAAATTAATTTTACTTTTACTACAATATGTTCATAAATTCTAGATCATTTCTTCTCCCAGCAAGTCATGTTACCATCTTTACAAATCAACTGGTCAAAGAATACTTCTGGGTTACTAGGTGTGGTTTCTCACTCAAAGAATTGCTTTGATTGCTAAACTTTTGGTAAAGCATGGCCATGTAGCCTTGGGGACAATACAGAAAATGGAAAATATTTTAAAAATCATTTTAATTTTAACCCTCTGTGTTCGGGGGGGGGCTGCAGTTAAACCTTTCTTAATAAATTTCTTTCAAGCTTTCTAACATTCTAAAATCATCAGACTCCCTCAGTATTTCCCTGCAGGAAATAATTCTATTCTTATATCTTGAGAAATAAACTTTACACAAAATTAAATAGTTATAAACACAGAATACCTATAAAGCTTCATCTAGGCAAAAACAAACACTTAAGTTTGTGAATATTCGTGTTGGATCTGACCCCTTAATTTTCCATATACACTCCAATTTTCAAAATAGATATGTCCATAGAGTTGACCCTCTATAAAGCATAGTGTTTACAGTTTGTTATTTTTTAAAATTTTTACCTTAATGTTAGTATTCCCTTTTTAAACATTTAGGATATTTGCCTGATACTACTGTCCTATTATATTTATATTATATACTATATTTATATAATGAATAAAATGTTGAAAATCCTAAAATAATATTGTTTTTAAGAGTGAAAAATCTCACAGTGTACAAGTTGCAACAAAAGTTTTGTGCCACTTTTAATGAGATACATATAACTTTGTGCCCATATCTAAGCTAGAAGCAATTTAATAGTATTCCCAATGTTTAAAATAGGGTATAGATTCAGATAAAAAGTAAAGGTGACTCATTTATATGTAACTTTCCACATTAGTTCAAAAGGCAATGATGATTTTTAGTTTGTATTTGATAACATTTAAGTTCATCCTTTTTCTGCATGAAAAAGTTCATTAAATATTGAGTAGCAAACAAAAAAAATATCATTCATTAATTATGATGACTAATATTAAGATTTAAATGCCAAAAAATTGGAAAGGGATATGTGAGTGGAATGATAAAGCAACTATAAAGAACAGGTTGAATAATATTTGAAATCTGTTGAATGAATTTGATGTCCAGAATTCTTGGTACAAACTTTTGTCACTGTTGTCAAAAATGTTAACATCTCTTTTTGTACATGCCCATCCTCTTCATTAACCCTATGCAGCACACCACACCAAGCAGTATTCTTATTATGTATCCTTATTATGCGAATTTCCCATGTTTCTTTTTTTTCTTTATCCTACTATGTTAACCTAAGAGAAGATAAATCCAACCACTTTTTAAGATGATGGTAGCATTTCATAAATAGTTAAACCATTCACAGCTAAAGCACAATTAATTTTGTTCTGCTCACCTGAAGTACAATTTTCTCATCCCATAATATTGATCTCTAAAATATCTTAGAATTCAAAAGAAAATTTAAATGTCATTTCCTACCTCAGTTAAGTGTGGGGTCGGGTTAAATCCACAGAGATTGCACACCACATTCTTGCATTCTGTACAAGTATTGAAGTTAGGCGGATCCTTAGAGCCCACATTTAAGTCAGTTTTACAAAGGGGGCAAGTAGATTTTGGCTTGGCAAGCTTTTCTGATTCGAGAGGGCCAGCAGCTTTTTGTGGTTCTACCATTGGAGGTTTGCTATCCTTTGTCGGAAGAGACTTCTTTTCTGATTCTGTGCCTTTGATTGGGGCAACCTGTTCAATTTTAGGCACCTCAGTTTTTTCAGCAGTTGGAGCTTTTGTGTCCTTTTTAACAGGTGTGGCTTTAGGAACTGTTTGTGGAGTCTGACTGGTGGGCTTAGGTGGTACCTGAGACACAGGCTGATGTGAAGGAGGAGGGGGTTGTTTGGTTGGAGCCCCTGGCATACCTTGTGCTTGAATTCCTGCTTGGCCAGCTGTGGAAATGAGATTTGATGCCTGGCTAAAGATAGATGCTCCAAATCCAAATAGCTTCCCAGTCACTGTCTCTTGGGGAGTTGTAGGCTGTGATTTGGGGGCATCTGTGATACTTCCCAGATTAAGACTGAACCGTCTTGACTGTTCTTGAGTCTTTGGGGGCTGCTGGGCAACAGGTGTGGCTTGTCCAGGACTAGGCTTTGTGCCTGGGAGGGTAGGCGGTCCTTTTGGCATTTGCTTGGCATCTGGCTTGGGGCTCGTTTTGGTTTGTGCTTTCTTAGGTTCCTCCTTCTTCTGAACTGGATCAATTTGTTTTTGACTTTTACTCTCTGAGATCATCCCAGGTTGTGAAGTGAGTTTGGACTCAGATGGAGTACGTGATGGGCCTTTAGAATCAGGTGGGACTTCTTTGTCTCCTACTGGTGGGATAATTTGTGGTGATTTGGCAGAATCTGTTTTAGGAGGCTGTGCTGTTTTCTCCTGAACCTGTGATTGTATCTTGGAGCCTGGGAGATCAGGTTTCACTGCAGCTAATGAGGAAGCCACAACATCTGCTGTAGGCTTCTGTATCTTTGGCTGTTTAGGTTTGTCATCAGCCATTGGTGCCTTGGCTTGTTCAGATTTGAGAGAAGGCTCTGGGTGAGGGGTTGGCTGGGTTACAGACTCTCTGGGGGAAGGCTGCTTGGCTTTTGCTGGAGGAGAGCCTGGAATGGATGGTTGTTTTGTGAGTGGTGGAGGCTTTTTAATCTCAGGGGACTTTGAAAGATCTGGTTTAGGGGTAACATCTTTCTTCAGGGAAGTCTGCTGGGATGGAGGGACTGGTTTAGTCACAGAAGATGCTGTAACCACAGGGCTAACCTTCTGTTTCTGCTGAGGAGTTGGAGGAACTGGGGCCAAATCACCACCCAGTGCTCTTTGCATCTGGCAGTTTAAACAAAGCCACTCTTTAACCTATAAGGGGAAAAAAATAAATATCATTAAAACAACCATTCAGAGGATTTTCAAAAGATTATAAGTTGATAAATAAGCAAGAATCAAATAAATATTCACAACAAAGAGTTGCTCCTTGAGGACAGAGGCTATGTCTTATTCATCTTTGCATGCCACTAAATGCCTGGACCTTAAAATGTGCTCAGCTCTTTGTAGAATAAACAAATGAACATCTCCCAAATGAATCAAAACATCGATTACAACCAAAAAGATTATGGGAATTAAAAACTGGAGATCTGTAAAATGTAAAACAGCTATGTTTATGAAGAAAAGGAGAGATTAAAGATTAATATGATAGTGCATTTCCTTCTCAGGCAGAATATCTATCTATGTACATGTAAGTACACACACAAACCTATCTACATATATGTATATATACTCTTTGCTTTAATTAGCATAAAATTTGTCCTTTTGTTCCAATCAAATCTGATTTACGCAGAAATCAGGGCATACAAAAACTGTGTAAAAAATTCCCACCATTATCCTACAGGCAAGGCATAAAAGAGATTTCTCCAGTGATATCCAGTACACAGTTCTAACTTCTAAGAACTGAATGAATCTCTTCAAAAAGATGCATATACTTTACTCAGTGCGTGTTGCACAAGGAACTTGAAATCAGAAAAACCTGGATTTAAATCATTGCTCTACCAGCTATGTGACCTTAAACTAATCACTTTCTTTCTCTAGGTCTGTTTCCTCCCTTATAAAATGAAGGGAGAGGCAAGGATGAACTAGATGACCTAATATGCCTTCCAGCTCCAAATCTTATAACTTTATGACTCCTCAAATTAAAATAAAAGTTAGTTTAAAATCAGATGATCTATCATGGTAGATTTAGAGACTGAACTTTGCCTGCTCAGATATTAGAAAAGAAGCATCAATTCATCCATATGGACCATCTATAGCTCTTCTATGGAAAGAGATTACATGCTAACCTTGCAAATCATCATCCACATGATGTGATCACACTTTATAAAATTGTTTCTTACAAAAAGAACTTAAGTAAAAGGCTTATATGACTTATTTTAAAGCAGATAAAAATACCTATATGATTTCTAACTGGAATGAAATGTCATTCATTATGAAAAAAATACCCCCTAGTGACAGTTGTGTATCTCAGAAAAGGATTGGATCATACTCAAATAATGTATAGAATGCACACAAAAATCTATCTCATGGGTATATTTCTAAATTTTTAAAAATATGCTTCATGACCAAATGCTTTTAGAATTAAACTCTCCTGTCAAGGGTAACTTTTCATTCTTATCAATATTAAACCTTTGAAATCTCAAAGCAGATTAAATTGCTTTCTAAAGGCACCAATTACAATAAGGGAGCAGAGAACCCAAGAAGCAATCATTCCATCACCTAAGTTATATGGAAAGGTCTGTGAAAACACTTCAGAACACCCATTCATCTCCCGAATTCCAATTTCAAGCCCGACTCTTCTGCTTTATAAGTCCCTCTCTTCCCAAATCTGATTTAAACTTCTTTACAATCGCCCACTTTATCTCCTAGTTAGAAGAAAGGAAAAAAAAAGAAAAGGGAATCGAAGAGAAGGAAGAATCACTCAGCTAGGCAATAAAATTAAGAATGAATTCAAAGGATTTGGAAACTTGTCAGGAACAGAAAGATTATATATAGTGAAACTCTCTCATTCCCTTAGCGGTGAAAAGGTTTGCCCAAAGTCACAAGTAGTTGATTCGAGATTTGAAACTCCATTCCTCCGATTCTAAATAAGTGCTCTTTCTATTACATTGCTGTAACCCTTGTCAATTTCTAAAGATTTCATAACTTCTATTTTTTTAAGTTTATTAAATATGTGTCCAGATGTAGACACATGTTGCATTAAATACTTCTTGGCATTTCCTTATTAGTTATTTCTATTCACTTTATCAAGTCCTATATAAAAATGATATGCTCAAACCACACATTAATAATTTGTCCATGTTTTCCTCTTTCTTTTAAGACTCCTTCTGTTAAGAAATAAACTTCTTGATTTGTTATACACATCAAAAAAAACTCCAAGGATTTGCTTTCCATTTTAATATCCAAATGTCACACACTGTTTTAATGGACATTCTAGTTTCATCTTTGAATTCTTCTAGCCCATTAGTAGGTGAGAAAAATATCATCCTACTTAATAGTATATGCTCTGTTTCACCTCAATAGCTGAGGCTTTTTAACCTCTTTTTTTTTTTTTTTTTTTGGTTTTGAGACTCTCTCTTTTTATATCACCAAGGCTCAAAGTATAACAGTCATTCATGGGCTAATCCCAATACTGATCAGTACAGGAATTTTGGCGTGTTCCAATTCCTGCTTATGCCAGTTTTCCCCTCCTTAGGCATCCTAGTGGCAGACATGGTGAGAATACTAAATAACCTTTAACCTTAGTGCAACTTGGAATTCCCAAGTTCAAGCAATCCACCAGCCTCAGCCTCCCCAAAAGAATGAATTATAGTCATATACTACCTATCTGGTACATGAGATTTTTAACAAGTATATACATTTATATTACAATCTCTCTCTCCTCTTGCTGTTGGTATTGGAAGTGATGAATGGATATTGATCCCCTAGCTTTAAACCAGTAGCATATACACAAAACTCTTTTCATTCATCCTAGTCAACATTTAGACTCTTGAATTTTCACTCAACGGTCTTTCAATTTTGAGTTTATACAAATATGTCACAACCCTGAGGTTCCTTGCCACTCTTGCCATACAAGTTAAAGTCATCTTTCTGCTTCTATCACAATATGAAAAGTTTGTCTTCCTCTAGAGATTTTGGTAAACTTTTGGTAAACAGTTTCTTTCTTATTTAATCTAATTCCAGTGGCCAAATACTTTAAAATGAAATGTATTTTTATGCCATATATTTTATTTTCCTCAGAGTTTTGACAGGTTTTTTTTTTTTACTGAAACCACATTTTATTCTAACTCAATGAAGAGAAAACTGTCACTTTTAAGGATTTTATTTACCTATATGTTGTAAAAGAGCAAGAGGGGGAGAGAGGGAGAGGGAGGGAGAGAGAGAGAGAGAGAGAGAGAGACAGAGACAGAGACAGAGACAGAGAGACAGAGAGAGACAGAGACAGAGACAGAGAGACAGAGAGAGACAGAGAGAGAGACAGAGAGAGAATTCCTATAACCAGCTCTACACTTAACCTACTGGATCCTATACCACTTAAAATAAAAGTTGTGTTCCCTGGCAACATCCCTATGAATTTTAATCTAATTAATTGAAGACATTTAAATGGTACAGTGGAAAGAGCACTGACTATGGTTTCAGACCTGGATTCAAACCTAACCTATGAAAATTAACTTCTGGGTAACCTTGAGTAAACTTAACCCTCATGAGCCTCAGTTTCCTCATTTGTGAAATGAAATGATAGGACTACATGATCATGAAAATGCTTCCAGTTCCAGATCTTTGATCCTTTGAACATTGTGTTAATAACATTGACCTCATTCAGCTCTAGGCTGTACCATACACTACCCTTATTAACATTAATCTGGGCCAAGTGAGGAGAGGACACTATCAGTACTTCAAATGTCAGTTTCCCTTTGGATCAAAGAAATATTGGTGATGAACCATTTAGGGCCACAGTTACATGTATCATCATAATCCTAAAGAAAGGGAGAGAGGAAGTAGCATGTCTGCAAGGTACATTTAAAGCAGCAAATAAAATAAAAGGTTGTAATGAAAATCAATATTACCAGCAATGTATCTGAAGGAATAAAGGTACTGTTATCTAATATGCAAGCCTACTATCTGCTTCCAAGTGGTGAATATTCTTTTGATTGACATAGTTAGGGAAGCAGTAGCATGTAAACAATACTCTCAGACTATTTTGAATAGCCTTTCTATATGATACCATAAAAAATAATTAAGACATATCCCTCAATTACTTATTCATACACTAGAGTTATAATGAAATAGAAAGTTGGTATATATCCCTTAAAATGATGAAGTTTTATTTTTTATTTTGAGAAATTATAAGATTTTTAAATAGGGTTAATTCCTCTGAGACAATTCTAATTAGATCTAGAACATATTTAGTTATTCATTAAATATTTGTTGAGCACCTACTTTGTGGATGACACTATGCCAAACATTGAAGGCATTTCATATTAGTATAAGAAATGATCCTTGCCCTCCAGGGACTACAATCCAATTATAATTGCTCAAAACATACTTGTCTTGGTAGTTAGGTCCAGCTGCTATGTCTCCTAGGACAGGAGTAGTTCCAGTGGACCCAGATCCTTTCAAGCTAGCTCAAGAGATTATTTTTTCATCATCCACATCATGGGAGAGTCTTTAGAATGACTGTTGTACATTTCAAGTAATTGCATATATACAGGCACTTTGAGGAAAGAATGGAAGAAAATAGACAATCTGTTTCCTCTCCTTCCTGTCTATCTTTACTCAGAAGTCTCCAACAATTTGAACTCAGTAGAGGGTCAGAGGATCCTGGGCTGTCCTCCAGGGAAGCAAAAGAAATTGATATGCCATATTAGGAAGTTTGCATATCCTGATCTAGATAGGATAATTAAGATACTGTTTAACATACCCAAAATACCAAAAATTTTGATGGTACATATTTATGATAAACCATGTGGCACATTTTAAAAAGAAGCCATAAAGTCTCCAATAAGCAACAATGCACAAGTTATACAACTTTCTAATGGAGAAGAATTACACATTTTGCCTAGAGTGCATACTTACCCCACATAAGTGCTATATCTTTAAAGCAAAGCATCCTGTGGCAAGGTAATATCCTAATACAGTTTTGTTTTCATTCAGGGTAACTCCTCATTTACTCCTTTTTACTATTCTATGGTCCAGTCAAGCTGATCTACCTTACCTTACCTCTCTATGCTTCTGCACAGTCTATCCCTCCTTTAAAGTTCAGCCACTTCCTACATGAGATTCTTTCTGATGTTCCAGTTAAACCCCTTACCTCTGAAATTAATTTGTATTTATTTTGTGCTCACAGTGTCTCTCCCGTATATGTTTGTTGATAGTAGAGACCATTTCATTTTCCCATTCTATTTCCCCAGTAATAAATACTTGCACATTGATTCATTTTGTGTCAAACTATTGCTCTAACCAAGCAATGATCAAATGAATTCATGTTAGTAATCCCTGAGTTGAAGTATATGTATGCCTATGTTTAGGTGCTTTATATCATGGAGCTTGCTCCATATGGCACCATATAACATTTAAGGCTCCCCCCCAAAAAAACATCTATTTTCTCTATTTCAGTGAATCAGAGGGCAGAGAGGCTCAAACCATACTTAATATATTTTCAGAAATGTTCTGTTTTGTCTTTGCTTTTATCTCCACAAGGATTATCTGACTCTCTTTGGAATGTATTTCATTGTGTTTCCAAAAGCTCTGTGCTTAAAAATGAAAACCTTCACAGAGTTCATTTCTTTTCAAAAGTCATTTCGCTCAAGTTATAAAAGGTTTTTGCTTTTTGTGTTTGCTTGTTATTAGGAAAAAAACTTGGATTCTTTGGAAAGGTATCTAATATATTTTGAAGTTATTTTGAAGAAAGGGAAGTTCCTGAAGTTAGGCTGAAAAGTCAATCTATTTATACTCAACCTACTTCATTTCTTCAGTAACTCCTTTAAGAAAAAGTATCCAACAATACGTTTCATCTTTGGAACTTAAAGTGCTTTAAAAACCCCATCTGGTTGTAAGGTTTATTATCCCCATTTTACAGATGGCCAAGCTAAAGTGTAAATACATAAAATGACTCATGTCATTATGTGTATTTCATCACATTTCTTGTCCAAGGTCATCATCTGGTGTTTTTCCCTCCTCTCAGAAAATTTCAAAGCTATCTCACCTTACTCCATGACAACCTCTCAGGTTCTTTCTGTTTGGATTTTCCATTGCTGCCCTACCTACTGTTTTGAAAACAGTGAAATCTTACCCCCCCTATTTTACTTGTATGTGTTGCTATGATACTATAAGCACTTTTATTTTCAAATTTGAGCCTCATAACCCTTTGATGTATTACTACTATCACCATTTGTAGATGAGGAAAAGAAACTCAAAGAAGTAACACGACCAAAAATTTGATGGAAATAATAAGATTAAAATCTAGGAATTCTGACTCTAACTCACCATTTTTTTTTTAATTTTTATACCAAAGAAACTATTTTGAAAAATAAAATGATATATCCACATACTGACTTAACAGTACTACCCATTCTATGCCTCAAAACCAAGAAAGAATTTTTTTCTAGAAATGTAAATTCCAAGTAGACTGATCAAATGTATCTAATCAGAGTAACTGAATAGCTAGGTGGCATAATGGCTAGAGCACTGAACTTAGAATAAGGAAGATCTGACTTTAAAATATACCTCAATTGCTTAATACCCATGTGACCACAGGCATGTAATTTGACCATCCTCTGCCTCAATTTCTTCATCTATAAAATAGGAATAATAATAGTACCTACCTCAAAAGCTTGTGAGCATCAAGTAAGATAAAAAATACAGTGTTTTGTGAACTTTAAAGCATTATATAAATGCTAGGTATTTCAGCAGTTCACAGCCAAAGGAAAAAGGTACATTTTTCTTATCATTTTATTAATTCTCGTCATTTTCCTAATTTTATTTACATTTACATTATTTAAAATTTAGAGAAAAAAGGCAATGTAGTTTGGTAACCTCAGAGTAAGGAAAGTCTAGGTTAAAAAGCTCTTCCTTCTGAAACATCTAAGTTATGTAACCTTGGGTAATATAACCTTTTCGTGCCCAGGGAAACTCTCTATAAGTCTTTAAGTTGAAATGACTATGGTAGAACTGCATTGGCGAACCAAATTCTGTGTCTACACCCCAAACACACACATGCACACGCACACACAAATAAGTGTGTACACACACACGTATGCACATAAAAACACAGAGAAATGGAAATTATTACAGTAGATAGGGACATCAAGGCTTTGAATGAGGAAGACCTTTTTTAAAGTCTTGCCTCTGACATTCATTTGCCTGTGATCCCCGAGCAAGTAACTGAATCTTTGGGGTCTCCAAGCAACTCTCAACACTGTAAATTTCCAGAGACTTGTAGATATTCATTACTATACAGTTGCCTCTCTGAGAATTTCATGTACCAATGATATCACTGATCTGGATAAATCAAAACAATTAAATGACATTGCATAATTAAATAAAAAAGGAGAGAAGTAAAAATAGAGATAAAAGAAACCATTCTTCCCAATAAAAAGATATGAAATTCTACAGGCTTTAATCTTTGTTGGCATAGTGGATAGAGCCCTGGGCCTAGAGTCAGGAAAAGCTGAGTTTAAATCCAGTCTCAGCCAAATACTAGATGTGTGACTTTGGGCAAGTCATTATGTTTCAGTTTTGGCAACTGAAAAATGGAGTGTTGTGAGGATCAAATGAGATAATAGTTGTAAAAAGTACCTAGCACATAGAAGAGGCTATCAAAATGCATACTTCTTTCCCTTGCTAACACAAGAGAACCTGTATTATTTAAATCAGCAATCTGTTCCACCAGTGGTTGAATACTGTCACTGGTCACTCAGAAGATGCTAATTTCTCTAAATTGTTTGAACCACAGAAAACATTACTGTTAATCTCTCTTCTGGTGATGTCAGTTCAGTTTAGTACATGGGTGGAGAAGTGGTCACCTCAAAGTCACATGTGACCTTCTAGGTCCTTGGATATAGACTTTTGACTGAGTACAAGTTTTATAGAACAAATTCTTTTATTAAGGGGATTTGTTACATGAAGTTTGGATTCAATGAAAGGGTCATACTTGAGGACTTAGAGGGCTATATGTGGCCTTGAGGCCGTAAGTTCCCCAACCCTTGTTTAGTGGAAACCACTTGCTCAATGAACAGTGATATGTACAATGTATATAAAGGTCTTTATGGTTCTTTGTCTTAACTCTAGAAAGCACTGTAAAGGTTTTTAAAAATCAATTGTAAACTTATTTTTCCTCACGGAATTTAATTTCAAATAACTCACAGACATATAGCACTTTATTGTTTATAAAATACCTTATATACATTGTTTCATTTGATTTTTAAAGCTCCTCTAAGGGTGTTTTTAATCCCTATTTTTCAAATAAACTAAGATTCAGGGGACTTATGTTACTTGCACAGGGACATACAGTCATAAGTTAGAAGTAGGGTTCAAACTTTGAGATTGGGAATCCCGTACTCTATCCAACATTTGGTGCACTGTCTAAATATGCCCTAAATCTTACTCTGAAAATGGGAGGGGGCAGGAAGAGAAACTAACAAGATTTACTTCCCGGGAGGTGAAAAATACAAAACAAAGGAGAAAGACAACTATCTTATGTGTTCAATTTTCCATCCTATCATTGGGGACATAGTGAGAAATAGATAAGATTCTACTTTTTTTTTAATCTTCAATTTATCTTCAATTAGTCTTAAAAGATGATAAATGGAATTTCACTTTTATTTAAATGTTGATTTAGAAATAGGGGGAGGATACAGTTTCAATGTGTTTTTAAGAGATGAAAAGTGAGAGAAGAAATAAACTCATAACCATGCTTAGTTTCCTCATCCCACAATGAATTTATCATGTACAGATACCTGCTTATATAGTAGAACTTTGTTCTTAACAATATAATTAATGCATTATACCTTATACATACCATATTAATGTATAGTATTAAAATAGCTTTTAAAAGTGGGTTATATGAAAAAAATGAGATATTTAATTACGAAAAAAGTTGAAAGTAAAACATATTTCTCAGACATTTGGGAACAGTAATCAGAAATAAATTATTTATTCAGGATACAACTATATGAAAGGAGTGTGAAATGGGTCTTGGTCAAGATAAAAAGTTAAAATGTTATAAAAATTATGAATTCATTCAAGCAATATTCATTAAATACTTTGAATCTGAAAGATTTTCTATATTAAATGACAAAAAATATATGGATAAAGAAGATGTAACATCTACTTTTAAAGGAGATTGTAATCTAGTAGGAGAAAGAGAAAACAAGCCTGATTCAAAGAATTGCACTGAACAAAAAATAATTGCACAAAAAAAGGAATGAACAGGGAATGAACAATGAATGAAGTTTCAGAGGAGGAAAAGCTCATTTTCACTGGTTATCAAATAAGGATACATGGAGGAAGAAGTATTTAATTTGGTCATTGGGGGACAGAAAAAGGGAGAGAGTTCTAGGTATGGGAAAACTTTTGTTTAAAAGCATGGATGATTACTCTGATCATACAGTGTATCAAAATGGTAGCTTGTTTGGGGTCAGGGTGAGGGTGGGATTGGGGAGCATTGAGAGGGGAGATACTGCAGTGTGAGATCAAGCTAGAAAGGTAGGCTTTTTTTGGTACCAGCTAGAGCTTGTCATCCCTAGATGGGTAAGCAGGCTTGAAGAAAAGTGCCTGCTTGTTCCTTGGAATCCATTAAGCCAATTGGTAGAATCTCTTGGTCCAATTCTGGATCACTCACTGTGTGACCCTAAGCAATCACTTAAAATGCCTCAGCCTCATTTCATCACCTATGAAATGAAGGAGGAGGACTAAAGGACTTCCAAAGTATCTTCTACCTCTATTTATGCGCAATTATGATCCTAAGGTCCATATCTGATGCCTCATGCCTATATACCCTATCTCAGACTATAAGTATTGGCTCCTGGCAATTCAGACTCAGTCTTTTCATCACCACTTCAGACTGACTACCTATAAAGACTTTAAATCCAACTCTCCATGTCCACCCCAAACACCATTCAGTAGTAGTATCAGCAGAAACTAAGATAAGTTGGAGTCGTGCATAATTTAGCATTCCCTATCTCCGTGATTTTAACAGTATGCTAAGAAAAAGGAATGCAGATTTATTTTCACTATGGTCATCAGGGTACCAAATTTATAAATAAAAATCAAGTGCCCCCATAGATCATCATCAAAATGTATAGAATTTGACCACTTTGTTCTGATGGGACCCCAAAGTTTAAAGCAAAATATATGTACATATATCTATATTTACATACATCTATATCTATATGTGCATATATTTATATATCTACATATATCTATGTATCTATCTGGAGAGAGAGACAGAAAAAGAGAAAGAAAGAGACAGAGAGAGCACAAAGTACAAGCATTTCAACAATAGGTACATAACAAATTGGACAGTCTAGTGGAGTAGCCCCTCAGAGATCAAGTCTAAGCTCTTCTTATTATTTGAAATTGGCAAAACACTTGACACAACACAAAGCAGAATGCACTGACTGCAGATTCCCAGCCTAGGTACAATAATCCTTGACCACTCTCTCAAATACCATATTTTCTCTTCACGCCTCCTGCACAGTGGAAAAGTATCTACTTCTAGAATCAGAAAATGTTGCCTATTTGTCTGAATTTTGCCAAATTATTCAACTTTCCTCAACCTCAGTTTTCTCATCTGCAAAAAAAAAAAGAGGATATTGGGCTGGATAATCTCTGGAATATAGTATAATGAGAACTTAACTTGGAGTCATGGGACATGAGTTAAAACTAGTTCTATCATGTGTGAACTTGGCCAAGTCAATTAACTTCTCTGAGATCTCAGTTTATTTCTCTATAAAATGAAGCAGGAAGCTCATCAGATGATACTCAATGTCTCTTCTGACTCTAAATTTATGACAGTATGATTTTTCTGCTTTAGATTAAAATCTGATTATCTTTGGAAAGGGAGGAACTTTCCAAAATTTTTCAATAAATTTCTACTTCCAATATTTAGCCCATGCTTTCATATAAAAACATTTTTCAAATCACTTTCAAATTCATAAAATAATCATCACTCATTTGAATTACTATTATGAAATTTGAGATATTAAAATAAAAAACTCAAGTATTCCCCTTAACATGGTATAATTATTCAAATATGACCAAAAATAGCAACTGTCAATGTCACCAGGACTGTGAAAAGACATGCTTAGTGGACTTGTGAATTGGTTCAAACATTCTGAATAACAATTTGGAATGACGCAAGAAAAATGGCTCAATATTCTACGCTCTCTGACCCATGAACATCACTAATGGACATATAATACCCCAAGGAAATCAAAGAGAAAAACAAATGTCCAAAGTATGCCAAAACATTCATAGCTACACACAGAACTGTAAACAAGTGGTCCACTGAGGAATGGCTGAAAAATATGGAATATGAATATAATGAAATTTCATTTTGTAATAAAAAGCAACAAATATAAGAAATTCAGAGAAATAAAGGAAAATTTGTGTAAATTGATGCTGGAGTAAGCAGAATATATATATATGTGTGTGTATATGTATATATACACATATATATATATACATATACACACACATATAATGACTACAACATGAGAAATGAAAAGATCACTAAAAGGAAGTTGGACTATGAATAATAGAAAAAAATCATTGATGGTCCTTGAGAATGAGTAGAAACATACTTCCCTCCTCATGGCCAAGAGGTGGGGGATGACCCCACTAGGGCACAATGGTATATAACTCATCAGATGCCATCACTGTAGTATATGGTTTTGCTTAATTTTTTTTCTTTATTACCAGGGAAAGTTCATTCTGAAGAGGGAGAAAACTTTTTTCCCTTTCTCAGAAATCATTATGCTATAAAGACAAAAAGCATCTATCAAACACAATTAAAATACAAAACATTAGAAAAATGCTTAGGTTATGACAGATCTTTACATTACTTTTCTTAGATCCATTCTACCTCAGACCATATGCCAAGCACTATAAATGATCAAAAATAAAATTGAAAACTAAAGAGAAAGTGATTAGCTCCTTTCTTCTTACTCATGCTTTAAAAGCAACAAATGGGAAAGAAATGACAAAGTTATAAGCCATTATTAAACAAATTTTCAGATTGATATCAGAAGACAGTAAGGACTCATTTACTATTTCATTTTTTCTAGTTTCAATACACACGTCAGTTCAATTTAAAGTCACTCTTTTACATATCCCTAGATGGGCATGTAGGGGAGAAATTACATGTACTACTACATGTAATAGGCATGTAGGGGAGAAAAGTCAAGCATCTTCTAGTGGAAAAAGGTAGCTAACTCTAAGTCCAATGCCTCAAATAAGTGAATCTTCTTTTTTTCCTGAAGTAGGTAGCTTAGAATTAGGGAACTAAATATTTATCTCTGAGCTTGGAGGATGTTTTATTTTCATGACTGCAAGTGACCTTAATGACTGTTTTGGAATACAGTGACAATGTTAAGGCAAAATGATGGAATCTAGGTGAGTCACACTTCCAGTCAGTTAGTAAATCTAAGGAAAGGAAATAGGGTTATATTTTCTCAGGTAATTTGAATATTTGTGCAAGTAGATACAAATTTATGAAAGACTAGCGAAAGGGCAGGACAAAAGAATTTTGATCTAGAGCTGCTGTATCTGCTTCCTGTGGGGGCAACCCGATTAATTTCCAAATATGAAACAATTATAAAATGGCTGTACTTCCTACATTTAGTTATACAATATTATATTAGTATAGAGATATTTTCTATATTTTTATATTACAAGATATCAATCCATCTCTATAGGTTTCTATATCCTCTTAAAAGATACTTAAAAAATAAAAAATAGTTTTTAAGTCATGAGAAGTTAATAGTGTCCATAAGAGATCAGTAAGAATTTACTGCCACTCATGATTATCCTATTTTCTATACCGCTACTGTCACGTAATGTATGACAAACATTAGACCACCTGCCTCCCTTCAGAAACTTCCACCCTGCCCTCTCCCAAACCCCAACCAGCAAAGACCCTGTCAGAGTCTCTACTTTTATTTCCAGGACAGGGAGAGACGTGATCTCTTAATCTTGAGCTGGAACTCTGAAACCATTTTCTTCTAGAAATATAGTTATCCATTTCTAAGTATAGTGGAAACATTACATGGTGGCATTATTTTATGGGAAAAATAATGCCACATTCTGAATGAAGTATTTCCTGGTTCTACTCCCAACTATTGTATACTCCTTCTCCAAACAACCTTGTATTTATTTTATATCTTCTTCTGTATATCTTGTTTCTATCATTAGAATATAAACTCTTTGAGGATAGGGAATATTTCATTTTTGTCTTTCTATCTTCAGCACTAAGTATAATGATTAGCATATTCAGGCATTTTTAGTAGTATCTGATTTGACCTCATTTGAGGTTTTCTTAGCAAAGATACTGAAGTGATTTACCATTTCCTTCTTTAGCTCACTTTACAGATGAGGAAACTGAGGTAAACAGAGTTAAGCAACTTGCTCAGTATCACATAGCTAGTCAGCGTCTGAGGCCAAATTTGAACTCAGGAAAATGAGTCTTCCTAACTCCAGGCCTAGCACTCTATCCTCTATGCCATCTAGCTGCCCTGCTAGCACATAGGAAGTGCTAGGTAGATCTGTATTGATTGATTGAAGATAAACATAAGAATTTCTAAACATTTATGAAAATTTCTCTATGGGAAGGCAAGCAACCAACTTAAAAATAAACTTTTAGGAGGAAATCCATTTATAAGACAGAGTTCCTATATTCCAACATCTTACACTTACATGGAGTTTTATAATTTTAAAAGTGACTTCATATAGTCAGTGTTAAACATCCCTATCAGACTCTATCAGAGAGAGAGAAAAAACAGAGCTTGCTCTGATTCACAGTGGAGGTAACAGATGTAGAGGCATCAGGTGACTTGCTCACATCTGCAAAGCTCCCCAGTGAGGAAGTTTGAATCACAATCTTAGATTATTCCATATCTAGCTTCCAGCCAAGAATTCTGCAGAATGGGCAATCCAAATCAATTCAAGAACTCGCCCTATCACCCCTTCTTTTTTTGATTTAGGCCTGTAATTTCCATTGGTGTAGGGAACTGAAGAACCTCTCTCTATCAATGCACAGCAGCAGCTATTCTGCAATGTATAATCTACAAGAGTATCCTGTGGTATGGAGACTTGTCCAAGGTCTTATTAGTAAGTCTATAGAAGAGACCATGTGATCCTGACTTTGAGGCTAGGTCTTTATCCAGTAAGCCATGCTGCTTCTCTGCAAAAACCACAAAGTGTCTACTAGGGGAAAAGTATCACACTAAATGCTAAGGATACAGAGACAAAATGGAAACAGTCCTCCCTAGAGGAGCTTATACTTCACAAGGAGAGATGTTCCATATGATGTTTCATATGATCATATGTTCCATATGATGAAGTATACTGCTCCAGAAAACTTCCAAAAGGAAGAGAGAATTAACATGAAAGATTGGGGAAGGTTTCAATAAGTATGTTGTACCTGATCTGAGCCCTTAAGCAAGATGAGTTCTGAAAGAAAGAGTCTACTGGAGGTATGGAGAGTAACCTAGGCAGCTGCACAGAGGCGGGAGATGGAATTATGGTTTCAGGAAATAGTTTAACTGGAATATAGAGTGCAAGAAGGGACATAAAGTAAAACAAAGTCGAAAAGGTGGTTTGGAGCCAACTGTGGAAAGGCAAACCGAATAGTTTGTATTTCATCCTAGAGGCAATAGAGATCCAGTGAAAGATTTTTCAATTGGATCAGATCTGTACCTTAAGAAGACTTTGACAGTGGTAAAAAAAAAAAAAATTGGAGAAGGCAGATCCTACAAGCAGAGAAAATTAGTAAACTGGCCATGTATGTGGGAAAAAGGATAAGCCAATAAGAAAGAGTACTTTATTTGGAGTCAAAGGAATATGGTTGGAATCCAACTATACCTCTTACTAAATGTATGACCTCAGGTTGGTCACTGACCAGAGACAAGATGGTGGAGCTGTTAGATCTCTGGGACAGAAGACAGGGAGACCTGAGTTCAAATTTGGCTTCTGACATTCACCAGCTGTGTAGCTCTAGATAAGTCACTTAACCTCTGGTTGTCTGAGTTTCATCAATTATAAAATGGGGATACTAATAGTACCTACCTCATGGGGTTGTTGTGAAAATTAAATAAAATAATATTTAAAAAAAAAAAAGGCAGAGCATAGTGCCTAATACAGAGTATGCACTAATACACTATATAAATTCTTATTCCCTCACTTCCTCCTACCTTCCCTCCTTCCCTCTCTAGCCTCAGTTCCTGGTCTGTAGAATCCAGCGATTAGACCAGATGGCCTCCACAGTCCCTGGTAACTCTAAATCTATTATTTATATAATATTATGAAGAGACATGTTCAATGTCATAGAGGTAGACTTGACGATTGATGGGCTAGGGATGTGTGAGGGTAGAAGGGTGAAAGAGTCAAGGATGATGCCAAGGTTATCATCCTGTTTGTCCAGCAGGATGGTGAAACTCAGAATAGAATCTAGAAGTCTAGAGAGTGGACAAGTTTGAGAAATATGATGAATTCTGTCTTGGAAATTATATTGTCAGCATCTCAAACTCATCAAAGTGAGATAACTTGCAGAAATGTGAAGACTCAGGATTGAATATCTAGGATCCAATTAAGGTTGTATAAATGTGTATTTGTGTGTGTGTATGTGTATGTGTGTTCTTTGAAGAAATAATTTTTGAAACCAGAGAAATAGTTGAGATTACCAAAGCAGAAAACACGAAGAAAGATGATAATTCAGAAAGGATAAAACAACAAATGGGATTACGAAAGAATAATTAAAGAGGGAACAATATAATACAAAGAGATGAAAGAATATCTAGAAGGAAAGTGTTATTAATAATGTGAAAAACTACAAAGGTCAAGAAAAATATTAACTGAAAAGGGCCACTGAAATTAGCAAGGAATAATTGATAACCTTTGCAAAAATTTCAATAGAGTAGTGGAATTAGAATTTAGATTTCAATGGGTTGAGAAATAAACCCAAGAATAATAATAAGTTGTACTTTTCTTTTGATGGCACTTTCAATTAATTATCTTTCAATTAATTTAGGCTTAAAACTTGAGTCAAATTTAACTCCACTATCTTCCTCATCCCACCCATATATTTCTCATTCCACCCATACATACATTCACCCATACATCCCACACCCTGTCCTTGATTTCTCTCACCTTTATCCCACAGCCACTACTTTAATTCATGCTTTCATTAAAACTTCCTAATAGTTACTACCCATCTCCCTGAACACTGATCAATCATACACTCCACTGCCATACATATCTTCCTGATCATATCACTGCTCTATTGTAACCCTAAAAATGTATCCCTACTACCTGAGAAATATAGCTCAAACTTCATTAAAAATAAAATTAAAGACCCCCTAGAAGTCAACAGACTTGGGTTCAGGTCAGGCTATAACGTTTACTAATTGTGACGGTGGTCAAATTTCTTCCATTTTAAACGTCTCATTTTCATCATCTATAAAATAATTTCTAAAATCTCTCCAGTTCTAGTACTATATTACTCTACATTCTTATTAATCTAGATTACTTGTCCTCAACCCAATTCAACAAAATTTTTGTAAGGACCTACCAAGAATAAGAAGTACAGCTAGGTGGTATAATGGATAGAGGTCCAAGTCTATACTCAGGAAGACTTGAGTTTGAATGTGGCCTCAGACACTTATTAGCTGTGTAACCTTAGGCAAGTCACTTTACTGTGTTTGCCTCATTTTCTTCATCTGTAAAATGAGCTGGAGAAGGAAATGGCCAAGCACTGTAGCATCTTTGCCAAGAAAACCCCAAATGGGGTCACACAGAGCCAGACTGAATAACAAGAACTACCACATATAAGACACAGATAAGACACTATGCTCAGGGCTGGGGATACAAAGATGAAAATGAAAACAGCCCTAAGCCTAACAAGGCTATATTCTATTAAAATAAAGTCATCCATTGTGACATCAGATATGCCACATCACTATCCCTTGTCCTCCTCCTGATATCTTACTCTCAAGGCCCATCTTATTACTTTCTACCACAAAGCTAACCCTTAAGCCTCAGTCAGAAATAAACTCTCCCTCTCCAAATCTCTCATGGTATCTGGTTTGTACTTCTTCAATGTACTAAAGAGATAATATTTTGTGTTGTAATTTTTAATGTACTTGTATCTTACTAACTGGACTGTAAAGCTCCTTGAAAACATGGGACACTTTATTCTTCTTTTTATCCATTGTACCCTCTAGTACTTAGCATAATTTCTTGCATATGTTAGCACCTAATTAAGCTATTTTCTTTCAATGTTCTTACATTGGCCTGTGTTGAATAATATTCACTAAGGCAATTTTGTAATAATTATCCCCTTACACAAAGTGTTTTAAAACTATGGGGAGTAATAAATGACAGTCATATTGAAATGTAGGAGAGAGTTAGGACTTGCAACCTTATTTTTTGACATTCCTGATTCATTGAATTAAAAGCAACAGACTCCCAAAACAACCTATAGTTTTACATTCAGGCAGCTATCAAAAGGAATTCAGAGCTTAAGATCTCTTTTTCTCCCCTGTGAGTATCTTTCACAACTTTATCCCCCCCTAACACACACAGGCACAAACCTGTGTAAGTAGGCTTAAAGTTAAAACATTTTCTTAACTAGAAGTTATGCGGCTCATTATCAAGAAACAAAACTCTACTCAGAGGCTCACACCCTTTATATGATCAATATGTTCTTTGATAAAAGAGTCAGAAATTGCTAAAGAATGAAGGCCCAAATAATATATTTTTAAAACCATGAAATTGACTACATAGTAAAAGACAGGAAAATACTATTGTGGAAAACTTCCAGCCTTGAGACCACATGAGGCCTTCTAGGTCCTTGCGTGCAATCTTATGACTGAGTCCAAGTTTTATGGAATAAATCCTTTTAAGGGGATTTGTTCTGTGAAGTTTGGATTAGGTCAAAGGGTCACACTTGAGGACCTAGAAGGCCAAATGTGGCCTCAAGGCTATAGATTCTGCACCTCTGAATAGACCACTGACTTATTAGATCAGAGCTCATTAGAATGATAAAGATGACAAGATATGGGTTATGATTAAAATACAACCAACTTAACTACTTTAATAAGCTATTGTAGCTGAAAATGGGAAATGAACAGAATAGATATCAACATATACCATCAGCATTTCCCGTGAAGCCTAAAAAAAATTCATTTATTTGATTTCCTTGCTAAGTAGGGAGAAATGTTAATCTAAGGTAAAACTAGTTAGGAATATAAACTCATTTTCAAAATTTTATCGAGGGGAACAGTGGAACATTATGAGCAATAACACCTAATTACAGAGGGGAGAGTAATAAAGATTGCAGAAAGCAAGATTTAATCATTTCAAGAGCACTTAAAAATAAAACTAAAAGGAAAATACCACAACAATGGAAGACAGCTATCAATATTTCTGTCGCAATTTTCTTCACAACGGAGAATAAAATCATCAGATTTAGACTCGAACATGCTAACATGTTCTATGTAATAAAATGGAAAATTATGCTAAGGGAAATCAGAACAAGAACTACTGAACCAGATCAAGTACAGACAAAGGAGGACTGTGCTGGAAGGAAAATTGTTGGAGATGTTGAAGGATGGGTTTTCAGAAAATCTGAATGGAAAAAAATATGCCACGTGGTCTAAGGAGGAGGGGGCTGCAGCCCTGTTATTTCACTGGCATAATTACTAATTTGGAAAATCTCCCCACTAATGCAGGTCAGGAACGTTAGCTGTCAGCCTCTATAACCTGGAGACTTTGAAAATGAACTGGAGGCCACTGAGAGGGTGAGATGTCTTGCCCAGCATCACACTGCCAGAGGCTGGACTTGAACTCAGGTTTTTCTGAGTCTGTGACTCGTCTTCTAGTGACTACATCATGAGTGTTTTGCAACAATTGCTTCCCCCGTTGCACTTTAAACCTTCTCACATGGCATTTACTTCTCAGTGCCTTCTAAACTGGTTTCTGACCTCATCCATCACTCAACAGAAACTGTTCTAAGACTGTCCACAATGTAAACGCAATAGTTTGGTTTTTTCCTCAGTTTTTATCCTACTAGATTCTTTCATGATATTTCAGGCTGCTGATCATGCCTTTTAGATAATCTCCAATTCAGGTTTTGGCAATGCCTCTTTCCTGGCTTCCTTTGGTGACATATTCAGCTTTATACGGCTGGTCATTTTCAGTGCTCATTGCTGTATCAGCTCCCATGTGTCACTTTCTATATGTGGCTGCACCCCAGCACTCTGTCCTGGGCCTTGATTATTCTCTATATTATTTCCATTGGTGATATCACCCTCTATTGATCTAACAATGATCTTGACATAAATGACTCCCAAATCAACATATCCATTTCTAATCTCTTTTCTGAACTCTGGTCCTACAAGACTACGCTAATGGGAAATATCCAGCTAGATTTCCCATAAAGACCTACAAATAATAGCTACAGTACTGAACTCATTGTCCTTTTCTCAAGACTTCCTTCCCTTATGAATGTAACAGAATACTATTATACTACTATTGAACAGGAAGATTTCAGAGAGGCCTGGAAAGACTCTTATGAACTGACACTGAGTGAAAGGAGCAGAACCAAGAACTTTGTACACAGCAACAACCACAGCGTGCAAGGGATTTTTCTGGTAGACTTAGTACTTCATTGCAATGCATGGACTTAAAAAATTTCCAATGGACTTGAGGCAAAACGTCTTCCACATTCAGAGAAAGAACTATGGAATAGGATTGCAGATAGAAGCAGACCACTTTTTTTTGTATTATGCTTTGTTTTATGGTTTCTCCCCTTCATTTTAATTCTTCTATGCAACATGACTAAGGTGAAAATGTATTTAATAGGCATGTGTGTAGAACCTATATAAGATTGCATGCCATCTCGGGGAGGCAGTGGGAAGGGAAGGGGGAAGAAGTGGGAGGAAGGGGAAAAAATCTCAGAGATATGGAAGTGATTGTAGAACACTGAAAACAAAATAATTTTAAAAATTTAATATAAATAAATGACTTCCCCTTTTTCCTCATTTACATATTTATAAGCATCACTATTCTTCCAATCGTGCAAGTTGAAAACCTTAAAGTCATGCCTAACTTTTCAGTCTACCTCGCTCCTTAGTCAGTTGCTAACTGTTGTAAATTCTGCCTCTACAGTATCTCACTTCATCCCCTTCTCTCTGTTCACATAGATACTACTCTAGATCAGGTCCTCATCACTTCTCACCTAGAAAATTGCAATTGCCTTCTTCCTTGTCTCCCTGCTTCCAGTCTCTGCTCTTTCTAATCAATTCTCCACATAGCTGCCAAGTTGATATTTTAGAAGCAAGTCATAACCATGCCACTTTGCTGCTTAAGATACTCTAGTGGTTCTCACATGCTTCTAAGAAAAAAATTTAAAACCCTTCTTTTTAACCTTTAAAGCTCTTCCTAATTTGGCTTTATCCTACCTTTCCAGGCTTGTTCCAGCTTAACTTCCTTCATATCCATTACGTTCTCATCAGATTGGTTTCTTTGCTATTCACCACACCTGACATTTCACCTTCCCTCTCCATCTCTTTGCACAGGCTGCTCTGCAGTGCACAGCCCTCTCTCCTTTCCCCTCTGCCTCACAGAATCCTTACTGTCATTTAAAGCTCAATGTGGCATTTCCTACACAAAATCCAAACCATAGCCTTGACTTCAGCCCTCCTTTCTCCCAAATACTTTACATCTATTTTGTGTCTAAAAATCTACTTACTCTCCTGTGAAGACATTGCTTCCCCCAATAAAATGTAAGGTTCTTGAGGACAGGCACTTTTATTTTTGTCTCTGTATACCTACTGCCTACTTTAGTGCCTGGTAAATAATAGCTACTTAATAAATGCACAGAAAATGCCTCTCAAGATACATGAAAGAGGCTAAGATCATATATTATTAGAAAAATTCAGATAGTGCTATAACCTAAAGAACAAAAAGTTAATTCAGAATTGCCAACATACTTATTCTTCCATCTCTACAAAAGTCTTTATGAATACAATCTACGTGCGCATCAAGCACGTACTTGATGAAAAATGAGTTCTTTTTCAAATAATCTTCCACAGTAAACTACAGATTTACATTCACAAAGCTGACTTAACAGTTTAGAGATTAAAATATCACCCAGTATTTCTCGTTTATTAAGTATAACAACAACACATCTGATTTCATAGAGGAAAAAATGAAGCTTTAAAGGTTCTTCTCAAATGTGTCTCCTATGCATCTTTTGAGATTATATAGGATTTTTTGAGAAATATAGTAAAGATAAATTTTCCTTAATAGTCCTTGGCCCAATTGTTAAGATGAAGCAAAACATAAAGAAGGAGAGAGAGATGGTCTCACCAAAGACGGAAAAGGTACAGCAGAGTTCAAATGGAAGAGAAATTCCCTATATATGATTATGTTCTCCAGTTGCTGTTTATAAATAACATTATGCTGACTGCAGTTAAGTTCTTCTGAATGAGATTCCCAACCACTAAAAAAGTTCAAGCTAAAATAACAGGAAAAACAAGAGATTTAAAAAGTACCTATTATCCATATCATGATATTTATAATCAATATCCATGCTCCAGTGAGGTGAAACATTAATACATGTATGTCAGGTAGTGACTGCAAAAAGGACAATGATATGGGCCCAGAATTCAAGAGGAGAAAGAGAACAAGCTGATTTGCATTCAGGAAATTGGGCAGCCCTTTCAAAAATACATGCTTCTCCCTGAAACAAACACTCATCTTTTAAAACCAATATTCTTTTGGTGAAATTTTGCCTAGATACAAGCTCTAAAAAAGCTTTTATTATTATTAGGGGTCATCAAGAAGTCACTGTAGGGAAATGTAGCGAACATTTTATCCAATGGTGTTTTACATGCAGGGAGCCACATAAATGGGATGAATGACCATAATATAAGATGGGAAAATGTTGTGGTAAGACCAGAGGATGACTGATGAACTATTCCACTGATACGCATGTGATATTAAAGAACCAGGATGATAGCCTCCAGCATATTGGACTGACTCCCAATGGAAGTTTATTGAAAAACCTTGGTAACGGCTTCCCAAAATAAGATGTGTATAGATTGTGGGTATATAGCATTGGAAAAAGCACCCACATCAATGAGAACACAAATCATTTGAAGTAAGAAATAGTCATTCACTTTAATAAATTTGTCACTTCTTTACTCAGAGTTGAAAGTCATTCTTAACTGCTCCCTTATCCCCTATCTAATCAACCATCAAATCCTAATAAATATACTAACAAGATATCTCACGTCATTTCTATCTTTTACATTCCCATCAATATCACCCTAAGATTATATGAGTTAGGACTAGATAGAAATCCTGTGCCTTCTTTTCCAAACAAAGATGAAGTCCTAAGTCATACAGCTAGTTCTAAGATTTAAACCCAGATTCCCTACCTCAAAATATTGTGTGTAGGACCTAACAGTTTCTAGTGGGTACTAATACTATGGTTTTCTAACTAGCCACCCAAATTCCAGTTTCTTTTCTCTAATCTATTTGATATTGCAGTCTGATTCATCTTCCTAAAGCCATAACTAGAACCATATCATTCTTCAGTTCAAAAATCCTTAATCAGTTTCCTACTTCCCATTCTACTTTATATTGCTATCTGTATACATATCTTTTTGAGAGGAAAAGGCATATCTTATTAATTCTGGGCAGGAGCTTAGTATCAAATTGAAATATTCTTTTTTTCTGAGTGACATGGTAAAATTAAAAAAAAAACATATTTTGTGAAATCTATTTTTTTCCCTTTCACATTTTGAGTTTCTACATGGTCAATATTATCACTCATTAAAGGCAGTAGTCTCCTAGCAATAGGAGTGCCAATGAAATAACAAAAACCCTACCAGAAATTAGAAAGGAACATGAATGGTCAGGGATTTCTCATTTATCTTTATCTTGTGACCAATACATGATAAGTCCCAAGTTCCAAAGTATATTGATTGAATAATTATTGTTGGCTAGAGTAGCTGCATGATGAAAAAGAAAAACAGTGGGTTAGGTAAATATTGAAACCTGGCTCTAACACAATCTTACTGTGAATATGGGCAACATTTTTAATTTCTCTAATCCTCCATTTTCACAAGGTAAAATGGGTATTAAAAACATGTTCTCACTAGATGCTTTGGGGCAAGTACTGTATTTCATGAACATTAAGGCACTATGTAAATTCTATTTTATTACTAACAATTAGTATTAAGACACAACAGCACGAAGAGTAGTCAGCTACATTATAATATACCGATGAGACTGCAATATATTAAGGAGACACCTTCAGAACATATATTATTATTATTAACCATAGTAATTATGATCACTAATGGAAATAAGATTTGTCATTATTATTTTTATTCATTATGACTATAGTGCATAAGCCTTCTCTCAGGGGGATATTTAAACTGTACAAGGCTTTAATGTACATGAGTTCAGGCTTATTCACTCCACTGTCTGTCCCTCACTTGGTTTCCAAGGCCAGATTGCACTGAGAGACCCTTTACCAGTCATTCTCTAGCCTGACTAGGCAATGCCTTCCTTCAGGGATATTCCATTCACTACAGAAAATAAACCAGGTCCTATCCACCATCTAGACCTCAGACCCCTATATTTTCAGCTCTAAGTCAGTAGCATCCCTCTTTTATTTAATTAGGGTACCATCACTGTTGCAACCTTCATAATTTGCTATGTCATGATGGCTGGCCTCATGATTTTGCTATGTAATATGTTCTCCCCTAGGAAGGATTTGCCACCTACTAAAACAACATCATTTTACTTTTAGATAGAGAGATATAACACTCAGTATGTTACTAGATACACAGTAGGTACAGTATTCAATAAACTTGGTGACTGGTGATACAAAATCAACTGTCAAACTGTCTGAAAATCACAGGGTACCTCAGGAAAAATATTTCAGAATTGATACCAATAATGCTGAGAACATAGTTCACATTACTGTGTCTAAGAACAATGCATTGGTTCATGACAAAAGTCAGGTTAAAGAAAGATATGCTCAGCAGAGTGGAGTAGAAGAGAGAGAAATGACTGGCAGACATGATCCCTATTTGAATCCCAACTTGCTGCATACCACCTATATATACAGCCTGAAGTAAGTCACTTAACTTGTAAGGGCCTCATTTTCCTCATGTATAAAGGAAACAGTTTCAGCTGGATATTATCTAATGTCTTTTCCATCTTTATATCATGTGTATAATAAAGAGTGACATGACATTAAAACCATGAGATTGTTTTGAACAATACCATTTCATGATAAAAGTAGCATTATCTAAATTCGCTAATTCTAGAAAGAGAGACTGCAATAAATGTACTGACCTCTGTTATATGTGGGGGACTGAACCCACACAGGCTACAGACAGTTGTTTGACACTGAGTGCAAGTATTATAATTGGCCTTTTCTGGAGTGTGTAGCAGAAGTTCCGTGGTAGTACAAAGAGGACAAAAGGTTTTTGGGGGACCCTGTGCTGATGTCAGTGTTGTAGATGGAGATGAAGTTGATGGTGGTTGCAAAGGTTTTCCAGGCTCTGCTTGCTGGCTTGACGGTTTTGTAGTCTGCTGAACAAGGGGCTTTGTTGGTCCTGGCTGTTGAGAGGGGGGTTTTATGGGCCCTATCTGTTGGGCAGGAGGTTTCATGGTCCCTGGCTGCTGGGTAGGGGTCTTTGAAGGCCCAGGCTGCTGGGTAGATGGTTTTGTGGTCCCTGGCTGCTGGGTAAGGGTCTTTGAAGCCCCAGTCTGCTGAGAGGGTAGTTTTGTGGGTCCTGACTGAGTGGGAGGTTTTGTTGGCCCAGGCTGCTGAGTGGGAGGTTTTGTTGGCCCAGGCTGCTGAGTGGGAGGTTTTGTTGGCCCAGGCTGCTGAGTGGGAGGTTTCGTTGGCCCAGGCTGCTGAGTGGGAGGTTTTGTGGGGCCTGGCTGCTGAACAGGTGGTTTTGTGGGATCTAGCTGTTGGGCAGGTGGTTTTGTAGGCCCTGGTTGCTGGGAAAGTATTTTGGATGGGCCTTGTGATGCTG
The DNA here is from genome assembly GCF_028372415.1 of Notamacropus eugenii. Classification (NCBI taxonomy): domain Eukaryota; kingdom Metazoa; phylum Chordata; class Mammalia; order Diprotodontia; family Macropodidae; genus Notamacropus; species Notamacropus eugenii. The sequence continues at coordinate 161,036,492 of NC_092874.1, forward strand.
ATTTAGCAGGATCTGATTTTGCAGGGTCTGACTGAGATTTGGTTGGACCTCGTTGTTGAAGTGGTGTTTTTGCCTGTTCTGATCGTGTAGCTTCTTCTTCTGTAGGCCCTGAAGGTTGAGTTGGCTTTCCTGTTCCAAGAGACTGAGGCTTAGTTTTTCCAGGTTGTTGAGGAGGTATTGATTTGGTAGTACCAGCTGGCTGAGATGTAACTTTGGGAGGCCCTTGCAGCTTTGTCACTGATTTAGGGGACTGCTGTTGAGATGGGGGCTTTGTGATTCCCTCAGGTTTCCCCTGTTCCTTCTGAGCAGCCTTCTGTTTCCTAGTGGCTTCTTCCTGGGATACATCAGAGTCTGATATCAAATCAAAAGGGTTAAATTTATTTACAACAGATGAGACAGCACTTAATGGGTTGGAATCTGTGAGAAAGTTAGGCATGATGCTTGACTTTTGTTCTTCTTTAAAATCCGTTCGAGACTTTGATTCTCTCAGGCTAGTAGTAGAAGGGCTCCTTCCAGGGGATTTCTGGTCAGTTCTCAAAGTGTCTGTTGTTCTACTTTTACTGAGGGTGGGTTGTCCAGGACGCCCAGGATCTGGAGGTTTCCCTGGTTGCTTTGGATGATGACTAGTATCAAACTCTGGTTTCCTGAGACAATAAAGAAGAAAAAGAAATGAAAATAATGGAATTTACCCATCAAGTAACCAACATACATTGCTTGCTCACCTACTATGTGCCAGGCACTGTCCTTGTCACTGGACATACAAATACAAAGAATGTATTTGTAAACATTGTAAATTTGCACTAGTAAACTTAGAAAAATTCCCTATTCGGAGGAAGCTTATATTCCTATAAGATTCTAAGCAACATAAACAATTCTAATATTAAGTATATTGATGGAGTAGACATTCCTAAAATTGGTTTGACTATATTTACAATGTAGAAATTATCTAATAAGTAAATTGAAATAACTGGATTATATTTAAAATTTTATTTGTAGCTGACACTATACTTCCTCCAATTCACTGCATATCAATGACTAGATTATCAAATACTTTGAAGTCATGCCCTTACTTTGAAGTTTCCTCATCTACAAAATGAGGTCATTGGACTAGAAGATCTCTAACGTCCCTTCCAGCTGTAAAATCCTAGGATTCCTATGAAATGCAGAAAAAAGGTAGTTAAGTGTCTACAAGGCCTAGGGCCATTTTCAAATTAGCTGCAGAGAAAAGGAGGGATAGTAATTCCCATGCATGAAATTGTAAGGTATTAATAAATGAATGTGTAATATATTTAGGAAAATAAAATGGGGGCTACATATGTGTACTACAAAGTCTGCAAACATGTACATGTGTGCATGAACATATGCATAGTGCTCTGTTGCTCTTATATAGTATTCCCATGTATAGTATATCCACATGATATAGTTGTCAAAACTTAATACTTGGAATTCTGGGGTAAAAAATCCCACCATTTTGTGCTCATATTATCTCCAGATAACAGTTAGAAGCTATTTCACAATTAAGCTTTCCTAGAAATACTTATTTTAACCATGACAATGGCAGAAATCGAGGAGGATTTCTAAAAAGGTGTTCCTATATAAGTTATGAGGATTAAACAACCTTAGAGATGCCTTCTAGAGTCTAGGTAATACATAAGAATGAGGTTAAGCAATCTATTCCTTAAAAAGTCTCGATGAGTTGCTTGGAATCAGAAACTTCCATAAGGACCACTTTCCTATAAGCTTACAATATGGTTTATATTTGTTGCTTGCTGCTACTAAAGGATGATAAGCAATTTCCTAGTTAATTACCTTTTATTTCTTCTTTCCCTGTTATTTATAACATTTCTTCCCAGGGCACAGACAGATACAAAAGACGGATTTTACTTGACTGTTTTGATGGCACGATGACTTTTCAAACATCTATAATTATATGTTTCAAATGGCTGATCTTTTTTTCTAATACATTTGGTATCTACAGGGATCCATGACATTAACTTTTATAATAATGGATATTCTACTGGTGAAGATGCTACTAGAACATGTTGTACTGAAAAACATTCATTCTCATGGAATAAATCAGATTGTAAATATGCACTTCGTAAATGAGTAGCCTTTTAATTTCAGTGAATAACTGTTCTCTTTAATTAAAAAAGACTACTGAAAAAATGAACCAAAGCAATTTAGAATCAAAGAATATTTTAGAATCAAAGAATAAATATAAAACTGTGAGAAAATCACTGAGAATTTTAGAGTCGCAGTTTTCTTCTTAAATGGGAATTAAAGCTTTTGTTGTAAGCTGTAACATGTTATATAATTATAAACTATTATTTTTGTTATTTGTCATTATATATAGAATTCAAGAAATCAGAATATAAGCCCAAATTGGATATATTTTTTAAAAGCTATACAACTCATAATATAAGGTTGGAATGCAGGGACGATGTTTTACCACTTTATGAACACAAAATCAATCACAGAAGTTCTAAAGCTTTTAGAAAGAAAAAAACCTGGATTTTTAATTTACCTTAATCATTGAGTTTATGATAGGTAAATCATTCACTTCAACACAGACTAATCCACCTTCTTCAATTCGATTAACATTGCCTTGTTAGCAACTGCATCCTATCTATTTCTCTATGACTTAAATGCTTGTTCTCCAAATATTTCAGAGATGATGTCCTAATTCACTCTAATTAAGCAAGAAAAAGTTGAAAGAGTGTTATAGAAATTGTTGAAAACAAGAGGAAAACTAACATGTCACTAAACTGCTTTAGTATTTCAAAGCTTAAATGTTTAGATTTTACTCAGGCCACTATATAAAAATATTGTTAGTTGATATAATACAAATCATATTCAGCTCAGAGTATAAGTTATGGGTAACTGACCTTTTTTGGAGCATTTGGCAAGGAATGTAATTTCCTAGAGCAAATTATTATACAATTACTGAATTGAAATTCTGAGCTCTAAGGTATTTTCAAATAGCAATTTCTCTGTGTTAATACAGATAACATTTCGGACTGCTCTGCTCTGAGGGAAAAAAAACAGATAAAAAGTATTCATTCAGAATATTTTGGAGCCTTCATGATGTCCTCAGGACTCATACCCTGGGATTGCATTATAGTTGATAACAATTTAATACAAATTATTTTAGTAATTCAGTAAATAAAATTTCTTGGACAGAATCCATGACAAATCATCGTTACACAGAATCATATTCTGATAGAAAAGAGTTTTATAATGAAGTTCCACAAATGAACCTTTATTTTCTTATGGTTAGGTTATTTTGCTTTAGAACACCCAACTCATAAGTGAGTTACCTAGAAAGTCTACAAATAGCCATGCTGAAGTTCTGACTTGTTTGTAACAATAACTATCACTGTTCCTCAAAGTTACTTTTATCAGCAATTATAGTTGCACTGATTAGAAAGAAACACTAATTATGCAAAATTGAAAACTCTTCATTGTTAGAAAACATATACACCACTATATTGACCTCACTGCTAGAAGTGTTTACTATTGTTATAATTATGAATAGCAAACGAACCAGAGAGATTAATACCTAATATTAGTCAAAGGTGGTATTACTGAAGTGTAAAATAAAGGGGAAATGAAATGGAGATATAATTATTTTGACCAGAAAAGAATCTTTAAAATATATTTCTCAACCAATCATAGTTTGGCGGTTAATAATCTCTTAATATAGCATCTGTGCAGTTAAATAACAGGCAAAAAGAAAACTTATTGAATTACAAATGATATGCTGTGTTATAACCTTTCCCCAACTACTGTGATCAAAACTTCAATCCCATAGTTCCACTTTCAACCTGCTAAAATAAAAATAAGTACATCCTATAGTCCTCTTAAAACCTGGACAACATCTCACTCTAGGAGAAAGTAAGTTGTAGTCATTGCCTAGGAGAGACTGAAAGAAATGCTCAACAGGATATCAAAGGAGCATATGTCAGTGAAAACCTCAGATTTCTAACATGATATCCTACTAATTAGAAGTGACTCTCAGCAAAGTACTTTGGAACTGACCCATCTTTAGCTGAAGACAATATTAAGAAGGAAAGGTAGCATAATTGGGTTTTTTACGAGTATACAAGGGATCAAAATAACCATGAACACTTCCTTTGTCAACTCTAATCTTCCACCATGCTATCTAAATCCCTATACTTGGCCTTTCTTTTGATTTCAATGCCATTTTATCATGAGATTTGAATTACTTCCCCTGACAGCTAGTGACAGGGGGAAAATATCCCATAATAACTTTAATAAATGTACATTTTCAATTGGTATATTAAACAGAAGGCATAATAGCTGTATTAAGCTAGAGAGATATAAAAGAACCATCAGAAACATCCAATAACATTTACAGATTTCCAGCTTTACTTAGCAGAGTGCTGAGGTACATAAAATTGGAGAACTAAAGGTGATTTTTAAAGATCACCAAACTGAGGGAACTGAAGTCCCAAAAGAATAAATAATTTTTCCCAAAGTTCTCAACAGCTAGTTAATAGCAGTCAGCACTAGAAGTTAAGTCTCTTCAATTTAACTCGAGATGTTATTCTATGGCATCATGATGCTTGTGCATAAGTCAATGAATATGTGCCTTTCACATAAAATAAAACATATGGATAAGACAAAACAAACCACTACAATAATGAAAAACTGAATCAAACAAAATGTTCAAAGTATTAAGTCCAAAAAAATGAAACATTATCATATCTGATTGCAACATAACTAATATCACTTAATAATAATACAATGCCTTAACTTTCTCAAAATACTTTTACAGATGTTATTATCATTTACTTTCATAAAATAATCATTTATGGTTGATATTATCAAACATATTTAATAGATAAAGATGCTCTGGCACTGGTACATTAGGTGATTTTTCTAATATATTTTGGTCAATTTAGGACAGTCAATCTGGAACCCAGAGGTGTGAATAAGTGTGTTTGTGCACACAGACATGCACATCTGCACTTGTTTCCTTTCTTTTATCATTACTGAGAAGAATTGTGAGCTCTAATTATAATAATACCCTCCTAAAAAAGAGATAGAAATTGAAGTCATTCACAGAGGCCTAGATCTTTGAAAAATGGAATGGAATGTAGTTATCAGAAAGCTTGTATATTTCTTTTCTTGTGGATTCTACCTTACACTAATATCTTGGGAGGGAAAAGCATAATGATCATAGGAATTTTTGCAAAAGCAATAATTATTTGATTGTGACTAAGGAAAAAAACATTATTACATATAGATTCATAGACCAACATGCTCTTATTTAAGCTGCCCTATGAACTGAAGTTAGAAACAAAAATAAAAATCACAGGTAGAGTTACCAATTAATTTTGAAAGACAGATGGGCCTCAGTTTCCTCATCTGTAAAATCATGGAACTGGATGTGAATTATTAAGAAGCTCCTTCCCAGTTCTATGATCCTAAGAAGCTGTAGCATTTAAGATTAGTCTAAGAAATAATGTTGAATCCTAATTCATAATTTCTAATAATTCAAGTTTTCAATAAACATAAGTGACACAGAAAATACTGAAATGATTTTTAAAAACAATTTCTTAATATTCTAAAATATTGCTAAAAATCACATATTTTTCAAAGTTAGAGGAGTCACAAGTTTAATGGGAATAGTAGTTTTCTTGGTACATTAAGGTTTTTTAATCAAAAGGAACCTTCTCAATAGATTTTGAAAGGAAGTGTTCAATATTAAAATAATAACATTTTCATAAAATATTTTTCCACATTTCTCCTAAACACATATATTAATAAATCCATATTATCTCACGTAAATTAAAATATTATTTATTTCTTATAAATAAATGAGAACTTATGCCCTGGTTTCTACTTTTCTTTTCCTTCAAATTTAGCCACCTCCCCTACAAGAAAAAAGAGCACTAATGTTTTCCCTCTTAGATTGTGGTAACAGAGGAAGACTCATTTCAGGACCATGGATAGGGAAGTGGTTCTTTTTCTCTTCCCAAAGGTGGTGAGCCTGTTTACAATGATGAGGGGTGGCCAAGCATGCTGTACATGATTGTGCGCACTTCTTCCTGTTACTAATTAAGAAAAAAAAATAATGTATTGGTGGTAGGAAGGAAGAAAGTGGATAGAACGTTAGCAGGTTACTATTAATCGTCTAACTCTTACATTTGCTAAGGAAGGTAACTAAGGAGTTTGTAACCTTTTTGTAAACATGTATCTGTTACAAAATGTATACAAATTATTTCTAATTTAATGAAAGTTGCTACATGTTCTTCTATGAAATAAAGTGATACTTTGGCAAATACAAGGGGTAGATTCATAAGATTTTAAATTATACTAATAGACATCAGAAAAATACTAACCTACTGATTGGTATTTGCTACAGGATGCTTCATTATTCTCATAACATTGTTATATACGAGCTATAGCTTTCCTTTAAGGGTGAAAAAAACAACCACCAGGAAAACGGAAGGTATTATTAAAGATATCATTAACTGTCATAATGGGAAGAAATTTCTGATATTCCCAAAGATAACATACAGGCAAAAATACTACTCTAGCTCACAACACATCCCGTGTTATTTTAATGGAATACTTCTATTTTAATACATTAGAAACATCTCTGGATGACATCGGATGAGAAGAATCTGAAAGATCAGAATTACAACTTACAACCACACTAAACCCCCATAATAATGTAATGCTCGGCTGTTTCAGAGAAACTCTACTACAAATCCTTTTTTTTCCCTCACCCATCCAGATGGCATATGATCGCTGTATCCCCACCCCATTAGTGAGAATAAAATAAAGGGAGGTTACATCTATGCACCAGTCTACTTACACATACGTGCTCACACATATGTGCCTACGGAGCTGTAACACATATGCATAGACATATATCTATATGGATACATATAATTCTGTGCATGCCTTTGCATAGAAGGTGATTCCGCTGCGGCGGGGGGGACGTTTCCTTTGGGCAGCCCCTGCGCCCTTGACATGACAGCAGCGATCTGTCTCCTCTCCTCCTCGCTCAGCTGGCTCAGGTCCGCCTCCATGCCGGCCGGGATCATGGTGTGTAAGGTGCTCCCCGCCCCGCCGTCCCCTCCTCCGGCCGCCGCCGCCGCTGTCAGCCCTTCAGGGAGACCTTCCCCTTCCAAGCTCGCTTCGTTGCCCATGGCTCAGCGAGGCTCCTCAGAGGCGAGCTCCCCACCCTCCGCTGCCTCTTAGCCTAGATGCGGGCAGCCAGAAGGGGAAAACAAGCCCCTGCTCCCGCTGTCGGGCGTGTAGACCGACAGATGTGACTCCACGGGTGAAGGATCAGGCTTCCCTCCCTTCTTCTAGTACACAGCTGGATGGCTGGAGCGGAAGCCAGGGGATTAGTCCTGTTTGCAGGTAACTATAGCTATTGCCTCCTCCATGTTGGCCGGTAGCAAACAACGTTTGCTGGAGATTCCTCCTGGCTGCTGCGGCTCCTGCTTCCCAAGCTAGAGAAGAGGCAGATCTGAGCAGTGCCAGGCTGATTCCGTCCCCTCCCTCCCTTTCTCCTCTACCTCCTCCTCTCCCTCCCTCTTCAGTGAGCATGCTCCTCTCAGAACAGGTGATTTCTCCACCCACCCACCCACCCACCCAGCCACTCCCACTCTGATTTTCCTTTTTTCTTAAGCCAACTCACACTAATGTTTTTAAAGGTATAGGAAGTTAACAGACAAGCAGCCCGGAGGGTAAAGTCCAGTGTGTTTTTTCAGGCATTACTCTGGTTGCCTTAATCTGGATTTCAGCCTACTGGAAGAAGTATAGGGGCTTTAGGGGCTGCTTTGGCTCATGGGATTTGTAGTTTATATTTCCTAGGAAGGACTCAGTCTGAGACCCTTGAAAAGGGTTCAGGTAATTGTAGTCTTATTAGCTAAGAGGCTAGTAGAGAGATATTAGCACCTCTTAGGGACTATGTTTCTAAATATTATGCAAACTAGTCTATTTAACTCGAGATCCTTAGCGCACTAATTAAGAGCTCCTTTAAATGGAGTACTTTCAGTAAACCAGACAAGATTGAATATTTATAAATACTTTTATTTCCCAGGTCTGTGGATTCTCCCATTTGTAGAGAATTATGGGAATCGTAGTTCCAAATGTGATACTAGCACAGTACAGGAACAGACTTTGATGATCTGTCTTTATGTTGCTGACTGCTAAAATAGAAGTCACGCCTAACCCATTTTCCTTTGGTGCTAGGTGTTATCCAGTCTGCTATCTCTGTTCTGCCCCCAACTATTCTCTTTGCCACGTGAGTCCATGGTCAAGAGACTAAGGAGAAGAAAAGTCTGATAGCTATCACAGGAATACAAATGACAATTAAAATATGTGTTATTCAAGTAGTTCCTTAGAAGATTGGTTTTATTAGACAAAAGGCAACACCTAGAAAGGGGTTGTGACTTAATAAACTTGTAGTTTTAAAAATAATATTAATTTCTCCTCTCTCAAGTGGTTCCAAAATGGTTTCATCATTTGTGCTCTGCCTGCCTGCTTGTTAAAAAAACACTGACACAGTTTGTCATGATGTCCATGTTCTCAAACACATTCATGCTGAATTTCTGCGGGGGGAATTTATTTTACAGTTTAAAAATCAAATCACAACATAAAGCGTGTCCTAGGGATCAAGTGCTAGGAGAGCAGCCATTTTTTACTAAGAGCACATCAAGTTACCAAGGCTTACATCGGATCCACTTCGCAGTGCATCTACATTCCAAGCAAAATAATCTTCTAAAGGTACAATCATTGCACTACTGTAAAAAAAAAATTGATGGTTAACAATATAAAATCTCTTCTTTAAAAATCTTGTACATTTTTTATATCAACAAAGCAGAACAAGAGGACCACATTTAGTTACTATTACATAATATATTCCTAAGTGTATTAAGATGTGACTTTCATAATTATAAGGATAAAAATTATCGATTAAATCAGAAACAAATAGAATTGTAAATCCTTCGACTAAACAAACCAAGTAACTCAGCTTCCTTTTGACCACAGTCATAAGAAAATACTACAGTTCCTTTTTTGTCTCTGGTTTAGGATTCTGTGCAGACAAATACAAGTAAATAAGGACACACTTTCAGGTCTTTGGGACACTCTGTAATTGATCCATAGTCAATTTCCAGAATTTAATATATATGCCAAAGTGAAGAGAATGAGAATCAAGAAGGGAGAAGAGGGAGCAAAAAAATTAAAGAATTATATTGTTTTCCATCTCCACATCAATCAAATCCAGTCTTCAAAATTATATAGGAAGACTCTCTCCTGTTCTCCCTGTTCAGGCTTGACCATGGACAGGCTGAAAAAATCATCACATCATGGGCTCTACCTTACTTATCATCTTCTTTCCTTTCCCAAATATTGTCAATAGTTCTTTCAAAATTGCAAATACTCTCAGGATGCAGGCCTCCAAATCTCAGCTGTTTCTTTCTCTTTTTTCAGAGTTAATCAGTATCCATGAAACTTGGATTAAAACCAGGACTTCTTGGTGTCCTGGTCACTTCCTAAGCACTGGAATGACAAAAAAATACTTATTTTTAGTCTCACCTTGTCTTATTCACCATCTTCCTTTCCAAATGGTGTAGCGACTTACATCTCTAGATAACCTGATCTTAAAATTCCCTGTTTACTTACTCCAGTGATCTGATTCGGCTTCATTGCTCTCTATTTTCCCCTTCCCTAGCTATGATTTCTACTTCAGAAGACAATAATAAAATGAATTTGTTTATTAGCATGGATACAGTGTTTAGAGGTTGCTTCCGTAGAGTAACCTAGTCTCATGGTATCTTTAGCCACATCATTCAAATAAGGATTAAGCCTCAGGACTAGTTATTGCCTAAGAAAAAAGATTAAAAAGCAAAAGTGAAAAAAAGCAGCTTCCTTCCCTTAGAGGGGAGATCTCAACATTAGAAATAGACAAAAATGAGGCGATCATTCTTTGAGAAAATACTTCTTTTACTAAAAGAAATAAAAATATAACTTGCTTCTCTGTACTCTCTAATTGTTCTTTCTGAATGTTGATAATTGATTTAAACTTTTTGAAGGAGTAAGGGGGACATCTGGGTTTATAAGTACATCAGAGAAGGAAACTCCATGGGTGGACAGTCCTTCCACTGATGCAGATTGACAACTCATTTGTAGCTTATAATCTTAAAGAAGTACCAGCTCCCAATATCCTATATCACACTGCTTTTTCGGAGCATTGATTATGCTGATTTTACTGTGTATGCATGTACATGTAAGGCATTTGCATTCGCATTCAGACTAAGTTATAGTTCTTCTATTCAGTCTAAGTGGAAACAGTTTAGAATTTATCTATCAGATCAGGATCCTGCTGTAACAAGGATCAAGACATCTTTTTTAAATTTTCTTTTAAAATGATCGCACTGCTTTTGAATTGCTCCTTTCAACCATTTCTCTTAGTTCTGTTTTCAGGGTGTAAAAATGGGATTCACAGCTATGGTGGAAAGAATTCAAGTGAGATCACAGTTGATTGTGAACAGGCCTCTCAACTCATGAATCACATGGAAAAGGTGTTAAAGAAAAATTATGTCTATTTAAAGGTTGATAGAATTTATTTTTGACTCCTTACATCTTAAACATTAGGTGACATCTTTCCCTTCATAACCATCAAAAAAATAGATTTGTCATTTTAGCATCCAAGAAATTACTACAAGTTTCTTTTGACACATGAAATTTGTGATGTTAAGATAGAGAAATGATTTATAAATCATATAACTAAAAAGCACATTTCAGCTGCGGCACTGACGACTGTTAAATGATAAAATATTAATTTGTGCAATAATAATTTATTCTAATTTTGCAATTAGGGATACTGAGATAGAAAAAAAACAAGCTTACACAATTACAGCATAGTTTACCAAAATGAAACTTTCTAACTTTCTATACTGTTTTCAGATGGGTAAGAAGTCCTTTTCAGGGCCAGGGCAAGAAATTTGTCTGCCCTAAGCAAAGGTAGAGAGTTATTTCTCCAATATATTACTATTGGAATCAATATATGGGCTTTGGCTTAAGCATTTATATGCCAGTCAGAGTGGAATTGTCTAGTATTTCTATTAAAATGATCATAAAAAAGTGGCATTACAAAGTATCCCTTGTTGTATACTATCCCCACCCAGTGTATTACCCCTAGGAGGATGGATGCCTAGCTTATATACCTATGGCCAGGCTCTGCTGCTTCTGTTCCTTTTAAAAGAATGTAACATGCTGTAAACAAGTATTTAGGAATGAATAAATCTCAGAAAATCTATGAAGGTTTGGGCTTAAAAATAGGAAGCATGGAAGAAAGACTTGTTTACATTTAATTTAGCATTTAATGCTAAGAATCTCTCAATTTAAAAGTATCTTAATGTTCAAAGTGATTTCAGAGGTAATTTGTACAGATTCTGATTCACACAATTTAAGAATACCTTCAACAACATCTCTGAGAACTGTTCATCCAGTCTCTGACTGAAAATTTTGGTGATGGAGAACTTAATATTTCATAAAGTAGCTTATTTCATTTTTAACAACTCAGATGCTTAGGAAGTTCTTCCTTACATTACATCAAAATATAGCTGCCACTAACTTCTACTGATTGATCGTATTTCTGTTTTCTAGAGCAGTAGTTTTCAAAGTTTTGGGTCCTCTAGATGGTTGTGACATGATATGGGTGGGGTCAAGTTATGATATTACCCCAAGGGGTACATAATTAACTACTGGGATGGTAGGTATGTATTCCAGCTTCCCCTTGTTAATATCCTGGGGCTTCTCTCAAACACAACTACAGTTACTCTTCACCCACCATCCCCCTATATTCCTTCAATTGATCTCATTTCAACTACCCCCTTCTACAATAGGTATACATCCCTCAGGATAGTTAAAACCTCACCTTGACCAGGACACTCAAGGGAGAACTAGGTGCAATGACATTTCTAAGTATCTTCCTCAGTATAGTCACTCAGACCCCCAGGTCATCTTTTTGATGGGTACTCATGAAAGCTGGCCAAAAAACCACCCATTTTCTGAGCTTTTTAAATCAAAGGCATCACCATTCTTCCAGTCATGAAGTTTTCCTTTTCAGCTCTCCCACATATCCTAATCAACTGTCAAATCTCATCCCATGTCTCTGCAATTCTCAGCTATGTCCAGGCAGTCAGTCATTTATTAAGCATCTACATATGCCAACCTCTGGGCTAAGTGCTGGAGAAATAGTAAAAGGCCAAAGGAAGTCCCTGCTCTCAAAGGAGCTTGCAGTCTACTTGGAGATCCATCATATTAATAATTATGTATGAAAAAATCTAACAGAGGGAATTAAGGGGGAAATGGAAAGGAGTCTTGTGGAAGGTGGGATGCTAGGGATGGAAGCTCAATTCCGGGTGGACAGTCTCGGGCGGGTAAAGGTGGGAACTTCTAAATCTTAGAGTTCTCACGAGACCCCCCAGGAAATGACTGGGAATCGAGGTGAACCGAGCTATCTCGTGTATTTCCGCCTCTTCCCGTGAGAAACGTGATGGGAGAGAGCTCTCCCTGCCCTCGAGATTGTCCCGGATCTGGGCACACTATTGTTATCTAACAGCACGGTATTCAGATGCAAACTATGCTGCTGGAGAGTTTAAGTTGGATCAGGAAAGCCTGAAAGTTCTCTTGGGTGGAGGGGCGCGGAGAGGACAGGACACAAGTCTCTGCTTTTCCTCTCTCCTCTCTCCCCTCCCCCTCTCTCCCCACTTATACTTCTACTTCCAATCTCTTATTGTAAGATCTTTGCCTCCTTGGGAGATTCTTCGCTCCCTCCTAAGGAAGAATTCCCCTGCACTTGTAACTAGACCCTGAAATAAAGCTCAACCCTTGTTCGACTCTGGAACGTCCTTTCTCTCATACGAGCATCCGGTTTGGCCAACCGAAGACCTCCGATAGAGGTAAGGGAAGACTCGGGTAGCCCTCAGGCCTCTAGGCCAGGCAGTGGGACTTTAGCTGGATACTGAAGAAAGTCAGTAAAGCAAGGAAAAGAGATGAAAAAAGAAAAGATTCAAAGTATGGAAGACAACCAGTGAAAATGCACAGAGTAAGCAGATAGAATGCCCTGTGCAAGGAGCAGCAAGGAGGCCAGTGGCACTAGACCAGAGTATGTGTGGTGTTAGAAGGTATGAGACTGAAAAAGGAGGACATATTATGAAAGAACTTTGAGTGCGAAAGGTTTTTATATTTGATTTTGGAGGTGACAGGGAACCACTAGCGTGGGAAGAATTTTAGCAAAATCATTTTGGCAGCTGAGTGGAGGATGTATTTGAGCAAGCAGACACTTGAGCGGAGCGGACCAACCAGGATACTACTAAAATAGCCCAGCATGATGTTAATGAGATTTATGTTAATGAAAGACCTTCTCCACCCATTAATGGGCCTCAGATTAGGGGAGGCTTGTTTCTCAGGAATGACCACACCTTTTGTTAATTGCTAATGAGGCACTGGGTCTAAAGGTCATGCCCTCTGGCTCTGAAAAGTGTTTATATATTCTGAGGTGAGGTTTTGCTTTGAAGGCTTCTTCGAAGAAGGTTCCTTTGCCAGATGAGACTCTGGGTAGCTGTGCCCTCTCCCCTTTGAAAATCCAGATGTTGCTGCCTCTCTCTCTGGTTACTATGTATGCATGTAATGGTCAGACAGTTAGATCTGTCTGTTGATCTGTGATGTATGTATTGCTTATGGTCAGATAGTTAAAAGCCCTGTGTTAGTCTTTATTTCTCTACTTGTATGTTCTCTGTTGGTGAATGTAAAGAAGATTGTTACCCCTCAAAAGTTGCTTTCCTTTTAGAAAAGTAGATCTAAGAACCTGTACAGCAGGTCCTCCTGTGTATGCTGGGGTGCTTGCTGCTGCACCCAGGCATGAGGGGATGAGGGACCTAACCAGGAAGGTGGTAGTATGAGAAGAGGAAATGGGCCATATCTGAGAGATGTTAAGAAGGTAAAATTGCTGGAAACAGATTAGATATGTGGGGTGGGGGTGAGAAAAGGAGGAACTGAAGAATTGAAGATGACCCCTAGGTTGTGACTGGGAGGACTATGGTCTTCTCTGCAGTACTAGGGAAGTTAGGGAGAGAGTACGATTTGGAAGGGAAAGCTAATGAATCCAATTTGGGGCATGTCAAGTTTAAGACATCTATGGGACATCAAGGTTGAGCAGTCTGAAAGGCATTTTGAGATGTGAGCCTAAAGGTCAATAGAGACGTTGAAGTTTAATAATTAGAGAATCATCAGCATAGAGATAGTGTTGAATCCATAGGAGCTGATGAGAGAACCAACTATATGTCCCATTTCTTCACTTGCACAGTCACCATCCTAAACTCAATCCCTTTTCACCTCTTTCCTGAACTATTACTTAACCCCAATTGCTTCATCCTGGGTCATCTCCAGTCATCCTGATGAGTATCTGGTCACTGGATTCAGATGGCTCTGGAGAAGAAGTGAGGCTGGTGACCAGCACAACCCTCTGTCACTCAAAACAAAGTCAAGTGCAGGTCATGTCATTATTTCTCCAATGGGATGGTCTTCTTTGGCAATGAACACACATACAACACCTTCCTTAACTGGTCTCCTTATATCAAGTATCTCTGTATTCCTATCTATTCTCCACACACTGCCCATGTGGTTTTCCTAAAAGCACAAATCTGGTCATCTCAACCCTTTGCTCAGTTAACTCCAGTGGCTCCGTATTAATTCCAGGACCAATTATAAACTTCTTTGTTTGACATTCAAATATTTTACAACCTGTCCCCAACTGTTTTAATCTTATACACTATTTCCCATTCTACATACAATGATCAAATTTGACACTTTCACAATCGCTCACACTCCTATATAAAAACACAACTAAAATATATAAACATAACTAGGAAAATGAGGATTGAAACAATTAATTAAGCAGGACCATATAAAGCGCAAGGGATTCATATCAAAAATTTTCTGTTGAATTGAAATCAGAAACAATTCACTTTTCCTTGTATTATGTGTGATTAATATCTACACGAAGAGAAAAGGGAATTCTGGTGAAAAATCTCTTATGTTCACTGACTATTATGATCTATTATATGATTTTTGCAT
The DNA here is from genome assembly GCF_028372415.1 of Notamacropus eugenii. Taxonomy (NCBI): domain Eukaryota; kingdom Metazoa; phylum Chordata; class Mammalia; order Diprotodontia; family Macropodidae; genus Notamacropus; species Notamacropus eugenii. The sequence continues at coordinate 161,051,624 of NC_092874.1, forward strand.
TGTGCATGTTTTAATAAAGTATATTTTAAACAATATAAATTTACACATTTGGATAGCTATATCGATAAAATAAACTGAATATTTCATTACTCACAATTATTATTTATAGGCCAGTCCAATCCTTCAGGACATAAGCAGGGATTTATCTGAAATAATGAAGGATATTCAATAACATTGCTACTTTTTTGGATATCTAACTTGGAGGGCATGAAAAAGCGGTTTTCTTTTCTTTTTAAAACATTTTTGATTAAATTTGGAAAATGGGAGACTAATATATCCTTATTAGACTTTGTTAGTTATAGTGCATCCATATCCAGGAGTCCATTATCCCTACATTTTAAGTCTTTGTCCAGAAGTATAAATCTTTTTCTTTGACACCATAAGCAGACATTCCTAAGCAGATGTTCACTTTCCAAATCTGCCTTTCTCTTTTGTCAGCAGCAATGATACTGAAAAATAATCCAAACACTCCTTCAGTGTCCCTACTGCCTTTTTTCCCCCCAAGATGTCATAGATTTTTTTAGTTGTGTTTTCTGTGTTTCTTCCAGTGGTATCATTTATGTTCATACAAATTAGCAGAAATACAGAGAAATATTGAATGACTTCACCAAGTTTGAAAAATCTTAGAGGCTTTCTTTAACAATCTGGATGCATGCTTCAGGGAGATGCCAAATCTATGTAATATTGTTAACCTGTCCAGAAATATTAATCTTAGTGCCCCTCAGCAGGAAGTCACCAATCACCACTATTTGTGTCGTTTTCCTCTGACCATCTGGAAGTCCCCTTGGAGAATAAGCAACTATTTTCTCATCATAGGAACCAAATCCATCTTTTTTGGGGAAGTTCCAATAGAATCTCTCCTCACTGATGAAGATGAATGCCTTATCCTGTATTAGGGGCAGAGTAAAATTGGTGAGAGCAGAAGAGTACCATCATTCTTCAGTTCTCTTTAGGATTCTTCAAGTTTCAAGTTGGCTTTGGGACTTTTTGAGCTCCAAGTCACTCTGAGTACTTCTGGCTTCTAGCTTTAAGAAAGAAGGTGGGAAAAGACCAACCCTACTTTAGGATGCTAAAGGAAAAGACCATAGAAAGACATGTGTTGAGCTGGACGTCTCCATCGTGTTTTTATCTCCAACTTGCTACTCTAGAGACTTTGGGAATTTCCCTGTGGCTGAGAACTAGAATCTTTGTCTTGGTTTAGCTGAGATATCTCACTCCAAAAGGGAGTGTTACAGTTTCATGTTGTATTGTGGTGAAACTTTCACAAAGAATTCAGTCAGACCACCTCTACTCCAATTATAGGCATGTACTGAGATTGACACCTCTCATGAAGAGGAACCAGAAACTTCAGAGAAAGCAAGATGGATTTTTATTGGGTAAAGATGTAATCACATAACAGAAATTATGAATATTGAAAAGGAAGGAGGGGTTTGTTAAGGGATTAGGTAATAAAGGAGGGGTCCCAGCCACAGTGGAATTACGCTGTGGAAATGTAAGCAGGAGAAAAACTGATATAAACTAAAATTCATGTTCACATAGGATCAGAAGAGGAGGCATTAATAAAATCCATGATCTCAGATGTCTATACTTAATGTCAGAAAATACAGATAACAAAAAGAACTAAAGATTCTAACCCACAGTAGCAGAACTGATCTCATGTATCTTGAAACTTAGTGTGATGGGAACTAAGACTAGAATGTAGTTGTGGAAAAACCTAAATAGTTCAAAAGAAACTGAATAGTCAAGATAAATATGGTTTAGAAATGTATAAAAAGATCATTGTGAGGAAATATAAGAACTGAAGGGTTGAAATAGGATGGGAAACTTTAAATAAATATTAACAGAGAAACAGGAAAAACATTTTTTGGAAGCTCTCTCTTCATTAATATTTAATACAATATTAAAAATAATAAAACAATACTATAGAATTAAGACAGAAAATAAGCTAAATGAATACAAAAAGAAGGAAACATTATTTCCATTTGAGGATGATGATGCTTAACTTAGAAAACCCTAGAAAATCAAAAAAGAATATATTTGGGATGATTATTAGATTAAGTGCAGGGCAGTTAGATGGTGTAATGAATTGAGCACCAAGCCTGGAATCAAAAAGATTCATTTTTATGAGTTCAAATCCAGCCTCAGACACTTACTAGCTGGGACCTTGAGCAAATTACTTACCCCTGTCTGCCTCCATTTCCTCATCTGTAATGAACTAGAGAAGGAAATAGTAAACCACTTAAAGTATCTTTGTGAAGAAAATCCCAAATGGGATCATAAAGAATTAGACACAACTGAAATTACACAACAGAAACAACAATAGATACAGCAAAGTTATGGTTTAAAAAGATGAAGGTACAAGTGTCGTTAGCATTCCTTTATGTTTCCCAGAAAAACAATGATATGTTAATTAATCAGAGATTTAACAGTATTCCTATCATACTACCTAGAGATTATTTTATAGAACTAGAAAAAATAATAACAAAAGCCATCTCAAATGACAAAAGTTCAAGAAATTTAAAGGAAAATTAACAACAAAAAAAAATGGAATGGAGTATCTGTCTCAAATTATACTAAAAAAAAAAACCAAATAATCAAGATGATTAGGTATTAGTTAAAAATATGAAAGTAGATTCATGGATTTATATGGATAAGGAAGACCTAAAAAACAAATAGATGCAACACTCTAGTATTTGATTATCCAAAGAATGTGAACTATTAGGAAAGGGACTCTCTATTTCAAAACAACTGCTAGAAAAGCCTGAACACGGAAAAGTTGGGACCAATCAGGTTGTGTAGGAGAAGGAAGTCAAGGAAGCCAGAGAAATTAGGATAACAGCGTCAGGATAATTTTGGTCCTATCCTGAGATTGTGGGCTTGAGGGACTGAAAGAATGGTGTTGCCTTACATATTAATAGAAAATTTCAAAAGAAGGAATGTTTGGGAAGAAAGATAATGAGTTCTGTTTTGGATATATTGAGGTTAAGATGTTCACAGGACATCTAGTTTGAAATATCCAAGAGGCATACTCATGATTATATCTCAGCTCAGGATTAAGACTGGTCCCTTCTTCCAACTCTTTATCTGAAAGAGAACACTTTCCCCAACTCCTTTTTCATTTAAAGTTTTTGGTAGGAAAATAATTTAGAAGTGATATATTTCTTTAAAGAGTTTCTTATTCAATTATACTGGTTCATTTAGGCAGCAGGATAGTATATTAGAATGAGTCAAATATCTACTGTCAGTGGCCTCAGGTCAAATCAAGAAATTCATTTACCACCTATACATTCAAAGATCAGCAGATCATTCCCCCAAACCACACCCACTGTTGTTCATGCTTGTGTACCCTCAAGTACATAGGTTTCCTCTCCCTGGCATTGGAAGTGATTTCAAAAAGCATGTCCCATGAGGAGGGGTGGAGTCAAGAAGGCAGAGTAACAGCACACTGCTACAGAGTAACTCTCCCTACAAACCCAGCCAAATACCTGTAAAAAATGACTCTAAACAAATTCTGGAGCTGCAGAACCCACAGAATGACAGAGTGAAGCAAATCTCCAGCCCAAGACAGCTTGGAAGGTTGCCCAGAAGTGTCTATCACCTCATGCTGGGAGCAGAGCACAGTCAGGTGTGGGATGCCCTGGGACAAATGGGACTTGAGTGGCCTAGGGGAACTGAATCTTGGGCATGTGTGGTGGTGTCCAGAGTTCATGACCTCAAAACACTGGGGGCAAATTGGAAGGTTAGTAGAAAAACCCTGTGGGACCTGTGTGAGAGAGGCTGTGTGGTTGGGCCCCAGCCCCAGGGCAGCAGAGAGGGTGGAGGAGCCCACAGTAGCCCTAGTAGCAGAAGCAGAGGCAGCAGCTGTTTCTGGAGCTCTAGGCCCACAGATTGTGGGGGGATCCAGATGTAAGGGGCCCAGGGGGGTGCAAGTCCTGTGACCAAGGCCATAGCAAAGGCAAAGCCTGTTCCCGTGGGACTTGTGCTTACTCAAACCTTGGCAGAAGCTCTGTATGACGCTGGAACCTGATGTTCCTGCAGATACTGATGTTCTGTACAGTAAAGTTACAAGTGGGCCTGGGAACCCAGGAACTACCTTCAGGAACAGGATAAGCTTCGTTACTTACTGCGGGTGTAAGGATGTGGAAAAGTCATGAGACGGTGAAGTAATGGGATGAGCTCAGCCTGTATGTGATTGGTGGTTACAGCCTTTATAAACCCTAACTTTCAGCTGAATAAAGAGAGTTGCTTGGAGTTACTTATCATCTTGTCTCCGGTCTCCTTCCTTCAAAGCTCACAGATCGCTCAACTCAGACTGACAGGCATTTGGAGACCTGTTGGTCAGGGAGACCCCAGGGGGCTAGGGCCCTTACCCTGAGCATCCAGAGGCTGATAGTGCAACCCCACCCCTACTGGAAGCAGAGAATTACCTTGACAAAGAACTCAAAAGTCAAGTACATAGCTGGGAAAATGAGCAAAAACTAGAAAAAAAGAATCAAACTATAGAATCTTACTTTGATAACAAGGAAGACCAAAATATGCAAACAGAAGACAACAAGGTCAAAGTTCCCACATTCCAAGCCTCCAAGAAAAGTATGAATTGGTCTCAGGCCATGGAAGAGTTGAAAAAGGATTTTGAAAATCAAGTAAGAAAAGTAGAGCAAAAATTAGGAAGAAAGATGAGAGTGATACAAGAAAATAATGAAAAATAAGTCAACCGTTTGCTAAAGGAGACCCCAAAAATGCAGAAGAAAATAACACTAAAAAATAGACTAACCCAAATGGCAAAAGAGACCCAAAAAAGCCAATGAGAAGCAGAATGTCCTAAAAAGCAGAGTTGGTCAGATGGAAAAGAAAGTCTAAAAGCTCACTGAAGAAAATGAATTCTTAAAGATTAGAATGGAGCAGATGGAAGCTAATGACTTTATGAAAAATCAAGAAATTATACAATAAAACCAAAGGAATGAAAAAATAGATAATGTGAAATATCTCATTGGAAAAACAACTGACCTGGAAAATAAATCCAGGAGAGATAATTTAAAAATTGTTGGTCTATCTGAAAGCCATGACCAAAAAAAAAGAGGCATCATCTTTCAAGAAATTATCAAGGAAAACTGCCTTGATTTTGTAGAACCAGAGGGTAAAATAGATATTGAAAGAATCCACCAATTGCCTCCAGAAAGTGATGCCAAAAGGAAAACTCCTAGGAATATTGTAGCCAAATTGCAGAACTTCCAGGTCAAGGAGAAAATATTGCAAGCAGCTAGAAAGAAACAATTGAGTATTGTGGAGATACAATCAGGATAACACAAGATCTAGCAACTTCTACATTAAGGGATTGAAGGACTTGGAATATGATATTTCAGAGTTCAAAGGAACTAGGATTAAAACCAAGAATCACGTACCCAGCAAAACTGAATATAATACTTCAGGGAGAAAAAATGGTCATTCAATGAAATGTTGGACTTTCAAGCATTCTTATTGAAATGACCAGAGTTGAATAGAAAATTTGACCTTCAAACACAAGAATCAAGAGAAGCATAAAAAGGTAAACAGGAAATAGAAATCATAAGGGATTTACTAAAGTTTAACTGTTTACATTCCTACATAGAAAGATCATATTTGTAACTCTTGAGACTTTTCTCAGTATTAGGGTAGTTGGAGGGATTATATACATATGGTCAGAGGGCACAGAGTGAGTTGAATAGGAAGGAATGATATCTAAAAAAGTAAAATTAAGAGGTGAGAGAGGAATATACTAGGAGGAGAAAGAGAAAAATAGAATGGGGCAAATTATCTCACATAAAAGAAGCAAGAAAAAACTTTTTCAATGGAAGGGAAGAGAAGGGAGGTGAGAGTGAAAAAATGAACCTTACTCTCATCACATTTGGCTTCAGGAGGGAATAACATGCTCACCTAATTTGGTATGAAAATCTATCTTACACTATAGGAAAGTGGGAGGGATGGGATAAGAAGGTGGGGGGATGACAGAAGGGAGGGTGAATGGGAGGAGGGGGTAATTAGAAGGAAACACTTTTGAAGAGGGACAAGGTCAAAAGAGGGAATAGAATAAATGGGGGACAGGATAAGATGGAGAGAAATATAGTCTTTCACAATACGACTGTTATGAAAGTGTTTTGCATAACTACACATGTGTAACCTATATTGAATTGTTTGTCTTCTCTGTGGGGATGGGTGGGGAGGGAGGAAGGGAGGGAAATTGGAACTCAAAGTTTTAAAAATGAGTGTTAAAAATTGTTTTTTACATGCAACTAGAAAATACAGGCAAAGGGGTATAGAAACCTATCTTGACCCACAAGAAAATAGAGAGGAAGGGGATAAGAGAAGAGAGGGGTATGAGAGAAGGGAGGGCATATTGGGGGAAGGAGTAATTGGAATGCAAGTTGTCTTGGGGTGGGAAGGGGAGAGATGGGGAGAAAATTTGAAACTCAAAATTTTATGGAAGTGAATGTTGAAAACTAAAAATAAGTAAATGAATTTTTTATAAAAGCAGGTCCCCTTACCAGTGAGGCAAGTACCTCTGAAATACCAAATAATTAGAAATAAACCTAATCTCACAAGCTGTCCTACCCCTCCTCCCACCACAGTCAATAAATATGGCATAACCTCCCCCCCCCCCCCCCCGCAATAAACACACACACACACATAAAGTATTCCCTCTCAAAGGGATTGATTTCCATTCCCTCCATCTCAGGTCTCATTTTTTTGAAGCTCACTCTATGGTTTACAATTACCTTATTTGACAAAAAGTGTCAAGAAAACTGGAAAGTAGTTTGGTAGGAAATATTTAGATCAGTAATTCATATGCCACAATGAGCTCTAAACAGAAAAACATTAAATAACAAAGATTGCATTAAAAAAATGGAAAGTTGTGTCTTTCACAAATATCATTGAAGAATTCATAACTATATGAAGAATTGAGGGTATGATGAAAATCAAAATAGATAATTTTATTTTTTAAACTTTAAATATTTTTCAGAAACAAAATTAATTCATCTAAAATAAGAAGAGTACCTATGAAATAGCAGATACATTTGTAATAAGCACTTTTGGTAGAAGCCTGTTTTAAAAATATAAAGGTAATTAAAAGTAATTCATATAAATTGTGACAGCATTAGCCTTAGACTCATTCTCCAACTGAATCAAAATATGAGAAATTTATTTTCCTACCACTTAATAGTTTCTTAAAACATAGTAGACATGTGATAAATATTTTTCATTTATTTGAACAGTTTCTTTGTACAAGACACAGGTTCATTCCAGGCTCCATGTTAGATGCTTTACGGCAGAGGTGTCAAACATGAGGCCTTCTAGCAGCAACACTCCCCAGTGAAGCTGAACTAGATTAAAATGTAATTGAGTAAATATTTAACAAAATTAATAAAAGTGCATTGAAACAGAGATAATGCTAATATGCTGCTTCCTAAGACAACATATGTCTTGCAGAATATTTATGTAGAGTTTTTATTTGAATTTGACAATAATAATCTAAGAAAGAACAGAAAACTAAATTTCCAAAATAATGTGTGTGCAAAGTAAATTAAAAAAAAAAAAGGAGACAACAAAGAGATAGAATGGCAAGAAACCTTCCTGTTCTCAAAAACCTTCACACACAGATGGGGAGAATCCCTAGATATCCTAATTAGAGAGAACATACTGAACTCACAGGACCATAGTTCTGATCTCTTATGGAAGTAGTGCTACTCTACTATGTAAATGGATACAGTCTTTTCATGGATAAAATAATGCTTATCCAAAAATATAAATAGAACTTTAATAAGTCAACCAGTATTTCATTTGATAAAATGGAGCATTTAAGATTTTAAAAGGTCGTTATGAGAAAAATTCTGAATGTACTAGAGAGTTAAGAATTAGAGTATAATTTCACTGGTACAGGGAGTTTTAGGATGAAGAGATTTCCTCCTCAAATGCAATCAGCTTCTTTGCAATTGAAAGAGTCGCCTGAGGCACCAGAAACTTGAGGGACTTGCTCAGGTCTATTCAGTCATATGTGTCAGAGATAGGCCTTGAACTAAGACCTTCCTTACTTCAAAACCAATCCTCAAAAGCCATCACTATGCCATGATTCCTCTCATGGGAAAGGAGTTATGGGGGAGAGGGGAGAGGAACAATTCAGTAAGAAATCTACGAAGGTCAAGGGAAGCCCTTTTGGATTTGCTTATTCAGTTTTCTTACAGTGCTTGCATTTAGGATAGGTTTCTCTTTTCCTCTACAATAGGGAAAAAGCATCATTTTATACTATCATGAAAGCTATTTGAGGAATATTTATTTTATTCCAAACGAGTTATGAATATGACTGATTAATTATTGATGAGTAATCTGAAGACAGAGGATTTTAGATATTTCTGCCTTGGGCTTCTTAAGTCTTCTCCCAGTAGACTTACTACTCATATAAAAACATCATTGTTGACTGTTAGCAGATGGCTTATAACTTGCCTATAATTGTAATGCTTCACCTTCTATAGCAGTCTTTCTTGAAAGGAGCTCAAACTTTTGAAAACTAAGTCAACTATAAGACATTTCTGTAACCACCACAAAAATACTCTCTTTCTATTGGAATAAATCAATGAGAAAATATAGGTACAGTAATTATTGAGTCCTCTGCTTTGGTCAAAGCAGGACTTTAATTTTTCACAAATTTTATCCTCATCTTCATTTTCTCTTTCTTACCTCACAAAATAAAGAACTTACTGATTTCAGACATAATATTTGACCTCCTGCAAAGAAAATAGTTTTGTAAATCAAATATCTAACATTGTGGGGAGAGTGATATTTTACTGTTTTTCTTAACATTTATGGAAATGGAATGTCTATGTCTATTTTTAATCTTACAAAGGGAAGTTGTTTAGGGATTTTTCGTCAGGGTGATTGCTCTTCTTTCAGAGAAAAACTGTGAGTATGTTTATGAATATATATATATATATGTAAATATATATATCCTCTCTCTTATGAGAGAGAGAGAAAGAGAGAGAGAGAGAGAGAGAGAGAGAGAGAGAGAGAGAGAGAGAGAGAGAGAGAGAGAGAGAGAGAAGAGAAAGAGGAAGAGAAAGAGAGAGAGAGAGAGAGGCGGGGTGGGGGGATTGCTTTATCTATTCCCTATGTTCAATTTCTAAGACATTCACTTGCCAAAAAAATAAAATTTGGCCTAGACCCTTGGTCCTTATTTGTAACTAAGAAAGTTGTTTCACGTGCCTAACAAGCTCTCAGGAGATGTCTCTCCATTGCAATTGTCTCCCCTTCCTGACCTCCACCAACATTTCAAGATCTCACAAGTAGAGCATTAAATATCTCTGCCAAGAATATATAGCCTTTGCCTTTACCTGCTCAGTTTCAACACATAAACACACACACACACACACACACATACACACACACACACACACACACACACTACTAGCAATAACTGATACCTATAGCATGTAATAGTTCAATGAGTGTTTTTGAAGTTTTTAATGAGTTTTATATACATTTGCAACATATTAAGAGACTACCAGAGAGTCCTTCCTCCTTTGCATCTCTTCTAAGTGATACTATTGACTTCCTTCTAAATATTTAAGTTTTGCAAAACTAGTTTATAAAGTTGGAAACTGAATTACATCTGCACTTGGATGTGGCCAAGTTGTAAATAAAAATCATTATATAAAATAATTGAAATGTTAAAAACAAAATAGTCTTGATTTTATGTTTGGAGTTTGAGGTTGGATAACTTGCCTTAGTTCCCGAATTGGCTTAGTTCTTCACATTTTAATATTTCCAAAATAATTCCTAATAAATACAATGAAAATCTCACATACAAATATAAAAATTATGTTGTCTTCCTTTGTATTCTTCCACTTCTGTGATATATAATCTCACTGTCACTTTTATTTTTGGAGGAGAATAGCAATATTTTAAATCCCTTAAAAAACTTAAAAAACTAAATTGAAATGCTAAAATGCATTGACACTAAAATTTATCTCTAATTATTTCAAACTAAGTTCTTCAAATAACCACATTTAATCTTCTATGCTCATTATAGATTTTAAATTTATTGTTAAGTAATGTTTTTACTTAAGCTCACTAAGCCATGCAATTCACAAGCTTTGGTTCCAAACAACCTTTCTAGCTTTCTCTCCTACTATGCCCTAAAACTTTTATCCAACTAGCAAGGATGCTCAACATCTTCCAAATATACCTGGCATTTTTCTACTTCTATACCGTTTGTTTTACATATCTTTCCCTGTAAGTGGAATGTTCTTCCTCCTTTCCATCTATCTATATCTACCTGTTCACCATACTTTAGGGCCTATCGCACATCCAGGTTCCTAGATGAAGCCTTACCTCACCATCACAGGTCAAATTCATCTCTCCCTTTTTAGTAAATTAGCTCTTGCCCTTTGACCCAGCAATACCACTACTCTGTATGCCAAAGAGATCAAAGAAAAAGGAAAAGTACCTATATAAACAAAAATATTTACAATAACTTTTTTTTGAGGTGGCAAAGAACTAGAAATTGAAGGGATACCCATCAATTGGGAATGGCTGATCAAATTCTGATATATGATTATGATGGAATACTGATGTGCTATAAGAAATGACAAACAGAATGCTTTCTGAAAACCCTATAAAAACCTATATAAACTGATGCAAAGTGAAATGAGCAGGACCAGAACATTGTACATATTAACAACAATGTTGTAATAATGATAAATTGTGAATGATTTTATTCATATAATGATCCAAGACAATTCCAAAGGACTTATGATGAAAAAAGACTATCCACCTCTTGAGAAAGAACTTGATGGAGTCTGAAATACCTTTTTTTAAAACTTTCTTTGTTATTCTTAGGGGTTTTTTGTCTGTGTTTTCTTTTGCAACGTGGTTAATATGAAATGCTATGCATAATTGAACATGTACAATCTATATCAAAGTACTTGCTGTCTCAAGGAGGGGGGAAGAAAGGGTCAGGGAGAGAAAGAATTTGGAATTCAAAATTTTAAATAAGGAATGTTAAAAAATTATTTACAAGTAATCAAGAAAAAAATAAAATTAAAAATAATAAATTATCTCTTATTATTAATATCATTTATATTCTCCTTATTATATATAGTTTTGTATGGTTGATAGCCTTTCCATGGATATATATTTTGTGTTTCCAATTAGATTGTAAGTTCGTCCAGGACAGATTATTTTATGTTTCTTTATATTCTCCACAAAGCTCTTCATCATATGAAAGTATCAAATAAATACTGACTGATTGTGGGATTTATCAACACACACTAAATACTTATTCTAACAATGGCCATTCTATGGGACAACATTATATCAGATCATAGGAGTTAAACCAAAAGGTAACTTCAAACTTTTATGTTCTATTGATAATGTAGTGGATAGAACACAAGATCTGTTACTGGGAAGAATTAGATGCAAATTCCACTTCAGACATTCACTTGTGGTCTGTACCTCTATTTCCTTATCTGTAAAATAGGGATCATAAAAATAGCATCTCTTTGTTTGTTTTCGTTTTTTCAGGAAAGATTCAGTTTCTCTTTAATATCCCCTCTCTTGGCACTTTCTCTATACTAGTCACACCAAAGATCAACCATGCCTGATGGGAATATCTGCACTACTGCCCTGCTTTGTTTATTAGTGATAGTTTCTTTGTGAACTCAATTTCAGGAAAGCCCCATAAATACTTCACTTTACTTCTTCCTCTTCAGTCACTCCTCCATAGCCTTCAGCTTTGGAAGCATAAAATGTGATTAGATCAACTCTACCACTGTTCCTAAAGGGAGAGATTGTGTCAAGCTACTTCACTATGACCATCTCCTTCACCCCCATCACTATAGCTTTCTAGACCAAGACACCCCTTCCCTGACCAATACTCCACTAATGTGTGTTGTCTCTTCCATGAACATGTAAGTTCCTTAAGAATTTGAACTACCTTTGCCATTGCTTGACACATTTTAAGCACTCAGCAAATGCTTTTTCATTCATTCACACATTTATTCATTCCAGATTTTCATAAGGGTGATATGACATGATGTATGTACACTACTTTGCAATCTGTGAAGCACCACATAAATATCTGCTACTGTTGTTCTTATTCTTTTTATCTTCTATTTAGTTATTATCATTGTTAGTTCACCCTTCTCATCTTGCTTGATGGAGGTCAGATAGTCTTGATATCTTGCTATAACTTTTTTATGTTTAATGTTCTATGGACAGTCTCACAGATCAATGAAATGACTGTTTTTTATAATTAAATAAAAGCATTGGGAATAATTAATCTTTAATAGGCTTACTTAATCATCTTTGGGAAGGAAAAGATAGTAAAGGTAATATATAGTCATCTTATTCATAGTTTAGTTTCTTCTCCCAAAATTTTACATTTTGAAAGTTTTTTACTTCACATCATTTGGAGATCATGAATATTTAGTGTAATGACATATTTAAAAACTTTTGTTCTTATATATTTACAGATCAGTACTAAGTCCAGTTTCTTAGGGTATGTAGAATCAGTTTTGCATTGATTATGTCTTGGCATCATTTACAGTTTACTCATTTATAACTAAGAAATACTTTGAAGTCTGTATTTATAGTAGGGTAATTTAAAATCTAATTTATAAAGGATGGCAAGCTTCTTTTGTATAGTTCAGACCAATTAATAGTGTCCTTCTAGGTATTTGTTAGGTGCCAAATATTTAAAACCTGCAGTGATATATTGTATAGTCTCTGTTATTTCCTTACAGAATCTGCATCAATCAATAAATTGATTTGGCTCCTAAGAAATACCTTTCAATAATTTCTGGTGGCAAAGACCCGATCCTGAATCATTGTCATAAATCCCTCTCAGTTAAAAAAAAATTTGATCACTCAACTATATGATCAATGTTTCTTTGTTAATATGTGCATATAATGTGGATGAATGTTGTTATTTTCATCATAGAATTATCTCAAGATAACATAGGTTATAAGCAGCAGAATTAGGATTAGAACCTTACTCAAACTTCAGTGAAATAAGATCTTTATCATATATGCCGATAAACCTCTTGAGACAGGCTTCAAGAAGTACTTATTCTATATTGACCCCTATATTATATCAGTAAAATGACAATGTACTGTGCACAATAGAGTCTTCATTTATAGTCCATTGGAAAGATGATTAAAATAGGAATTGAGATTGTAATTCTAAGTTCTGACTGTAATGGAACTGACTTGAATAAATTGTTTTGTCTCTCCAGGACTACATTTCTTTGTTTGTAAAATTAGGGAGTTCAACAAGTTCACAAGGGGCATTTTTGGTTCTAAATTCCAAATGTTCCATATTATATATCCTGAAAGGAAAAAGTAAAGAATGGCTGTAACAGACTCAGCTGCTACTTAAAGACTTATGAAGAACATAGGAGATTATATGGTTCAACTCTTTCTTTACCCAGATGAAGAAATTGAGTCCCAAAGAAGTAAAACAACTTGCCTAAGGACCCAAATGTGGGGATATAATCTCAACTATAGGCTCACTGAAGCATTTGTAGACCAATTTTAGCAAGAGAAATGATTATAGGAGATCTATGGATAAGATCTAAATCTAAACAACCGGCTTTTTGACTTTTAAGTTGAGAGTTCTTCATTGAGAAAATCAGAAATTCTAGTGAAATATCAATTTTCCCCCTCTCCCACAAACAGCATTTTTGTCCTTTCTGAGAAACAGAGTCATCAGGAGGTACAAAAGCTCACACAAAGCCTTTCTTACAGTATGACTCAGGAAACTAGGAAACAGATTAGAAGTTCAAGGCATGAAACGTTTACTCTTTTGTTTGGCCCTGGGAGAGAAACATTCTCCTTATGTACCTCTGTTTTCTCTTCTTCATTAAATAATTTAGAGTAAGTAATGACACTGATGGACATGAGTGAGGGTCTGCATGAAACAAATAAGGCAGGGGTCTTGGAGACTAAAAGACTTAGTGAGTTACTGGAGTATAGAAAATAGGAGATATAATGATGCTAAGCTCAGTCACTGATGTCCTGGTCAAAATTTTTTTGTGAATTACCAAATTTCCACTTCAATTAATGTGATAAATATTCCAACTAAATGTTTTAAGACATTTAAATTCATTATTATCAAAGCTCCTGGAGGCTTCTCCTCTGGGGATTTTTTAGTAAGGGTATAAAGAGCCACATTTGTGGGATGCTTGAAAAAAATTAGAGACATTTAGAAAAAGTCTAATGCAAAAATGGGCACAACAAAAAAAGGTAGAGATTTAACAGAAGCAGAAGAGATTAAGAAGACGTAGAAACAATACACAAAAGAACAAAAAAGAAAGATCTTAACCTCACCAATAATGACCACAGTGTGCTTGCTGATCTAAAGTCACACATCCTAAGAAATGAAGTCACAAGGGCCTTAGGAAACACTGCTAACAATAAGGCTAGTGAAGAGAATAGAATTCCAATTGAACCTATTTAAAACCTAAAAAGATGCTGCTGCTAGAGTGTTGCTCTTAGTATGTCAGCAAATTTGGAAGATAGCAGTGGCCCCGGGATTGGAAAAAGATCAGTTTATGTCCCAATACTAAAGAAGGGCGATGCTAAGGAATATTCAAATTACTGAATAATTGCACTCATTTCACAGGCCAACAAGGTTATGATTAAGATTCTGCAAGCTAGGATTCATCAGTATGTGAATGGAGAATTACCAGAGGAGCAGACTGGTTTTCACAAAGGCAGAGGAACTAAGGATCCAACTGCCAACATTTGCTAGATTATGGAGAAAGTGAGGAAATTCCAGAAAAACATCTACTTCTGCTTCATTCTACTAAAGTATTTGACTATATAAATTACAGTAAAATGTGACAAGTCCTCAAAAGGATGGGAATACCAAATCATCTTACTTGTCTCCTGAGGAACTTGTATGTGGGCCAAAAAGCAATAGTTAGAACCAAACATAGAACAATTGATTGGTTTAAGATTGGGAAAGGTGTATGACAAAGCTGTATATTGCCACCTTATTTATTTGACTTATGTACAGAGTACAAAATGTAAAATATCAGGCTGGATGAATCAAAAGCTGGAATTAAGGTTGCTGGGAGAAATACCAACAATCTCACATATGCAGATGATGTCATTCTGATGGTGGAAAATGAAGAGGAATTAAGAAGCCTCTTGATGAGGGTAAAAGAGGAGAGTGTAAAAGATGACTTAAGCTTAACATAAAAAATAAACAAGATTTTGGCAACTGGTCCTATCAGTTTCTGGCAAATAGAGAAAAAGTGGAAGCAATGCCAGATTTTACATTCTTGGGCTCAAAAATTACTGCAGATGTTGTTCAGTTTTGAAATTAAAAGATGCATGCTCCTTAGAAGGAAAGCTATGACAAATGTGGACAACATACTAAAAAGCAGAGACATCACTTTGTCCACAAAGGTCCATGTAGGCAAAACTTTGGTTTTTCTGGTAGCAATGTGTGGCTGTGAGATTTGGAGTATGAAGAAAGCTGAGCGCTGCAGAAACAGCACTTTTAAATTGTGGTGCTAGAGAAGAATTCTGAGAGTCCTTTGAACAGCAAGGAGACCAAATCAGTCAATACTGATTAATTAAAGATTGAATTCAATAAATTATATAATAGTTAATTAAATTAATTCAGGTTATTCATTGAAAGTAATATACTGGAGCTGAATACTCTGGCCACATAATAGGAAGATGGGACTCACTGGAAAAGACCGTGATGCTGGGAAAGGTTGAAGGCAAAAGGAAAAGGGGACAGCAGAGGATGATATGGATAGATAAAATGATGGAAACAAGAAGCATGAACTTGGACAGACTTTAAGAGATAGTGGAGGACAGAAGGACCTGATGTGCTAAGGTCCACGGGGCCAGAAAGAGATGGACATGGCTGAACAACAACATTAGATATTCTCCTATCTGAAGGAAGAAGAATGTTAAGTGCTCTTCGGAATGATTCTATAACTATTCTACAACATACCTTTATGAAAGTATTGGGTAAAGGGAGATGAGATGTCACTATAAGAATCTACACATTTTGCTTCATTTTTTCCCACTGCAATACATTACTTTAGTAATTTTTTTTAAAGTAAGGTCAGATCCAGCCCTACATATAGTACCTGCTGGGAATGTTGTGTTAGAAGTTCCTAATGCAAAGTAGGTGCTTAATAATCCTTTTTGACTTATTATCAATTGTTTATATCTCTACAAGCATTCATCACAGACCATGATCTTAGTAAATATTGCTGAATCAATGAATAAATATGGGTTAGGGCCTGGCATTTTCACTATGATGTGAGGGATGTAAATGAGAATCCTGCTTATTTCAAAATCAACATCAAGTCATATAATAATGCTAATTTGCCACAATGCTTAAAAATTCCACCCTGCTATGATGGTTTTTTTGCATAAAGGGGCTGATTACCAAATAGGTAACCCCTTCCTCTTTTCTTTTTTTCCTTCTTCACTCTTCCTTTTCCTCTCCCTCTCCTCTTTTCCCATTCCCCTCTAATCTCTTCCTCTCTAAGGAACAGCACTACAAAAATGCTGATATCTTCTAATAACAGTGTTTATTTATCTTACTGCAAAAAGGTCCATTTTGATCATTAGAACATAGAAAAGAAATTTGATTGAAGTAAAATGAGAGAGAACTTTCATCAGGGCACTGGAAGCTTGGGGAGAGTCAGAAAGCTGGGGTAAGGAGAGCATCTGAATAGTGGTCGGTAGGAAAGATAAAAAGACCAACTTCAACTAATTCACAGTTTTTTCTAAGAGTTAACACTGAGTGACAGTAATCAACACAGATGGTGCATCATGTGAAAGTCACAGGGAAAATTACTAGCTTCCAGATTTGATAATGGGAGGTGAAATTAGAAATCTAGTATATTTTTACATAGGAAAAATTTTTATTATTTCATTTATTGTATTATTTTATTTTATTATTATTATTCTAACCAAATTGCCCAGTTAAAAAAATAAACCTACACATGCTACCTCTTTAATCAGTTTTACCAATAACCTAACTAAAGAATAATCAAATTAGATGTGGTCATTTGTGAGCACACAAATCCACATTAACCACAAATCTCTCAGGTCTTTAATAAAGAAAAATAAAAGATGACCAAATTTAATTTAATAAAGATGTCAATAAATTTTTATTGCCCGCCTAGGAGTATGACAGCATACAAAGAATGATTATACCTTTTGTTAGCCCAAGGTTGACTAAAATATAAATTATTAAATTACATAGAATATTTTGAAACAAAATCATGTTTACTTTGTTCAACATTATCAAATACATAACTATAAGTCTTTTGCCACAGTTGCTTACATCAAAACTCTAATAGCCACATCTTAAAAATATCTCATTCATAGATTTTTTTAAAACTTCTTATAGACATAAAATAATATTTTGATTGTTGAAATATGCAAAAATTACAGTAACTTTTTATCTGTATTACTAAAACCCTTTGGCAATGCATATCTCCTGTATAGTAGAAATAACACAGTAAAATAAAGTGTTCCTCCTTCCATCCTCCCTTTCTCCTTTTCCCTCATCTCTTCTCTCTATCTATCTTTCTCCCTTCATCCTTCTCTACCACTGTCTCTCTCCATCTGTGTCTGTCTCTATCTCTGGTTCTCTGTCTCTCAACTTGCATGCTCCAGAAACTTTGTTGCCTATGGAATTAGAGTAAACCTGACTTAGCAGTTGACACTGGAAAATTCATATTATATCCTTATGTTTCCCATTTTTTTCTGTGAGTCTATAAGATATTGTATCCTTTTTTTATACTGCTATCAAGATTATAAAATGCTTTTTAATCTTTAGAAAAATGAGGTTTGCAGAAATAAAAGTTTAAAAACTTCAGATTTTAAAGAGTATAAATTATTTCATATAACCTACATTGAAATTATAAAGAAGCAGAAACAGAAATAAGGAATGTAACACAGCTATGTGTGTTTCTGAGAAAGACAGACAGAGAGAGAGGGACAGAGAGAGAGAGAGAAGAATGTGTAAAGAGTAATCTCATTCACTTGAGGACCCAAATTGTAATCAAGTTCTACACAACATTCTCAGGTGCCTACTTTCTGTAGCAAATCATTTGGATCAAAGCAAAATTTATCTTTTGCACTTTGAGAAATGGACATATTCAATTGTTTGTACCCCCTAAAATCTTATCGGTCACAGAAAACTACTTTCTGCTAGAACCCACCCCTAGAATCTATCCCAAGAGCAGGAACTCACAAAGTTTTAGATTCTACCTTCAATGTCTCCTCACCCTCTCCCCACCCTTCAAAAACTGGCCGATACTGATTCAATTTAGTCAGAGATGAAAAGAAAAACCAAGGGAGGAATCCAGAACAGAAAGACAGCTTTGTATGACTGCTTTAGACCTGAAATAAAAGTGATTGAAACACAGATGGGGACAGTCTTGTTCCCCAAAGGATTCCTCAGAAGAGAGACCTAGTTTCCCCCCAAAATGAGATGACTGAGGCAGTTTTGTATCCCAGTCTTGGGGAGGAGTACAAATTAGCAAATGGAGAAGAGTCATAAAGTGAGAGATAGAGGAATGTAAGGGGAAATGTCTGAAACACTAAAGATTAAAGAGGAAGAAATATTAATAAAAACACAAAGGATAAGGAAATAGGCAATTGTCAGAAAGAGGTTACTGGGGTCCCCACACATAGGACAGGGTGTCACTTGGCATGCCATTGCTCATAATTACTTCCCAGTTTCACAATTGCAGTTCCAGGGTGAAAAGAAGTGGTTTTTAGGGTTTTTGTTGCTTGTCGTTTTTTGGTTTTTTTGTTTTATCACAAGGGTGCAGGGGCAATGAGAAGAATAGGGCTTTCATTCACAAGTGTAAGGAGTATAAGACACACCAGGAGAGCAGTGAACACACCTCTTCCTGGCTCACACCTCACTGGAAGAACTGAAAATTTCCAAAGCCCCAGAACCAGCACTAAAAACAACAGTGTAAAAAAGCCTGAAGCTTGGGACAGTGTTTTCACACACACCCTCACTCTCACTCCGGATGAAATGAGTTCCACTTAAATATAAAATCAAGAAATTGACTGGAAAAAAAATAAATTATCAAAGAAAAAAAGTTGAAAAATTAAATGACTTAGAAGAAATAGTAAAACTATACTAGTGGGGGACCTCAATTTTCACCTTTCAGAGCTAGATATATCAAAGGATAAAATAAATAAGAAAGAAGTTAAAGAGATAAATAGAATTTTAGAAAATTTGGATAAAACAGACCTCTAAAGAAAGCTAAATGGGAATAGAAAGGAGTAGATCTTTTTCTCAGATGCACATGACATTTTCACAAAAAGCATCCATATATTAGGGCATAAAAGCTTCACGAATGCAGAAAAGTGGAAATATTAAATGAACCCTTTTTTGGACCATAATGCAATAGAAATTACATTCAATAAAGAGTCATGGAAACATAAATTAAAAATTAATTTTAAGTTAATCCAATTCTAAAGAATGAGTAACTCAACGAACAAATCATATAAATAATGAACAGTTTTGCTAAGCAGAATACAACTAGACTACATTCCAAAATTTTGGGGATGCAGTCAAAGCAGTACTTAGGGGAAATTTTATATCTCTTAATGTGTACATTAATAAGAAAAAGAGAAAGAGCAGATCAATGAATTAGGCATGCAACTAAAAAATAGAAAAAACAAATTAAAAATCATCAATTAACATTAAAATGGAAATTCTGAAAATCAAAAGATAGACAAATAAAACTGAAAGTTTGAAAAATTGAACTAATAAGTAAAACTAGGAGCTGCTTTTATGGGGAAAAAAGATGAGATACTGGTTATTTTGATTTAAAACAAGAATAAAACCAAATTACCAGTAACAAAAAGAAAAGTGTGAATGCACCACTAATGAAGATGAAATTAAAGCATTCTTTGGAGTCATTTTGACCAATTATATAGCAGTAAAACTGACAATCCAAGGAAAATGACTGAATATTTTCAAAATAATTGTCCGGATTAACTGAAGAAATAGAATACTTAAATAACCTTATTTTAGATAAATAAATTGAACAAGTCATAAATGAGATCTCTAAGAAAAATCCCCAGGACCAGGGGGATTTGTAAGTGAATTCTATGAAACATTTTAAGAACAACTAATTCCAATACTATATGAACTTTAAAAAAAAATAGGCACTTTACCCAAAGAGATTGGCAATTCAGCTATAATTACAGTCTTAGAGTCCTTATGGTACCCTTTCTAAAAACAAATGTTCTACTAATTCATTGTTGGTGGAGTTGTGAACTCATCCAACCATTCTGGAGAGCAATTTGGAACTATGTCCAAAGGACTGTAAAACTGTGCACATAACTTTTAATCCAGCAAAATCACTATTAGGTCTGTATCCCAAAGAGATCATAAAAAATGGAAAAGGACCCACATGTGCAAAAATATTTACAGAAGCTCCTTTTTTTTTTTTTTTTTGTGGTGGCAAAGAATTGGACATCAAAGGGGATGCCTATCACTTGGGGTATGGCTGAACAAGTTGTGGCATAGAAATGTGATGGAATACTATTTTTCCATAAAAACTGGTAAGCATGCAGATTTCAGAACAACCTGAAAAGACTTACATAAATCTATGCTGAGTTAAGTGAGAAGATCTAGGAGAACATTGTACACAGTAACAGCAACATTGGTGATGATCAACTATGACAGACTTAGCTCTTCTCAGCAAAACAATAAAACAATTTCAAAAGACTTACAGTGGAAAATGCTATCCATATCCAGGGAAAGAACTGTGGAGTCTAAATACAAATCAAAGCATCTTATTTTCACTTCCATTTTTGTTTTTTTCTTTCTCATGGTTTTTCCCTTTTGTTCTGATTCTTCTTTCACAACATGACCAATGTGGAAATATGTTTAACTTGACTGTATAGGCATAACCTGTATCAGATTGCTTCCTGTCTTATGGAAGGGGAGCTAAGACAGAGAGAGGGGACAATTTGGAACTCAAAGTATTGCAAAAATGAGTGTTGATTTGATAGACTTAGCACATCACAGCAATGCAAGGACCTAAAACATATCCAAAGGACTTGATGCAAAATACCATCCATATCCAGAGAAAGAACTATGGAGTCAGAATGCAGAATGAGGCAGACTGTTTTCTCCTTTGTTATGTTTTGTTTTTCTCATGATTTCTCCCATTCATTTTAATTCTTCTATGCAACATGACTAATATGAAAATGTGTTTAATAGCAATGCATGTATAGAGACCATATAGGACTGCATGCTGTCTTAGGGAGAGAGGAGGGAAAGAGGGGGAGAAAATTTGAAACTTATGGAAGTGATTGTTGAAAACTGAAAACAAATGAAATTAATACATTTGAGAAAAAAGTGCTCAACCCAAAAAGAAAAATGAATGTTGAAAACTATGTTTATATGTAATTGGGAAAAAATAAAATACTATTAAGTACAAAAAAAAATAAGTAAAAAAGAAGTCCTACCAAATTTCCTTCATGACACAAATAGAGTTCTTTACTTTTTTATTTTGAGTGTATTATTTATTTTTAACATTAATTTTATTTAAATTAAGTTCTACATATCTTCCTTTCCATCTGCTCCCCACCCACTGTAAAGGCAAGAAATGTGATATCAATTATATATGGGAAATCATACAAAACATTTCCATATTAGTCATGTTGCAAAAAAAGTACAAAAAATCATAAATATGAAACTTTATAGCCCATAATATGATAAAATAGTAATCAATATATAGAATACCAGCAAAAGATACAAATCTATATGTAGAATTAATAATGAAGTCCTAAATAGTAAGTGGTTCAGAGGATATATCATAGAAACAATAGCTATTTGAATGATCATGATAATAGTGATACAACACACCATAATTTCTAAAATGCAACTGAAGTAAGGAAAATATAAATCCCTAAATCAGACCTTAACCAAATAAGATGAGATTAATTAACTCAATGTACAATTATAAATTCTACAACCAACCAATGAGGAACTAAAAATAAACACAAAAAAGGAAATCTTGTAAATTAGAGATGAAATGAAAAAAAGTGACATTTACAAAATGATAAAACTAACCAAAATTAATGTTTTTCAAAATATCAATAAAATTACTAATCCATTTTAAAATCCAGTAAAAAACAGGAAGAAATGAAATATTACCAAATAAAAATAAAATCACAATGAATAGAAATGACAAAATAATTATGGGAACCTATTATGCTTTGTTCTACTAGAAAGTTAAGAATGTAAAAGAGTTATGTAAACAAAATGTTAAATACTGAAATTAACAGACAAACATAAATCTTAAACTTCACAAAAGTATTTGAATTATTTGTTTAAAAAAATTACCAAAAAGTGAAAAGAAGCCCTAGTCTAGAAGACTTTCTATGTCAATTCTGTTATATTTCAAAAGAATAATTAATACCAAAATGATATGAATTATTCTCAAATTTCAGAAATTCATTTTATTTGACCAATATAGCCTTAATGCATAAATTTAAACATTTAAAAGCAGCTAAATGGCATAATGGATAGACTTGGTTAAAAAGGCCTGAGTTCAAATTCCACTTCAAACACTGATTGTGTGACCCTGGGGAACTCATTTAATCACTGCCTGACTCAGTTTCCCCATCTGTAAAATGAGGATTACAATAGCACTTACCTCACAGTTTTGTTGTGATAATAAAATGACATTAATAAAGGGGAAGCAGTTTTTAAACACTAAAGTACTATGTAAAATCTAGTTACAATTAAATCACTGAACAATAGTAATATTAACTATCATTATTGAACATAAAGTAAAAAATTCTACATTTCTGGAAAAAATAGTATTGTAATTTATGAGAAAACTTCACCATGATCAAGTTGGATTTATATGAGGCATTCAAGGATGGATCCACATTAGGAAAACAACACAATTAATCATGGTAAAAGCAAAAATTTTCATAATTGCATGATTATATCAACAGATGGAAGGGGAAGCTTTTGAAAAAGTAAAACAAACATTTATGCCAAAAATTTTTTTAAAAGTTTAGAAATATTTTAATAGGATAAAATGTATCTATCTAAAGCAATAAACTTCTACCTAAATGAATTTACTTATTCAGTGTCTTACAAATCAAACTACCAAAAATGATTTTATAAATCTAGAAACAATAATATCAAAATTCATCCGGAAGAATATCAAGGTCCAGAATATCAAGGGAATTAATGAAAGAAATGCTAGGGAAGGTAGCCTAGCCATACCAGATCTTAAATTGTATTATAAAGCAATAATCATCAAAACCACTTGGCACTGGCTAAGAAACAGAGGGGTAGACCAGTGGAACAGGTTGAGTACACATGACACAGGAGTCAGTGACTACAGTAGTCTACTGTTTGATAAACCCAGAGACCCCAGCTTCTGGCATAAGAACTCACTGTTTGAAAAAAACTGCTGGAAAAGCCTGAAAAGAGTGTGGCAGGAACTGGCTATAAACCAATGCCTGACACCACATACCAGAATAAAGTCCAAATGGGTACATGATCTATGTAAAAAAGCTAATACTATAGACAAATTAGGGGAGCAAGGAATAGTTTATTTGCCGGATTTATGGAGAATGGAGGAATTCATGACCAAACAAGAGATAGGGAACATTATGAAATGCAAAATAGAAAATTTTTATTACATTAAATTGAAAAGGTTTTGCACAAACAAATCCAATGCAGCCAAGATTGGGAGGGAAGCAGAAAACTGGGAAAGAATTTTTTACAAATACTGTCTGTGATAAAGACCTCATTTCTAAAATATATAGAGAACTGAGTCAAATTTACAAGAATACCAATCATTCCCCAGTTGATAAATGGTCAAAGGATATGAACAAGCAGTTTTGAGGAAGAAATTAAAGCTATCTATAGTCATATGAAAAAATGCTCTAAATCCCTATAGATTAGAGAGCTGCAAATCAAAACAACTCTGAGGTACCGCATCACACCTATCAGACTGTCTAACATGACAAAACAAGAAGATGATAAATATTGAAGAAGATGTGGGGGAGCTGAAACACTAATTCATTGTTGGAGGAGCTATGAGCTGATATAACCATTGTGAAGAGCAATTTGGAACTATGCCCAAAGGGCTATAACCATGCACATACCCTTTGACCCAGAAATATCATTTCTAGGGCCGTATCCCAAAGGGATCATAAAAATGGGAAAAGAACCCACATGTATAAAAATATTTATAGCAACTCTTTTTGTGGTGGCCAAGAACTGGAAATCAAGGGAATGCCCATTAATTGAAGAATTGCTGAAAAAGTTGTGGTATATGAATGTAGTAGAATACTACTGTGCTATAAGAAATGAGGAACAGGAGGACTTCAGAAAAACTTGGAAAGACTTATATGAACTGATGCTGAGTGAAGTGAGCAGAACCAGGAGAACATTATATACTGTAACAGCCACAATATTTTTTCAGTGTAAGAACCTAAAACATTTCCAAAGGACTCATGATGCAAAATGCCATCCACATCTAGAGAAAGAACTATGGAGATGGAATGCAGAATGAAGCAGACTGTTTTCTTTTTTGTTATGTCTGGTTTTGTTTAGTTTTACTCATGTTTTCTCCCATTCATTTTAATTCTTCTGTGCAACATGACTAATGTGAAAATGTGTTTAATAAGAATGTATTTGTAGAACCCATGTAAGATTGCATTCTGTCTTAGGAAGGGAGGTTGGAGTGAGGGGGAGAAAATTTAAAATTTATGGAAATGATTGTTGAAAATTGAAAATAAATAAATTTGGAGGAAAAAATGAAAAAAATGCAAAAAAATAAAATAAAATAAGCTTCCAGTCAGTCTGAGGATGACCAGGGCATCTGGTAACTCAGTTTCAATACTGAAACAAAGTGACATACTTGAAGATCTGGTGCTTAATAAAAGTAGATGCACTTAGTCATAGCTAAGAAAGGATATAAATCTAGGACATCACATTAATTCCTGTAAATGAAACTGCCCTTCTTTTGAGTTGCCCATATTGATCACCTCTGTAAATATCAGGAAGTACATGGAAATCATCATCACTTTTTGTTCCTAGGTGGCTATGTCAAGGACCTGAGTCTTAATACCATTTGCCAATTAAATCTTTAGGACAGTAAATATACTCAAATAATTAATGGTGAAGCTTTAAAATATTGTTCATATCACAAGAAAACAAAACAAAGCAAAACATATAAAATAAAACTTGTGGCATTCCAAATAAATACAACAGTAAATCAAAAATGTCCCATTTCCACAGTGTTATTTGATGTAGTTCTAGAAATTATACAAATAGCAATAAAGAAAAAGAAATAACAACAATTGATAAGTTAAGAAAAGATATACAGATACCCCTTATTTTCTGATTACATGATGATTGCCTTAGAAAAACTTAATGAGCTAACAGAGTTGTGCACATCTGCAATCCTTGCTACTGGTTAAGCTGAGGCTGTTTGGAAACATTTGAAGTCAGGATTTCTGAAGTAGATGGGATACCCATACAAAATTCCACACCAATATAGTGAAGCTCTGAGAGTAGAGAGGTTGCTTCAGGAGGGGGCAAATGGATCTAGGTTGGAAATAAAGAAGGTTGAAGCTCCTGTGTTGATTACACGTGGCATTGAGTCTATGAGTGACTGGTACATACTCTGGGGAAGGTAAGGAGATGCAATTATAAAAAAGAAAAGAGAAAAAACAACATCAGGAATTAACCAGGAAATTAACTGAGATGATTAATAGCTTCATTGAAGCTTGAGACTGAATACTCCAAAAAAATCCAAAACAAAACAAGAATTTACATATGTGTGTGTGTATGAAACAAGAAGGCAGTAATAAAAAGATATTTAAAATAACCACAAAATACATAAAATATCTTAGAGTAAACCTATCAAAGCACATTCAATATCTATATAGATATAATTACAGAATACTTCTTAAAGAAAATATAGAATTTTATTAACTGGAACTAAAATACTGGAAGAACAATCAGTGCTCTTGGCAGAACCATGACAATATAATAAAATACTACTGAACTTAGTTTACATTGTGAGTACTATATAAATTTTGCAAAGGGATACTTTACAAACTTTGATCAAATGTGACAAAATTGGTTTGCATGAAAAAGATCTAGAAAAACAATAGGTAAACTGTGGGAGACAAAAGGACAAATGAAAGAAGAATACTACTTCCAAACCTCAAATTACAATAATAAACCAGTAAACATCAAAACTGTTTGGTACTAGTTTAAAAAGAAAAACAATTTACTGATACACACAGGACAAGGACTCAGATATAAAGTGAACTCAATAATGTAGATTTGTAGATGTCCCCATAAATAAATAAGTTCCTTAGGGGATTCACACACACACACACACACACACACACACACACACACACACACACACACACACTCACACACAGAGTTTGCATTTGTATAAGAACTACTGGGAAAACCGGAAAGAGCTTTGTAAGAAACTGAGTGTAAGGCAGCATCTTACACCATAAATATGAAATGGGAAGGTAAATCATCTGAATATTGAAACTTATGCAATAAACCAAAATTTGTAAGATAAGCAGATAATATGTCTTTCATAGTTATGGCTAAGAGGTAAATTCTTATAGAAGTAAGGGAAAGAAGTGATTGCAAAAAAACAAATCAGAAAACTTTAATTACATTAAAATGAAAAGCTTTTGCATTGAACAAAATTAAAGTAACTAGTATAAGAAGGAAAAGAGGTTACCTGAAGGGAGAAAAATGTGTCAAATATCTCTGGCAAGACCCTGATACGCAAGTTTTATAGGCAACTAGCAGAAACATATGGCCAAAACCCATTCCTCTGTGGATGCTGTTAACCAAGAACCCAAAAGAATTTTATTAGGATATTTGGCAAAGGAAAGAACCAGAAAAAGACTAATGAGTCTTTGTGACTTTTTATCACATAGAGTAAAGACAAGGCCTTAAGGACATTTTCTTGATTGTCCACACAAAGGCATTCCAGAGATGTTCAGTTTGAGAAGTATATCAGCAGGCAAATATAAGCATTTAGTCTAATTTGCAAGAACCCAAAACACAAGCTTTGGGTGGAATCTGAACTAAAAGCTCTGGGTAAGCCAAAAACAAGAACTGAGTGAGGTCTAAGTATTCCTTACAGGATTTAGTCTTCCCTGAAGTTCCTCTGAGGCCAGTCTGAGTGATACAGCAAGCTTTTGGGTTAGACAATTTCTGGCCACATCAATCTAGTTTGAAAAAAATTAATAATTAATAAGGTGTTCTGAAAAATAAAATGTTTTAAATAATATATGATCAAAGAATATTAATGAACAGTTTTATGCTTAATTGCAAACTATTGAGAATCCTATAAAAGAATGTTCTGTATTACCAGTAATAAAAGAAATATACATCAAAACATCTTGAGGTTCTATCTCACATCCTACAAATTAGCAAGGATAACACAATATAGGGATAGTCATTATTAGAGAGAGTCCCACATACACTGAAATATATGATGGCACTTTTGTAAAAAGAAAAAGCTACAAAATAGATGTCACTTCAAGGAATGGCTAAAGCAATTGAGATAGATGGTTGTAATTAAATACTACCATTCTAAAAGAAGCAATTAATATGATGAGTACAGAGAATTCTGGTAAAACAAACTAATACAAAGAAAAATAAAGCCAGAAAAACAATTTATTCATTGACTAGAGTAATGGAAGGGATGACAACAACAAAAAACATTCTGAACTAAATGCTGTGAAATTATAATGATCAAACTTGATCCCCAAAAAAGAGATCAGCCCCCCAAATTTTGCTTACAGTAGAGATCATGGCTTTAGAACACTGTATATAATGTTAGGATTTTTTCTTTCTTTTAAGGGTTTATTTCTTTTCTTTTAAAAAATTACTTTGACTTATCTCATTAAATATTTTCCAATAACATGCAAAAATATTGTCATTAAAAAAATCTTGAGTTCCCATTTTTTTCTCTTCCCTTCCCTACCTCATCTTTTAGAAATGATATCAGTTACACATGTGAATTAATGTGAATGATATATACACATTAGCCAAGTTTTGAAAGATAAACAAATAAAAATAAAGTCTTAAAAAACATGCTTTACTCTCCAATGAGAGTTCATCAGTTCTCTATCTAAGTTGTATAACATGTTTTATCATAGGTCCTTTGGAATGCTTGGAGCATTAACTTAATCAGAGTAGCTAACTCTTTCACAGTTGATCATCCTTAAAATATTGCTGTCACTTTGTACAGTGTTCTCATGGTTCTGCTCACTTCACTTTGCAAAAGTTCCTGCAAGCATTCCTAGGTTTTTCTTAAACCATCCTGCTTGTCACTTCTTATAGCACATATATGATATTTCATCACAATCATATACCACAACTTATTTAGCCATTCCCCAATTGGTGGGCATGCCTTCAAATTCCAATTCTTTGCCAGTAGAAAAAGAGCTACTATAAAAATTTTTGTACAAACAGGTTCTTTCCCCTTTTCTTTGATCTCTCTGTGAAACAGACCAAGTAGTGGTATTGCTGAATCAAAGGATTTGTACAGTTTTATAGCCCTTTAGCATAGTTCAAAATTGCTATCCAGAATGGTGGGACTAGTTCACAACTTCAACAATTTTTCCACATCTGCCCCAGCATTTGTCCTTTTCAATCATGTTACTTAATCTGATAGGTCTGAAGTTATATTTCAGAGCTATTTAAAGTTTCATTTCCCTAATCAGTAGTCATTTAGAGCATTTTTTCATGTGATTATTAATAGTTTTGATTTTTTCTTCTAAAAACTACCTGTTCATATCCTTTGAACATTTATCAACAGAATTTGACTCTAATTTTTATAAATTTGGCTCCATTTCCTATATATTTGAGAATTGTGGCCTTTATCAGAAATGCTTGCTATGAAATCCCTCCCCCCAATTACTGTTTTCCTCTTAATGTTGGGTGCATTCATTTTATTTGTGAAAAGAGTCTTAATTTCATGTAATCTATTTTACTTCTAGTAATCCTCTCCATCTCTTGTTTGGTCATAAACTATTCCCACATTCATAGATCTAACAAGTATATTTTCCATGTTCTCCTAGTTCACTAATAATATCACAGTTTATATCTAAATGATTTATTCATTTGTAGCGTCAATACTATATTCACAGCACCTACAGCAGCCATGAATATCTCAGTGCAGTACTGAGTTGCGAAATACCATAGACTATCCCTGTGGAAGACATAACCAAAACATTTATTCCGACACCAGAAAACCAAATCCATTATAGTAACAAAAAACTATACACAGTAACAATGCAGAGGACAACATCATCCTCAAGCCTTCCCTTAGCTAAGTTTCCCACAAACCAGCTCCCTTAAACAAAATCACAAACAAGCTATCTCACTGACTCTAGCCAGCTGCCTGCTTGCCTATATCCTTCTTAGCTCTGACCACCCTCAAGACCAACTTCTTCTAAGTTCAGTTTTAGCTCCACCTCTTCCTGTTCCATTCATTCAGCAAACTCCTCCCACCATAGGCTCCATGTGACTCAGACTCATGGGACTCAGGATTC
The DNA here is from genome assembly GCF_028372415.1 of Notamacropus eugenii. Lineage (NCBI taxonomy): Eukaryota > Metazoa > Chordata > Mammalia > Diprotodontia > Macropodidae > Notamacropus > Notamacropus eugenii. The sequence goes on from NC_092874.1 coordinate 161,081,255, forward strand.
CATGTGACCCAGGCAGGTCACATGCACCTATTTTTGGGGTGAGGAGGAGAGGGTTTTATTTTATTTTTTAATATTTTATAAATTGTTTTCAGTGTTCAACAATCATTTCCATAAGTCTTAAATTCTTAAATTTCTCCCCCTTTTTCCTCCCTCCCTCCCGGAAAAGGCACATAATCTTATATAAGTTCTACACATATGATTTTATTAAACACATTTTCACATGAGTTATGTTGCATAGAAGAATTAAAATGAATGGGAGAAACCATGAGAAAAACAAAACATAATACAAGAGAAAATAGTCTACTTCATTCTGTGATCCAGTTCTATAGTTCTTTCTCTGGATGTGGAAGGAGCTTTGTTTGCCTCAAGAGTCCTTTGAAAATATTTTAGGTCAGAAACAGTCCTCCCACACTGTGGTTATTACTGTGCACAATGTTCTCCTGATTCTCTTCTCTTCAATCAGCATTAGTTCCTATAAGTCCTTCTAGGCCTCTCTGAAGTCTTCCTGTTCGGCATTTCTCAGAGCACAATAGTATTCCATTACATACAAATACCGTAACTTGTTCAGCCATTACCCAGTTGATGGGTATCCCCTCGATTTCCAGTTCTTGGCCACCACAAAGACAACAGCTATAAATATTTTTATGCATGTGAGTCTTTTTTCTATTTTTATGATCTCTTTGGGATACAGTTCTAGAAGTGTTATTGCTGGGTCAAAGTGTATGCACATTTCTGTAACCCTTTGAGCATAGTTCCAAATTGCTGTTCAGAATGGCTGGATCAACTCACCGCTCCATCAACAATGAACTAGTGTTCCAACTCTCCCACATCTTCTTTAACATTTATCATCTTTCGGTTTTGTCATGTTAGCCAGTCTGATAGATGTGATATGGTACCTCAGAGCTGTTTTGACTTGCAGTTCTCTAATCAATAGTGATTTAGAGCATTTTCTCATATAACTAGAGATAGCTTTAATTTTTTCCTCTGAAAACTGCCTGTTTATATCTTTTGACCAGTTAGCAATTGGGGCATGACTTGTATTCTTGTAAATTTGACTCAGTTTTTTATATATTATATGTATATTAGAAATGAAGCCTTTATCACAGATACTAGGTGCAAAAAAACTCTTTCCCAGTTTTCTGCTTCCCTCCTGATTTTGGTTGCATTGAGTTTGTTTGTACAAAAACTTTTCAATTTAATGTAATCAAAATGTTGCATTTTGCACTTCATAATATTCTCTATCTCTTGTTTGGTCATAAATGTCTCTATTCTCCATACATCTGACAAATACACTATTCCTTGGTCCCCTAATTTGTTTATGGTATCAGCCTTTATATATAGATCATGCATCCATTTCGATTTTATTCTTGTGTACAGTGACAGGCATTGGTCTACACCCAGTTTCTGTCACACTGGTTTCCAGTTTTTCTAGTAGTTTTTGTCAAACAGTGAGTTCTTATCCCAAGAGCTGGAGTCCTTGGGTTTGTCAAACAGAAGACTGCTATATCTGTTGACTGCTATGTCATGAGTATCTAACCTATTCCACTGATCTACCCCTGCATTTCTTAGCCAGTGCCAAGTGGTTCTGAAGATTGCTGCTTTATAACACAATTTCAGATCTGGTCTGGCTAAGCCACCTTCCCTAGTATTTCTTTTCATTAATTTCCTTGATATTTTCTTCTACCAGACGAATTTTGGTATCTTTTCTAGCTCTAGAAAATAATTATCTGGGGGGAGGAGTCAAGATGGCAGAGTAGAAAGATACACATATGCTAGCTCTGAACCCACAGCCCATAAAATAACTGTAAAGAAAAACTCCCAACAAATTTTGGAGCAGCAGAAGCCACAGAACAATGGAGTGGAGGAGATTTCTGTTCCAGAGGCACCTGAAAAACTGACCCGAAAGGCCTGTTGCATGCTGGACCCGGAGCAGAGTCCAGCCCTGCCTTGGTCGCCTGGCCCCGAGAGGAGCAGATCCAAGCAAGCTTCAGGGGCAGAATCTCCAGCAGCCGTGCAGGTCCCTCCACCCACAGGCACTAAAGGTCAGTGAGAGGGTCTTTTCAAATCTGTGAGAGGGGAGCAGGGTGTACCCATGACTCAGGCCCCCTCGGGAGGCAGCAGCAGAGGCAGCAGTACACAAGGTCTGCCAAAGCAGGCAGGAGCCTGGATCCATTGTGGAAGGTCTCTGCGTAAAGCCCCTGAGGGAACTGAGCCCCGTGTGGCAGCGCTGCCCCTACCTGAGCACCTGAACTTAATCTCACACTGAATAGCAGCCCTGCCCCTGCCAAAAGCCCTGAGGCTGGGAAGCAGGATTTGAATCTCAGACCCCAAACGCTAGCTGGAAAGATCTGGAGGTGTGGTGAGTGTGGAGAAGACACTCAGAAGTCAAGTAACTGGCTGGGAAAATGTCCAGAAAAGGGGGAAAAAATATAAGACCATAGAAGGTTACTTTCTTGGTGAACAGATATCTCCTCCCTTTCTTTTGGATGAGGAAGAACAATGCTTACCATCAGGGAAAGACACAGAAATCAAGGCTTTGGTATCCCAAACATCCAAAATAAATATTCAATGGGCTCAGGCCATGGAAGTGCTCAGAAAGGATTTTGAAAATCAAGTTAGAGAGGTGGATGAAAAACTGGGAAGAGAAATGAGAGATATGCAAGAAAAGCATGAAAAGCAGGTCCACACCTTGCTAAAGGAGACCCAAAAAAATGCTGAAGAAAATAACACCTTGAAAAATAGGCTAACTCAATTGGCAAAAGACGTTCAAAAAGCCAATGAGGAGAAGAATGCTTTCAATAGCAGAACTAGCCAAATGGAAAAGGAGGTTCAAAAGCTCACTGAAGAAAATAGTTCTTTCAAAATTAGAATGGCACAGATGGAGGCTAATGACTTTATGAGAAACCAAGAAATCACAAAACAAAAAAAAAAGAATGAAAAAATGGAAGATATTATGAAATATCTCACTGGAAAAACAACTGACTTGGAAAATAGATCCAGGAGAGACAATTAAAAAATTATGGGACTACCTGAAAGCCATGATCAAAAAAAGAGCCTAGACATCATCTTCCATGAAATTATCAAGGAAAACTGCCCTGATACTCTAGAACCAGAGGGCAAAATAAGCATTCAAGGAATCCACCGATCACCTCCTGAAAGAGATCCAAAAAGAGAAACTCCTAGGAACATTGTGGCCAAATTCCAGAGTTCCCTGGTCAACGAGAAAATATTGCAAGCAGCTAGAAAGAAATAATTCAAGTATTGTGGAAATACAATCAGGATAACACAAGATCTAGCAGCTTCTACATTAAGGGATCGAAGGGCATGGAATATCATATTCCAGAAGTCAAAGAAACTAGGACTAAAACCAAGAATCACCTACCCAGCAAAACTGACTATAATACTTCAGGGGAAAAAGTGGTCTTTCAATGAAATTGAGGACTTTCAAGCAGTCTTGATGAAAACAACAGACCTGAAAAGAAAATTTGATTCTCAAACACAAGAATGAAGAGAAGCATGAAAAGGTGAACAGCAAAGAGAAGTCACAAGGGACTTACTAAAGTTGAACTGTTTACATTCCTACATGGAAAGGCAATATTTGTAACTCTTGAAACTTTTCAGTATCTGGGTACTGGGTGGGATTACACACACACACACACGCACGCACACACAGAGAGACAGAGAGCACAGAGTGAATTGAATAGGATGGGATCATATCTTTAAAAAATGAAATTAAGCAGTGAGAGAGAAATATGTTGGGAAGAGAAAGGGAGAAATGGAATGGGGCAAATTATCTCTCATAAAAGAGGCAAGCAAAAGACTTTTTAGTGGAGGGAAAAAGGGGAGGTGAGAGAAAAACATGAAGTTTACTCTCATCACATTCCACTAAAGGAAGGAATAAAATACACACTCATTTTGGTATGAAAACCTATCTTACAATACAAGAAACTGGGGGAGAAGGGGATAAGCAGGGTTGGGGGGGATGATGGAGGGGAGGGCATGGGGAGGAGGGAGAAATTTGAAGTCAACACTTGGGGAGGGACAGGATCAAAGGAGATAATAGAAGCAATGGGGGGCAGGATAGGATGGAGGGAAGTATAGTTAGTCTTACACAACATGACTATTATGGAAGTCATTTGCAAAACCACACAGATATGGCCTATATTGAATTGCTTGCCTTCCAAAAGGAATGGGTGTGGAGGGAGGGATGAAGAGAAGTTGTTACTCAAAGTTTTAGCAACAGCTGTGGAGTACTGTTCTTGCTACTAGGAAATAAGAAATACAGGTAAAGGGGTATAGAAAGTTATCTGGCCCTACAGGACAAAAGAGAAGATGGGGACAAGGGAAGGGAGGGATGATAGAAGAGAGGGCAGATTGGTGAGAGGCGCAATTAGAATGCTCAGTGTTTTGTGGTGGGGGGAGGGGACAAATGGGGAGAAAATTTGGAACCCAAAATTTTGTGAAAATGAATGTTAAAAGTTAAATAAATTAATTTAAAAAAAAAGAAAAGAAAATAATTATCGGCAGTTTGATTAGTATGGCAATCAATAAGTAAATTAATTCAGGTAAAATTGTCATTGTTATTTTATTAACTCAGCCTACCCACGAGCAACTGATGCTTTTTCAATTACTTAGATCTGGCTTTATTTGTGTGAAAAGTGTTTTATAATTGTATTCATATAGTCTCTGGGTTATTTTTTTGGCGGGTAGAATCCAAGATATTTTATAGAGTCTACTGTAGCTTTAAATGGGATTTCACTTTCTATCTCTTACTGCTGGGCTTTGTTAGTAATATATAGAAATGTAGATAATTTATGTCATTTTATTTTGTAACCTGCAACTTTGCCAAAGTTGTTTATTATTTCAAGTAGTTTTTTTACTTAACATCCTAGCATTCTCTAAGTATATCATCATATCTTCTGCAAAGAGTGATAACTTAGTTTCTTCTTTGCCTACTCTAATTCCTTCAATTTCTTCTCTTATTGCTGAAGCTAACATTTCTAGTATTGAATAACAGTGGTCATAATGGACATCCTTGTTTCACCCCTGATTTTATTGGAAATTCATCTAGCTTAACTCCTTTGCATATAATGCTTGCTAATAGTTTTAGGTAGATACTGCTTATTATTTTAAGGAAGGATCCATTTATTCCTATACTCTCCAGTGTTTTCAATAGAAATGGGTGTTATATTTTGTCAAAAACTTTTTCTGTATCTATTGAGATATTCATATGTTTTCTGTTAGTTTTGCTTTTGATATGATCAATAATGCTGATAGATTTCCTAATATTGAATCAACCTTGCATTTCTGGTATAAATCCTACCTGATCATAATGTGTTATCCTCGTGATAATTTGTTGTATTCTTCTTGCTAACAGCTTATTTAAATTTTGGCATCTATATTCATTAGAGAAATTGGTCTATAGTTTTATTTCTCTGTTTTGGCTCTTCCTGGTTTAAGTATCAGAACCATATTTGTATCATAAAAAGAATTTGGTAGGACTCCTTCTTTGCCAGTTTCCCCAAATAGTCTATATAATATTGGAATTAACTGTTCTTTAAATGTTTGATAGAATTCATGCCTGGGGTCCTGGTGTTGGCACTTAAAGCTTCCATTCCCCAGGGGCTCAGGATCTCCTGGTTTATGAGGCGGGGCTGTCTGGGACAGCTCTGGTCCTGCACTGGTTCCCTTTAACCACAGCAGGAGGGACTCTCCTTTATGATTTTCCTAGCCTCTTCAGCTAAGATACTGTTTCTCTTTTACGCTGATCCCACTATTACAAGATTATTCTTGGGAAATATTCTCTGAGTTTTTCAAGGTCAACAAGGGGAGGGTATGAGCACTTACAGATCACTCCAGCATCTTGGCTCCTGGAAGTTCAAGTAAGTGATGTACAAACATTTAATCTGTGGACTGATAGTCTATGGAGCAGCTGCTGCTATTAGTGGGGCTTCTATGCTTCTCCCTCACTCAGTTCCTCCAGACTCCCATCCTGTGCTGATAAGTTTGAGAATCTGCACTTCTCCTTGTGATTCAGTTTGCCCGAGGGTTCCTGCTCAGCTTTGCTATGGTAGGGTCTGCACAGGTACAGCCTGTGCGCTCTGTGCTCCCCCAGCCCCATGTAACAGATCTTTCCTGTTAAGCTTCCAGACTGTCCTGGGCTGGAAATCACCCACACTCTGTCTCCTAGTGGCTTCTGCCACTCTAAATTTGTTCAGATTTTCTTTTTTAGAGGTATCTGAAGGAATTTGTGGTAGAGCTTAGTTGAGTCTGTGATCTCACTCTGCCATCTTGGCTCCACCTCACATGAACATATTAATGGATGGGAAACATCTTCCCATCAAGAAGCAATATTACATTAACAATATGCAAAAATACATTATCAATATACCATTTTGATCTCATCTTGGTATATAGTGTGAATGTTGGGCTATGCCTATTTTCTGCCAAACTGCTTCCCAGTTTTTGTTAAATGGTGAGTTCTAATCCCCTAAATTTAGATATTTGGATTTATTAAGCAATAGATTACTACGGTAATTTACTACTGTGTATTATATACCTAATCTCTTCCATTTATATTCAGTGCAAGATTATTTTGATAATTGTCATGTCCAATTCTCTGTGATCTTACTTAGAGTTGTCTTGGTAAAGATACTAGAGTGCTTTGCCATTTCCTTCACCAGCTCATTTTATAGATAAGAAAACTGAGGAAAACAGTTAAGTGATCTGATCAGGGTCACAAAGGTAGTAACTGTCTCAGTGTCAGACATTGTTCCTTAAATATTTGATAGAGTTCACTTACAAATCCAACTCATATGGGGATTTTTTAAGCATCTCATTTATGGCTTATTCAAATTATTTTTCTACTTTAGGGTTATTTAAGTATTCTATTTCCTTTTCTGTTAATCTGGGAATTTTACCTTTTAAATATTCAACTATTACACTTAGATTGTCATTTTTACTGACACATATTAGGATAAAATAACACCTAATAATTTGGTGGTGCATTCAGATTTTTCTTTCTTATTCTAGTAATTTGATTTTTTTAAAGTCAAATTAACCAATAGTTTATCTGTTTATTGTTTTCCTCATAAAACCAACTCCTAGTTTTATTTATTCAAATATTTTATTTTATTTAATTCAATGGTTTTCTAGACTTTAATTTTATTATCTCCTTTGATTTCTAGGATTTCCATTTTGTTGTTTAATAAGGAATTTTTAACTTGTTTTTTCTATCTTTTTAGTTGACAACTCAATTCACTGATCAGCTCTTTTCAAAAATATTACTTTGACTGAATCCCACAGATTTTGGAATGTTGTCTCATTGTTTTCATTAACTTCAAAGAAGTTACTGATTATATTTATTTGTTCTTTGACCTACTAATTTTTTGGAATTGGATTATTTAGTTTAAAATTATTTAATTTATGCTTCCAAGGCCTTTTATTAAATGCAATTTTGTTGAATTGTGGTCTGGAAATATTTCTACTTTTCTGTATTTGGTTATGAGATTTTTATGCCTTAAAATGATTAATTTTTGTAAAGATTCCACATATTACTAAGAAAAAGATACACTTTTTTTCTATTCCCATTCAGTTTTTTCCAGAGGCTTATCATATCAACTTTTCTAAAATTCTATTCATCATCTTGACTTATTTCTTATCTATAGTTAGGTTTTTCTAGCTCTTAAAAAGGAAAGTTGAGGTTTCTCATTATGATAGTTTTACTGTCTATTTTCTCCTGCAATTCATTTAACTTCTCCATTAAAAATTCGGATACTATGCCATTTGGTGCATATATGTTTAGTACTGATATCACATCATTCCTTATGGTTCCTTTTTAGCAAGATGTGGTTTTTATTTTTGTTTTAATAATATTTTATTTTTCTCTAATTACGTGTAAGAACTATATTTAACACTTATTTTTAAGTTTTCAGTTGCAAATCTATGTCTCTCTCTCTCTACTCCTTCCCTCCTAGAGTTGGCAAACAATCTGATATAAGTTATGCATGTGCACTCATGGAAAATATTTCCATATTAGTCATTTTATGCAAGAAGATTTGAACAAAAAAAAAGGAAGAATGGAAGGAAGGAAGCAATGAAGGGAGAAAAAAGAGAGAAAGAAAGAAAAAAAAAAGAAAATGCTTCAGTGTGTATTCAGACATCAGTTCCTTCTCTGGAGACAGATATAGCATTTTTCATCTTGAGTCCTTTGGGATTGTCTGGGATCATTGTATTGCTGAGTCATTTACAATTCTTCATAGTATAATATTGCTGCCACTGTGTACAATGTTCTCCTGGTTCTGCTTATTTCACTTTTCATCAGTTCATGTAAATCTTTCTAAGTTTTTCTGAAATCATCTTGCTTGCCATTTCTTTTAGTACAATGGTAGTTCATCACAATTATATACCAAAACTTGTTCAGCCGTTCCCCAATTGATGGGCATCCTTTGAATTTCCAATTCTTTGTCACCACAAAAAGAGCTACTATATTTTTGTACAAATAGATTATTTTCTTTGTTTTATCTCTTTGGGATAGAGACCCAGCAGTGGTATTGCTGGATCAAAAGGTATGCACAGTTTTATGGCTCTTAAGGCACAGTTCCAAATTGTTCTCTAGAATGGTTGAATCAGTGCACAACTCTACCAACAGTATATAAGTGTACAAATTTTTCCACATCCCCTTCAACATTTATCATTTTTCATCTTATTAGTCAATCTGATAGGTGTGAGGTGGTATCTCAGAGTTGCTTTAATTTGAATTTCTTTAATCAATAATGATTTGGAACATTTTTTTCATATGACAGTAGATAGCTTTGATTTGTCTGAAAACTGCCTCTTCATATTCTTTGACCATTTATCAAATGGGGAATGAAGTGTATTGCTATAAATGTGACTCAGTTTCCTATAAATTTGTGAAATGAGGTCTTTATGTTTGCTGTAAATATATTTCCTAACTTTCTACTTTCATTCTTATCTTGATTGCATTGATTGTGTTTCTGCAAAAAACATTTTTTAAAACTTTGCAACTACAAGTCTTAAAGATTTACAAAGAGTTCTAGCAGTTAAGTTGCCTGCCCAGGGTTACATAATGAGTAAGTGTAAGAAGACTGACTTGAACCCAGGTCATAGTTTCAAGGCCATTTCTCTATATATTATTCCACCTTAAGTCTGAAAGTATAGGTTACCATAGCTATTCAAGCAAAGAAATAATTAGCAACGTTAGCCAAGTTTCAGGAAACAAAATAAACCCACACAAATCATCAGCATTTCTATACATTACGAACAACATCCAGAAGCAGGAAAGAGAAGAGAAATTCCATTTAAAATAACTGCAGATGAAATAAAATACTTGGAAGTATACCTACCAAGACAAACCCAGGAACTTTATGAACACAGCTATAGAACATTTTTCACAGAAATAGTCAGATCTAAATATTTGGAAAATATTCATTGCTCACAGTAGGCCAAACCAAAAGAATAAATATGACAATTTTACTAAATGAATCTGCTTACTCAGTGTCATACCAATCAAACCACAAAAAATTTATAGAGCTAGAAAAAATAATAACAAAGTTCATCTGGAGAACAGAAGGTCAAGAATATCAAGGAATCAATGGAAAAATGTGAAGGAAGGTGACCCATCTGTAACACATTTCAAACTGTATTTTAAAGTGGTAATTAGCAAAACAATCTTGTATTAAGAGATAGAGTGGGGAATCAGTGGAATACATTAGGTACACTATATATTGTAGTAAATGATCAGAGTCATCTAGTGTTTGATAAACCCAAAGGTACCAGCTTTGGGGACAAAAACTCATTATTTGATAAAAACTTCTGGGAAAACTGGAAACCAGAGATCAACATCTCATGCTATATAACAAGATAAGGTCAAAATGTATGCATAATTTATACATAAAGTACTATACACAAAATAGTTATCTTTCAGATCTATGGGTAAAGGAAGAATTTGGGACCAAATAAAATATAGAAGGAATTATAAAATGTAAAATAAATAATTTTATTGTATAAAATTTTAAAAGTTTTGCACAAACAAAATCAATGCAATTAAAATTAAAAGAAAAGGAGAAAACTTTTAAGGGGAGGAGAACTTATAGCAAGTATCTCTTAGAAAAGCCTCATTTCTCAAAAATATGACCATGTTGTAGTTTCCCTGCTTTAAAATAGGTCTTTTTTTACTTTTGCTTTGTCTGTGATTATGATTACTACCTTTGCTTTATTTTTTTGCTTCAGTTGATGCATAATAGATTCTGTTCAAGTTCCTTATTTTAACTCTCTGTCTCTGTTTCAAGTGTGTTTCTTGTAAACAACATATTGTTGTATTCTGGTTTCTATTCCATTCTGCAATTCACTTGCATTTTATGAGTGAGTTCCTCCAAATCACATTCACATTTATGATTACCGTGTATTTTTGCTATTCCATTTTTTTCTGTTTATTCTTCTCATTTTTTTCCTATACCTCATCTAAAATCTGTTTGACTTATTGAATCTCATGATTTCTCTTTCATTTTTACCTTTTTATGCTTCTCTGGGGTCCTGTATTTCAAAGTTAAATGTTCTATTCAATTCTATTTTTTCATCAGCAATGCTTAAAAGCCCTTTATTTCATTAAATAACCTAAGTTTTGCTTTATAAGTTGCTCTCATTTGTAATATCAGCTCCTTTACCTTCCAGATGATCACATTATAAGCTCTCTGCTCCTTCCTGATAGCAGCTGTTTAATCTTGTGTGCTCCTGGACTATGGCTCCACAATATTTGAATGGTTTCTTCCTGGGTGCTGGAAGTATCTTTTCTTGAACTTTATCTACTATGATTTTCATTATGAGATCTCCTTCAGGTGTTCACTGGAATCTTTCATTTCTATTTTGCCTTACAATTCAAAGATATCTGCACAATTTTCCTTGATAATTTCTAGCAAAGGTAATGTCAAATCTTTCTTTAATCATGACTTTCAGTAGTTCAATAACTCTTAAATTATCTCTCTTAGATCTTTCTTCCAGGTCAGTTATTTTTCTTATACTTCCCATTTTCTCTTTTGTTAACTTTGTTTGTTTGTTTGTTTATTTCTCAGTATCTCAGGTAGCTATTAACTTCTACTTACCCAATTGTAATTTTTAAGGAATTAGTTTCTTCAGTGATTTTTTTTTTTTTTACCTTTTGTACAAATGGAAGATTTGGACAATTCTGTTTTTTAATGAGTTATTTTCTTCAGTATTTTGACCTCTTTTTCCAAGTCATTGTCTTTTCATAACTTTCCTCATTTCCTTTCATTTCTTTGCATAATTTTTCCTCAACAACTCTTATCTGATTTTGAACACCATTTGTAGCTCTTCATGAAATTTTTATGCTTATTTGTAATTCACATTGTTTTCTGAGACTTAGCTTATAGCTTTTTTGCCTTCATTGTCTTCTGAATCTGTGTCTTGATCTTTTCTGTCACCATAGTAGCTTTTTGGTCAGATTCTTTTTCTGTTGTTTACACACACACACACACACACACACACACACACACACACACACATATACATACATAATTTCCTACCATATATATTGTTTGGAACTTGATGTTAATGTTGGACCTTGTTCCCAATGTGGGGGGTGGAGGGACACTATCTCAAGCTTTAGGTCTTTTTTTATTTATTTGTTTGTTTTGTTTTGTTTGTACTGATGATTTCAAAGTTAGTTCTGGGGGTTTGGAAGTTTTCAGAGCTTCCAATGTGGTATGATTTGAGTCACTGCTATCTTGGTATACTCTCTGGTCTCAACCCAGTCAGGACCCCTGACATCTTTGGATTTCAATCAGTACTGCTCCTCTGGTCACTGATTCCTTTGGACTGGAAATGCTAATGCCCTTCTGGGCTTCCACTTGTTCTTGGCCAAAAGTATTCCTCTCTTCCTTTGAATTATGACCCAGAAGTGGTTACAGGCAATGGAGATGCTAACCAACATCTTGTCCTGTGTCTTTGTTAGCACACAGGTCTCCTATTACCTTTTTTGAGCAGTTGCCAGGTCCTCTTATCTCTCTGGCTTGAAAGCCACAAAAGCTGCTGCTGCTTCTGAAATCACAACCACTCCCACTTCTGATGTTTCATCTATGTGGGCTCTGGGCCACCCTTCAAATTTCTCACCACAGATCTCTCTTTTTGACTTCCTATATTGTCTTTGGCTGGAAGAATGTCTCCCTCTCATTTTTCATTCACTCTGCCACTCTAGAATTTGATTTGAAGTATTATTTTAAAGTTATTTGGAGGAGAATGTTGGGGAAGTTCAACTGAGTGCTTTCTCTTATCCACCATCTTGGCTCTACCCCCTTGAAGTCCTAGGTCTTTTTTTTTCAAAGTATTTTTTTTTTTTAATATTCACTTAGTTTTACTGAACTCTTTTCTATCTGGGAGAGGTACAATGAGAAATTATGTGATATAAAATGAAAAGATATCGATATAAAAGTATTTTAAAACAGTACAATATTTACTAATTTAAGTTTGTTATATAGTCCTAGCAAGAATGTTAATTTAGTGTTGGAGCAGATGTGGGAGATTTGGAACACTAAGTTGTTGTTGGTGGAGCTGTGAGCTGATCCAACCATTCTGGACAGCAATTTGGAATCAAAGGGCTAAAAAAATGTGCATATCCTTTGACCTAGCAATACTGCTTCTAGGGTTGTATCCCAAAGAGATTACAAAAATGAGAAAAGGAACCACATGTACAAAAATATAGCAGCCCTTTGCGTGGTGGCCAAGAACTGGAAATCAAGGAAATGCCTATCAACTGGGAAATGAATGAGCAAATTATGATATATGAAAGTAATGGAATACCATTGTGCTATAAGAAATGAAGAACAGGCAGTCTTCAGAAATACCTGGATAAACTTATATGAACTGATTCTGAGTGAAGTAAACAGAACCAGGTGAGCATTATACACAGTAATAGCCACAATATGCAAGGACTGTTTTTGATAGACTTAGTCCTTCACAGCAGTGCAAGGACCTAAAACACAAAGGACACATGATACAAAATGCCATCCACATCCAAAGACAGAACTATGGAGTCAGAATGCAGAATGAAGCAGACTATTTTCTCTTTTGTTACGTTTGGTTTTGTTTAGTTGTACTCATGTTTTTTCCCATTCATTTTAATTCTTCTATGCAACATGACTAATATAAAAATGTGTTTAATAAGAATGTATGTGTAGAGCCCATATAAGATTGCATGCCATCTTGGCAAGGGAAGGCAGAGGGAGAAAATTTAAAACTTATGGAAGTAATTGTTGAAAATTGAAAACAAATAAATTTGGAGGAAAAAAACCCAAAATAAAAACCATGTTAATTTAGGCTAAGGAATTATCACTAAGGAATTAAGAAATAATAATAGGAACAACAGTTAATATATATATATGTATATATATATATATATATATATATACATATAATTTTAATTTCTTCATATCCTCCTTGGAGCAAGTGAGTATATTGTCCAGTTCTTAATGTTGAATGTAGATTGTGTCATAAGTAATTTCACAGGGTCACATATATATTACATAAAAGAACTACTTTGGAATACATCATTTTCCATTAAGAAATAATTGTGTCACATAATTATTTATGAAATGGTTATGATTTTAACTTTTTCAACAAGCAGAAAATTTATCTACTGATAATTATGACAGAAAATTGACTATTAAATTCTCAAACATGGTATCATGCTTTCCTATTTTTTATTTAACAATTCCATTCTCTAGGATTATGTTTGAAAATAAATTGCTGGAAACACTCAGGGTCAGAAAACAATGTATTGGAAATGCCACTTGAACTCAGATCTTTCTAATGTTTAGGCTGGTTCTCTACATAATATGCAACATGAAACATTTTTGTTTGTTTGGTTTTAGAATGTTCTTTTGTTGAAGGGGAATGTAAGTACTTGTGAGAAGGTAGTAAACAAATTAATGACATTAATTGCAAGTGTAATTTTGTAATTTTAACATTAACTTATTAGCTTTTTTCAAGTATGACTAAAAATGGACACAGCACATTTTATACTGTGATTTTGGAGTTGTCCACATTATGACTGACTTTATTCTGTTTACCTCAGCCCTATCTTAGAGGAATTATTATTCTTTTATAATAAATAATGATTTTATGGTGCCAAAGATAGTAGAAATAAACATATTTCCATTGCTATAAGAGCAGAGAGCTATACGTTTAAAGGAAAGGGCTCTTGTTAGGTCTAGTGGAAAACATACTGCCTACTGAAAGAGAACAACATTTTTAAGTGCCAACTATGTGCTAGTCAATGAGCTAAGTGTTTTATAAATATGATCTAATTGGAACATCATAACAACCCTGTGAAGTAGGTGCTATTATTATCCCCATTTAATAAATAAAGAAATCAAAGCAGGCTGAGATTAAGTGACTTGCCCAGGGTCATAGAACTAGTAAGTATCTAAGATGAGACTTGAATTCAGGTCTTCCTGACTATATTCCGGGTACTCCATCCATTGTACCAACTAGCTGCCAAGTGTAATTGATCCTGTACTCAGATCCTCCACTGAAACATTTCTAGGGACATGGAGGCTTGTCAGGGATCATGACCTGAAAAGGTGAAAGGGCAGGAAAAATAGAATACTATTTGTTGATTGTATAGCACTTGTAGGCTTGACAAGCACTTTACATGTATTATTTCATTCAGTCCTCCAGATGAGAATGTTTTATTATCATTGTTCTCATTTTTACGAAAACCAAACTGAGCCTTAAAGAAGTGAAATGACTTGAGTTAGCTGGTGTCAGAGGTGAGATTCAAATGAGGTCTTCCTGACATGTAGTCCAGTTCTCTTTCTGCTCTTGCGTATTGCTTCCAAATTTGTTTCTACCAGCCGAAGAGGATCTATGGTACTTATACTGGTGTGATAGAATTCTGAAAATGTTCTTCCTAGCATGATTAATGTAGACGTGTAAAGTAGGTAACTCAGGCAACAAGCAAAACTGTGAGTCAAGCATTGTGCTAAGTGCAGGGAATACAAGTAAAGAAAAAGGCAGTTTTTGCTTTCAAGGAGCATACATTCTAAAAGAAGACAATACACAAAAGGAAGTTGCAGGGGGAGGTGAGGCGAAAGTACCTGGCTAAAGGAAACATGAAGACATAAACTGCCTCACCTGAAAAATGAGTGAGTTTGAATCAATGGTAGCTTAGACTTTTTCATACTCAGGTTCAATGATTCTCATATTTGCTGAACATCAGTGCTCCAAAGTGGCATAACTTGTGAAATCATTCATCGTATTTGCCCATATTTAGTTCAAAGTTCATTCTTATACAGATGTTTCTCACCTTGATGTGTGAGGTTGCTCTCAATCATTCCAATTCATCTTTGGATGTGTCACAGTTAAATCTCCAGAGAGCCCTACTGCCCCCAATCTGAGCTCCTCTTCATAATGTAGCCTGAGCTTTCTCTTATGAACATCCACAGATATGCTGTTGCATGCTCACTCTTCAGGGAAAGTGTACTATTTTAAGCTGCTCAAGTTCAATAAGAATGTGCTCACTGTCTTAGCCAGAGAAAACAGGGTACTTCAAAAAAGCCATTATTGTGCCTTCCTTTCAGAAATTACTTGAAGAAACACTTAATAGACTAGGAAAACAATACCAATTATAAACCATCCCAATATACCTACAATTTAAATGAACGTGATGGTTTTTGGCCTGGAATTGGGATTGTAGATTATCACCTTTTCTGAATTTGGAGTTTTAGACAGTAACTCAAGGCAGGGAGAGGGTAAATGGCTTAACTGGTTAAAAATCCTTAATTTGTGTCAGTGAAAGTATTTGAACTCAAGTTTTCATGAGTCCAAGGCCAATTCGTATGATATTGACTATGACAAATTGTATAATACACATAAAAAATTAGCATGGATTAGCATTTTCCACATACTTTGGGAAAAAATTTCCCAGCTCACCAATAAGTAATTTAATTATACCCATTATATATAATGCATATTATATATTACAATATATCATATAACTATATATAATTCTATATTACAACATAATATATAAGTATATATGTAATATATAATAGTCAATTCATAAATAAAATGCTTGTGTACACTATGTAGAATTAAGTATTTGTTATGTAACAGATACTGTGCTTGACACTGGATTTACAAAGACAAAAACACTAGTTTACTTCAAATGGACGTTGGGGGAGGGCTACCATACATAAATAATATGATACGTAAATAATATGAGGTAAATACCAAGTTATTTGAGGGAGAGGTAAAAAGATGCATTAATCACTGGAGTAGGGGAAATCAAGAAATGCCTTCTGTAGAAAAGGGACTTACAAATCTAGTACAAGGCAGCAATTCCAAGAGACAGAAGTAAGGAGAGATTTTCAGATATGAGACATGTTATTATATAATCAATTCCATTATGTGAAATACTTCTATATCTATATCAAATTTTTCATCCATCTATCTATAGGCTCAGATGTATATTTTATATACATATATATCTGTGTTTATATATTAAGCACATATAAATATATATACAGGCATACATATTTGCATATACACATATTTCTAATAAACCTACTTCTGAATACTTCTTTAACTCATTAAAATGAAATTAAAATGCATCATTAATAATTTATATCATGATTTGCTTAATCTATTGCTGTCTCAAAACATTTTGAAATACTAAAAATAGAGTGAACTTTGAAATGAAAAGGGCTTTTTCAGGTCTGCGCTCTGACAATTATTAATTGTGTGACAATCTTTTTCAGCTTCAGCTTTTCTCATTTGTAAAATGGGGACAATGTTAGATGTACTATCTCACAGGATTATTGTTGGCTTTGCTAACCTTTACACAGTAGATAAACATGAACTGTGATTCTTTAGTAATTAATATGAAGTAACTTTCTTCAGCCAACTCCCTGTTACTCATGGTCATCATAGCTGGTACAACATATGCCTCTGAAAACTGACAAGCCTGATCAGTGCTTAAATAAGTATTGCTCTAAGTGGAGGGGAAAAGTAATTGGAAGAAGAATTGGGAGAACAGCTGTGACTGGTCTAGAGTAACCAAAAAGTCTGGGACACTTTTGGAAGGAGAGACACCATTGAGTTAGTTTTCATTTGTGAAAGAAAATAAATAAGCAAAGACCTTTAGGAGAACACTAAAGAAATGAAATTCCTATTACTTTTGGTATCTATACAGTCAACTAAGGTTACATTTTTTACCCTAATTTAGGATAACTGATCACCTGCTAGAAATTTTTTCCTCTTAAATTGCAGATTCATCCTGAGCAAATAAAATAAGCATTTGCTCAGTCCCTTCTCATTTTTGTTCTTTTGAATGGAGAGCCCAGCTGTTACTTGTTTTTAGGACAATACCATCACCTATAATATGCTGATGTATGCTAGATAAACAACACAAGTTGCTGATTGAGGTATATAAGATTACCAAGCAAAATAATTAGCTTCAATTGTAATGGAAACATAATGAAAATAAACCACAAATCAGGGAACCCAATACTGCAACTACCTTCAAATTCTGGCCCTGTAACTTACCGAGATTGACTTTATCCTCTGAGCCTCAGTTTTCTCTTCTGTAAAATGCTTTTAACATTTTCTTCTAGCTCTAAATCTTTGATCCCAAGATTATTTGATTTTTACCTCCTGGCATTAGGGTCCTCTGAATTGGTGCCTCAGGTGGCTTTGTTTCCTGATAATAGAACCATCACAACCTTCAGGAATTTACTATTGAATCTTTCACTGGAGAAACCAGCTATAAAATTGCTCTTTTCCTTATTCTCAGGTAACAAACAGCATTGATTTATAATGATGGCTAACTTCCACTGGAGATAGTTCCCTGGAAATAAAGACATTGTGGTCACATTTATACTGGCTAAATTAAATTAAAAGTACAAAGTAAGGTAAAATCAATTTCATTTTGTAATATCCTAATAGTTTATTTTATTTGAAAATACTTTTGACAATAACTTTTTGCTCCCAAACACAAATTGCTTTTGGAGAAGGAAGAATGAACACTACATATACCTACATACATACACACACACACACACACACACACACACACACAATTTTACAGATTACTTTTAGTAGTTCATGCACCAACTGGCAAGAAGTTTATAAAATTGTTTCTGCAACTGCCAAATAGCTCAGACTTTTTTTTTTAAGTCTGTGTTCAAGGGAACTTCTCCCTCTACCTTTCTAAGGAATTCCAAGAATACAATCACTTTTGAAAAGAATTTCCTCTTTTCAGATACATTTATTCATTTGCTCAGGAGTTTCTCTAACAAACACTAGCACATCCAGACAAAACGTGAAATATTTAATTCAATTGATTTTTTCTGAACAATTTCAAGTACCCAGATATTTAAATAATGACCAGTTTCCAGTTATTAGAAGTCTTACAGGGGAGGCTGAATGATTACCCCAATAGAATGCATTATGATTCTAGTTCCAGAAACAGAGGACTCCAGTTCAAATTCCACTATCTCTGTGACTTTGGGGAAGTCATTCAAGCTCCATTGGCCTCAGTTCCTTTACATGCAAAATTAAGGGACTGGAGAGGATCAATGACCTCTGTGGTCCTTTTTAGCTCTAGATCAATTATCACAATGACGTATGATGGCTTGTCAGGGCTACGCTGAAAATAGGATTCATGCTTTGGGCAGGGATTGACAATGACCTCTGAAGTTCAAAGCAATTCAGACAGTATATTTTCCATTAAGGTCTCTGGCACTTCTCACACATATGTCTCAAATACCCTTCGTAATTAAGTAAAAAAAATAACTTAATGGAGTAAAGTGCTATCACTAGTGTATCTTTAATCAAATTTAGTCCTGCAGCAGCATGATGCAACAATACAGATTGAGAATACAGGTTCGAAGCCTGCCTCTCTTACTCACTATCTATGTAATCTTGAGTCAGGTTATTTAACCTTCATCAATAAAATGAAGCCTGAGCTCCCCTCTAGATCTATCATCCTAATTTGCAGTAATCAACTTCAGTATTTTACTTAGCAGTGAGAATCATATCTCAGTTTTCACCTACATGATAGGAGATAATGATGATGATAATGATAACCAATTTATATAGTAATCAAGTGTTCAAGGAATTTCCTTAAAAAAACCCTGTAAAGTAGGTGCTGTTATTATCTTCATTTTACAGAGGAAGAAACTGAGGCAGGCATAGGTTAAGTGACTTACTTGCCCATAGTTACACAGCTAGAATCTGAGACAGGAGTTGGAATCAGGTCTTCTTGACTGCAGCACTTTATCCACTTCACCAGCTTTGTTCCTTAGTCGTAGACAGCAGGTTACACCAAAGGCATCCACTAGCATGTAACAAACATTAAGAAATCCCTGGGAGAGGGAAGGGTAAATCTTGCCCAGGACAGGCTAAGGACAGGCTTGGGATTTAAGAGAAGCAGATGAATGCTGGGGATTAGTAGAGGGAAGTCAGTGTGCCAGTAACCAAGTTGTGAGTAGAAAGGGAAATGGAATAGATCAAAAAATGCAAAGCTGAGATGGATTCTCCCAAGGTTTAGGGAACGGATGTATAGAGAGTACAAGAATATGACTAATCCTCAGCAAGTGCTCATAGCACTTTTGGATCCCAGGAGGACCTTGGTGTTTTCCACTTGCTCAACTACTCTTGCTGTGCCAAAGGCTCAAGAGAAAAGAGTAAAGAAGACACTATCCTATCAGACCCTGCTGAGCTACCAGGATTCCAAACATTTTCAATCACATCTAAGGCAATGAGAGGAGGAAGAGCAGAGGTCTTACAGGGATGAATCAAGAATGAAACCTACAGCACCAAGTTAGAGATAAAGACACTCGGGAGCACCTAATTCTATATAGCTGCCCTTTTTACAGGAGGGAATTCCCACCTATATATTTCCTTCCCTTTCTATTGTGCACCATTTGGCTCTACCAAGGAAGTTTTATAATAGCTAGAATTCACACACCAGCAATGGAAACCCTGCTTTTCCTTATTTAAATGTTTTGGCTAAAAACATTTCCAGCATAGACACATGGATGATACATGCCTCAGGGCTATTCAACACATCTGATTACTATCCCTCTCCCCACCCCCATACCAGCTTGTTCCACCTTCCCATTTTCATCTGCCTTCCATCTCTGTTGCTTTCTGAGTCTATCATTCTTCTTTCCCCAATTCTACCACTACAGTTTATAGGAAGACATAAGCTGGTAGTCTATATAATTAAGATAAAACTTCTATATAAAAGTCTACAAAAATACTCCACAGCAAAAACCATTCAAGAACTATCTTATGAACTGACACTCCATGTTGAGTGATAGTGAGAACTATTCCATTTTTGGAGAAAGGGATATAAAAGCATTTTATATAATAATAATATAATGAAAACAACAATAGAAATTGTTATATGGATATGATACTCTATATCTAATCATATCCATATAACAATTTCTACATTTGCTATGTATATATGTGTATATGTGTGTATATTATATGTATGTATGTTTGTATAAAGATATTTCACATATATTTAAAATACATATATGGTTGCATATATTCATATATGTACTATGTGTGTATGTATGTATACTCACTAAATTAGAAAAGGCCCAAGAGATAATCTAATGTGTGTAGTGGTTCCCAAATTGTGATCCACAGACCATTCCCAAGTTCCTTTAAGACAGTCAGAAAGGATGAAACTATCTTCATAACAATACTAAAATATTACTTGACCTTCATACTCCTCTCTCTTCTAACGACATAAGTCTATGAAGTTGGATTTTCATCATTTACTTCAGTCAAGACGATACAGAACACAAATTGAATGCAGAAGCAGATAGCTAGTTATTGTCTATCAAGCCAGACATTGAAGTGATTTGCAAAAATTTGTAAAACAATGCCAATCTTCTCACTGTATTTTTTTTTTGTTCTGGAAAGTATATTAACTTTCATAAACTTATGCCATTTATATTAACATGTAATGGGTTTATTTTAATTTTAATGAATTCAATAGTTTAAAAATTTATCAGTTTTCATTTTTATTATGGCAAATATTGATAGATATACCTCACATAAACAAAAGGTCATTGAGGTCCTCAATAATTTTAAGGGTGTAAAGGGATCTTGAAACCACAAAGTTTCAGAGCTGCTTATCTAGCAAATCCTCTACAATATTCCAGCAAGTTGAAATCCTACCTTTGATGGACATCTGCCTGCCCTTCTTAGGCAGCTCATTCTACTCTGGGGCAGCTCTAATTGCATGGCGATTTTCTCCTTAAGTTGAACCTAAACTGACCCTCTACATGTTGTAGCCACTGCTCCTGGTATTACCCTCTAGTGTCAAACAGAACATGTCTAACTCTTCTTTGTATGAGCCTTTCAAATCAATGAACACAGCTAGTATTCCTGCCACCTATCATCCTCAAGTCCTTTCTTTTCTATGCTAAATATCCCCAATTCCTTCAGCAACTTTTGTGCAGCAATCTGTGGTGTGCTGGTGCCAACTCATACTGACACAGGAGAGCTGACTGCTAAAGTTTCGATGTGAGCGTTTACAACTCAGAAAAAAATCCATACACACTATGGACTGGGGCTTGATTTACTATTTTGTTTATTCCCTAGACTTTAGAAGAATGTTAGGGGAAATGTTAATAATTCATATTGAACAAAAAGTGTGTGCTGAGAGAGCCAGTTGTTAAACATTTACCGGCACACTCCTGAATGTTCCCTATATTTAACTTTGGCTCCTGGGAAAATAATTGAATGATCATGAAATAGATGATTAATGAATCTACAGGAAAGGAAATAGTGATTACCAAGAGCCATCAGGTATTCCTCAAGGAAAAGTCATACCAGACTAACTTTATCTCCCCCCCCTTTTTTTTTTGCCAGGACTAATAAACTAGTAGTTCAGGAAAAGACAAAAAGTTTTCCTAGATTTAGTAATGCATTTGATAATACTATTTTTATGGAACCAAAAGCAACTGATAGCAATTGGGACTGGGTGGAAGTACAGTTAGATGAACTTGGAAGAGATTAGATTGCCATCATCAGAGTAATTATTAATGGTTCCTTCATCGTGGGTCATCTCCAGTCATCCTGATGAATATCTGGTCACTGGATTCAGATGGCTCTGGAGGAGAAGTGAGGCTGGTGACCTGCACAGCCCTCCCTCACTCAAAACAAAGTCAAGTGCAAGTCATGTCATCATTTCTCTGATGGCAAGGTCTTCTTCAGCAACGAAGGGTGAAAACAATACAATATTATTGGTTCAATATTAACTTGTTAAGAGTGTGTATTGTAGTGTAGTGCATCTTGTGCAACGTCTTCTGCTTGTGTAGTATATCTGTGCAAGGTCTTATGCTATTTAACCTTGAAAAGGTTAATTAATAACCTTTTTTTAATTTTTAAAATATTTTTACATAATAATGTATATAATTATATATAATATATAATTATATAATATAAATTATATTACATATAATTATATGTAATATATAATATAAATTATATATTACATATAATTATATATATAATATATAATATAGATTATATTATATATAAAATATAAATTATGTATATATAAATAATAATATTTTTATTAATTAATCACTTGGGTAAAGTTGTGGAAGGTATTCAAATTTGAGCTCCAGACTAACATTTCTAACTGCATATAGAGCATCTTTACAAAGTACCTCAAACTCAATATGCCCCAAAACAAGAATGTTATGTTTCATCCCTAAATCTGCTTCTCCTTCTGATTTCAGTTGGTGTAGGAGTAGCAGCATCAATAACAATAGTAGTAGTAGTAGTAGCAGTAGTAGCAGTAGTAGCAGCAGCAGCAGCAGCAGCAGTAGTAGTAGTAGTAGTAATGGCACCACCATTGAGCATATCTCCCATCCTTAAACTTTTAATGTCATTGTTCACACCTCTCTCAACTCTCACAAGCAATTAGATGTGGATTGTATCAGTTCTACTTCTGGATTATCACCCAGTCTGCTCTGTCTTCACTGTCATCACCTTTGTATGCCTTTCATTACCACCTGCCTTCAGTAGATTCCTTAAAGGCCTTTGTGTCTCTATGCTTTCCTCTCCAATCCACCCTTCCTACTGTTGCCAGGTTATTTCATGTCCATGATCAAAAAAATATGTAATGATTCCCATGGCTTTCTGGGTAAAATTCAGACTCCTTTCCCTAGCACTAAAAACCTTCTACGTCAAGCTATGACCCTCCATTTCAAGACTTATCTCTCTCTGCTATACACCCTCTGTGGAAATAAACTGTGTGACTATTTGTCCTCCAGAATACAGCCTACACTGTCTTCCTCAAAGCTTTTGTTATGTCCTTATTTCTCAAAGGGGAACACTCTTCTCTCTTCCTCTTTAAATTCTGAATTCTTACCTACACTTTAATAACTATTTCAGACAGTATTTTCTCCTTACAGCCTTGTCTGATTCTTTCTGCTGGTTTGTACTATATCTCTCTAATGTGCTTTTAATATATCATGTCTTTTATTTTGCTGGTTTTGTGTCTAATCCTTCTATTGGACTTCAACTTCATGAGTGAACGAATAAATGGATGAATGAAAAACAAATTATTAAGCACTCACTATGGACCAATCCTTGTACTATGTCCTGGGTACACAAATCTAAAAGCACGACAGTCCCTACTCTCAAGGATTTCACATTCTAGTAGAATAGATAACTCCTATAGTAGGATTCAGCTGTAGGCCCAATACAGTAATCCTCAATAGTACAGAAGCAAGATGCATGATAATTCACCTTCTTTAGCTTCATTTCCATTTGTGATGTAGTGCTGGTGCACATGTAGAGAGTTTGGTTAACATATCTTCATGTGGATAGGCTAAAAACCTGCTTCTGGTAGAGCTATGATGATGGTAAGAGAAGTGTCTTAGAGAGATTAAGGAAATATATTACTAGTTCCAATCTACTAACCACATAGTTAATGGGAGGATCTTTGGCTTCTGAGGCATTCAGAAGGCCTTGGCGAAGTTCCACCAGTTCTCTTTTATCTAAGTATTATTAGGTAGTCATTTTTGTATGGCATTCACTGAGAGACCATGATGTAAGGGGGAGAGGCATTATATTAGACTCTTCTCTGAGGTCTTGTGTCCAGAAAAGTGGGCATGGTTCATGACCTTCAAATTTATTTTTTTCATTCTAGGTGAGAACAGGGTAACTATGACCTTGGAATTTTCTAAAGGTCTTAAGGGTGTTTAACATGCTGAAATTTGGGAAGGGGGGAAATGGGGACTTTGATATCCCAGAATTTCAGATTGGGTTTTGTGGCCAGCCCAGTATTCATGCTCTGAGGCACCTTCTGGCTGAAACTGAGAAAAAGATTCATCTGGGAGTCATGCCTCATCTCGACATGAACGTTGTAGAACCAGTGTCATTAAGAAATTGAATGAAACTGGGTCTACTGGACCCTAGGGATTGGGGTAATAGAGGAGAAAGTGTGCCCTAATCTTGCTGAATGAAATTTAAAAAAAAAATTTTCATTCTATGTATTTGAAGTTAATATCCCTTTATAAAAACCAAATGATTTTAAACAGAATTGGGATGCTTGTCACTGGTCCTTAACAATAGAGGGACATAGTCAGTGGGGGGTTGGGCCAATGAAAATACAGAAAAGATACTCCACAAATACCTCATGATACCCTAGAACCCTGAGGGGGCTGATGTAGCAGCTTAACTCTAGAATAGTGGGCCAAAGTATACTGTTGGTATATACGTATAAAATGACATGTATTTCTTCCTTCACACCATTTGACAATATGAAGGATTTAGATGTTAAAAACTTTCCTTTTTGGATATATAGTAGCTATGGCTGCTGAGAAAGTAGGGGCTACAGCACCTACAGAGGCAATTGCCAGATTGTATAGCTATCCAAATGATTTCCCTAGAAGATGGTTATGAGGGTCATGAAAGCAAGGATCATGTTGCTAATGCAGTTTTTCAGGGCAACTCTACCCTTAGAATAATCTGTCTCTCTCCTAGCAAGGCTTGGCTCTTCAAGTGGTTTGGATTTCTTTAAGGGAATGTCTTTGATTTTCTTGGGAAGTAGTATCAAATCCCTCTGATGAATAGAAAGTGTTTACCAGGGCTGACCCAGGGGTGATGTTCTTATTTCAGGAATATTACTGTCTAATTTACCTCCTAGCAGTTTGGTTTGGAAGTCTCATACTAAAGCATTTGTCCAGGTCTCTAATACTTATTTGATGGGAATATTCTCTTATTTTTGTATCAGATAAAGGATATTTTCAATATTATTAATATAACATGCTCTTAGAAACTTATCAGCTTCACTTCATATCTTAACCCCTTCATCCCCATAACATGTTTGCTTATTGACCAGGAATGTCCATGCAATTGATAAGTTATTAATTGAACTGGTAGCAAACTCATTAATGGAGTTAGTCTAGTCCTCATTTTTATTGATTTTTAAAAAAGTTACAAACAAAAGATAGCATGATATACTGAATAGACAGCTGCCCTCAAAGTCAGAAAAATCCTTAACCTCTAAAAAAATCTCTTAAACGTAAGTTGCAGAGAAAAGTGCTGAACTACATTAGTAGAGAAAATGTCATTACTCAGGAATTCCTTCTTACTGAAATGAAATGGAAATTTTGGGTATTACTGAAAGTAATGAAATCAGAGGTCCTAGTTCTATTCCCTAGCCTTTTCATTTATAAGCATATCTCTCTCCTTCCCTCTTCCAGGGAGGGAGCTATACAATACATGAAATAACTTCTTAAAAAGAGAAAGAAAAACTTAATTCATCAAAACTGATGAAAATGTTAACCAAGTTTGACAACACATAAAATAGCATATATCTATAGTTCACCACTTTAGCAAAAATGTCATGAAGGTACAATCTCATACCTATTCTTCTGGACCAAGCTCAGTCATTTGAAATATGTGACATTTGGTTTTGAAATTTTCAGTGTGTTAATTCCATTTATGCTATTATATACACACATATATTGTTTTCCTGGTTCTGTTTATTCCACTTTACATTAGTTCATTTTCCCCATATTTGTCTATGTTTTCCATATTCATCATTTCTTTATATTTTTTTTTAAAAAAAAGACCCACCCTTTCTTCTTTCCCACCTCTCCTCCCACCCTGATAGCAAGCAAAATAAAACCTCTGCTATAAACACGTATACTCAAGCAAACCAAATTTTTTCATTGATCATATCTAGAAAAAATAATGTCTTAATCTGAACTTTATCTTCCATCACTTCTCTATAAGAATTCATGTTTCATCATTAATCTTCTGTAATTGTGGTTTATCATTGTGTTATATTCAACATTTATTACAGTGTATTACTATTCGATTATGTTAACGTGCCAGAATTTGTTTCATCATTCCCATTCAGTGGGCATCTATTTTGTTTATAATCTTCTGCTACCAGAAAAATGTGGTATAAATATTTTAGTACATATTTGACTATTCTTATATCTTTGACCTCCTTGGGGTATATGCCAAATGAGGATCCTTTGGTCAAGGGCATTTTAGTCACTTTCTTAACATAATTCCAAATTGCTTTCCAGAATAGCTAAATCAATTCATGGAACAGTGTATTGGCAAGCTTATTTTCCAACAATCACTTCAACATTGTTTATCCTCATCTCTCCTTATCTTTGCCAGTTTGGTGAAGGAATTCAACTCTTTCCTGAACACTTTACTTATTAAAAAAAAAGAGACACTGCAGGTAAGAGACTCATTGCAAAAGAGAATTAATCAATTCTATATGCTATATAGGGACACAAACACAAAAGTGAGATATTCCTATCCTCAAGGGGCTTACATTTTACAAGGGAATATAAACTCACTTTGCAAGAATAAAGATGTTTGTGGTGAAATAATATTATTACAATCACTATTTCCAGCTGTTGAGCCTTGTCAGTATTCTTAATATGTTCAAATTACATTGCTGATAGACAAAATAACATTGTCCTAGAACATCCCTAGAACACTGACACATTTTGCCAAATACTACATAAAAGTTTTGTGCATTTATGTAAATTAATGTCTCTTTAGAGATATATCACAAGAATGATATAAAAATAGAGAAAGGGGAACCAACAATGCATAAAATGAAGTAGTTGTTATTATCCTTTTTAAAAAATTAAATTTGGTTCCTTCTTCCAAACCTAATAAATTATTCATTTCTGTTCTCCCTTTGAAGCCCAGAAAAGAGCTAACAGGAAATATAGTGCCTTACCTCTCCTTAATCCCCTCTCTTCCTTCTCCTTGATGTATAGATTTGTGACAGGAATGCCTATAGAACTTTATAGGCCCTTAAAACAGGTAGTTTATAATAAATTTCAGTGACCACGATTTTTCCCCTGGAGAAGAATAAAATTCAAGCAGAAGTGACCAATTAAATAGTTGTCTTTCTTTTCAAAGTGATAAATCAAAGAGTTCTCTGTTAAAATATAATGATATGTCAAACATTTCAAATATTGTAACACAAGACTTTCTAAGTAACATAACTTTCTAAGGATAGACTGAGGATTGATTTCAACACTTAAATGTGTATTGTGAAGGCCTGAACTAAAATATTATGGGAAGGGTCTGAATGCATACTTCTGAAAAGTGAGGAAGAAATAGAAAACAAGTGCTCTGATGATTGAATGGA
The DNA here is from genome assembly GCF_028372415.1 of Notamacropus eugenii. Taxonomy (NCBI): domain Eukaryota; kingdom Metazoa; phylum Chordata; class Mammalia; order Diprotodontia; family Macropodidae; genus Notamacropus; species Notamacropus eugenii. The sequence goes on from NC_092874.1 coordinate 161,108,964, forward strand.
AAAAGCTTTTACTGAATATTTACTATATGTTAGATATTGTGTTAAGTGCTAAGGATACAAATGTAACCAGCAAGACAATCCTCGTGAACAAAGAACAACTTATTCTACCAAGGGAAGACAATACAAATAGGGAAACAGTAGAAGAGAAAGGTTTTGGTCTGGATGGTGAGTGGAGCCATTTTGCATCTGACATATCCTTTCCAGGAAGGGGCCTTGATTTCTGTTCCCTAAGCGGAAAGGTGGGATGGGATTAAGTCCATAAAGATGTAAACAGAACAATATGTGAGACATAGGATAAGCTTGATGTAAAGAACTCTCAGTGCCCAGAGGTTCAGAACACCTGGGTGGGGGCTAGAGTGCTGGTTCATGATGAATTAAATTTATTTTCAATTTTCAACATTCACTTCCACATAATTCTGAATTTCAAATTTTCTCCCCATTTCCCTCCCTTCCTCCCCATGACAACTTGTATTTTGATTACCCTTTCCTCCAGTCTTCCCTCTCTTCTATCACCATCCCCCCCCATCCACTTCCCTTCTATTTTCCTATAGGGCAAGATAGATTTCTATATCCCATTGTCTATATATCTTGTTTGCTAGTTGCATGCCAAAACAATTTTTAACATTCATTTTTAAAGCTTTGAGTTGCACATTCTCTTCCTTCCCCCACCCTACACACCCTCATTGAGAAGGCAAGTAATTTGATATAGTTTATACATGTGTAGTCATACAAAACACTTCCATAATAGTCATGTTGTGAAAGACTACTTATATTTCCCTCTATCCTGTTCCAACTTTCATTTATGCTCCTCTCTCCTTTGACTGTCCCTCTACCAAAGTGTTTGCTTCCTATTACCCCTTCCCCCAATCTGCTGTCCCTTCTATTATCCTCCCTCTTTTATCCTCCCCCCCACTTTCCTGTAGGGGAAGATAAACTTCCATATCCAATTGAGTGTGTATGTTATTCCCTTCTAAAGCCAAATCCAATGAAAGAAAGGCTAACTCATTCCCTCTTACCTACCCTTCTCTTCCATTGTAAAAGCTTTTTTGCCTCTTTTATGTGAGATTATTTGCTGCATTTTACCTCTCCCTTTATCTTTCTCCCAGTACATTTCTCACAACCTTTAATTTTCAATTTTAGATATCATCCTTTTATATTCAGCTTACCCTGTGCCCTCTGTCTTTCTGTCTCTCTCTGTCTCTCTCTGTACATATACATAATATTTATGTACATATATATATATACACATATACATATACATACACATATACCTACACACACACACACACACACACACACACACACACACATACATATTCCCTCCAATTATCCTAATACTGAGAAAAGGTCTCATGAGTGATAAATATCATTTTTCCATGTAGGAATGTAAACAGTTCAACTTTTATAAGTCCCTTAAGTTTTCTCTTTCCTGTTTACCTTTTCATGCCTCTCTTAATTCTTGTATTTGGAAGTCAAATTTTCTATTCATCTCTGTTTTTTTCAACAAGAATGCTTAGAAGTCCTCTATTTGAAGTTCCATTTCCCCTCCTGAAGGATTATACTGAGTTTTGCTGGATAGGTGATTCTTGGTTTTAATCCTAATTCCTTTAACCTCTGGAATATCATATTCCAAGTCCTCCAATCCTTTAATGTAGAAGCTGCTAGATCTTGTGCTACCCAGGTTGTGTTTCCACAATACTTGAATTATTTCTTTCTGGCTGCTTGTAATATTTTGTCCTTGACCTCTGAACTCTGGAATTTGGCTACAATATTCCTAGGAGTTTTCCTTTTGGGATCTCTTTCAGGAGATTATCAGTGCATTCTTTGCATTTCTATTTTGCTCTCTGATTCTAGAATATCAGGGCAGTTTTCCTTGTTAATTTCTTGAAATATGATATCTAGGATCTTTTTTTATCAGGCATTTCAGATAGTTCAATAATTTTCAAATTATCTTACCTGGATCAGTTTTCCAGGTCAGTTGTTTTTCCAATGAGATACTTAATTTTTCTTCTATTTTTTGATTATTGAGTTCCGTATTGTCTCCTTCTCCCCCTACATTTTTTTTCATTCTTTTGGTTTTGTTTTATAATTTCTTGATTTCTCATAAAGTCATTAGCTTCCATGTGCTCCATTCTAATTTTTAAGGAATTATTTTCTTCAGTGAGCTTTTGGACCTCTTTTTTCATTTGACCCATTACATCTTTTAAGGCATTCTTCTTCTCATTTGCTTTTAGGAACTCTTTTGCCATTTGGGTTAGTCTAATTTTAAAGATATTATTTTTTTCAGCATTTTTGGGGGCTTACTTTATCAAGCTGTGGACTAAAGTTGTGATTTTTTTTTGTATCACTCTCATTTCTCTTCCCAATTTTTCCTCTGCTTCTTTTACTTGATTTTCAAAATCCTTTTTGGGCTCTTCTATGGCCTGAGATCAATTCACATTTTTTTTCAGAGATTTTGGATGCAGAAACTTTGGCTTTGTTGTCTTCTTCTGGTTGTATGCTTTGATCTTGCTTATCACCAAAGAAGTAAGAAATACCTCTTCTCCAAAAAAAGTAAGAATCTATAGTCTGTTTCTTTTCTTCCCATTTACTTATTTTCCTAATCAATTGCTTGACTTTTGAGCTCTTTGTTAAGTGAGGGGCTCCAGAAACAGCTTCTGATCTGAAGTTTCAAAAATTATTTCACCATGAATAATGATGAGTTTTTTGAGATTATGGAATCTAGGAGGTCAGCAGGTAGGGGAGGGGGAATAATGAGATAAACTCCTTGGTTGCCTTCCTCAAACAGAGGGTCTGTGAGAAGCTCCTACATTCTACCTCCCACTCTCTCCAACCAGAGGCAAGAAGGGATCCCAAGGGCAGGGGGTGCTGAGGAGGTATTTTCTGAGTTGATCTCATCTTATAAAATGATAAATTTGGGTGATTATGAGATCAAGGAGATCAGCCAGTGAGAAATGAAGATTACTACAATGGAGTCTTTGCCTTGTCTAACCTCTGCTTCAATGTTTCCTTTTCCTCTTTAGGACCAAGTTTTCTTCAGTGTTGGCACAATTTCATTGTAGGTTGTATATGCTGTACATAGGGAGATTCCATAGGCAACCCGTAAAGGTGAACTTCCGGGAACAGAATATATTATATTATTCTTTTCAAATTCTTCCATTGACAGGAACCAGTTTTATTCCAATTAAGACTATGTGGTGTATCCATGTAGAAAATATTTGAACACAACATATGTACATTGGCTTTTGTGTGATCATATCGAGTAAAGCAATAGTTGGAGTCTTCTCCCAATTTAGCAAAAAACACTCAGAATTCTGAGATAATGTGTATCAGAAAACCATGCAGGTGGATGACCTATTGAAAGTACCACACTGGGAGTGGATAGTAGCTTGGGATATTGGATCAAGTTAATGGTAAATTTATTGAGTGGCATGAAGATAGCAATGTTCCTCCAAAAAAGGCAACATATCAGTTGTCAAATAAGAATGACCTAATATCATAGTCAAGGAGCTATTACCATGATCTCTTTGTGAGCTGGCCCTGGTAACAGCCTTATGGACAATGGTGGATGCCCCATGCCCCATCACATCACTAATTATTTAGATAGATTAAATCTTTGGCTATGACTCATTCTAGATATCTATCTTATAGGGTATCATAGTGAATCTACAAGAAGACATCTAATCTGCAGGGCAACAAAACTATGAACTTCACCTGGGAGAACTACTAGGACATCTCTTTTTTTATCATGCTATTTCATATATCATGTGGATGAATATCATGCACAAAGGGGCAGATTATTATTTTTATTACCATGATAATTCAGAGAATATATACGTTTGGGCTATGAAATATGAAAGATCAGATACATCTTCCAAGTTTGTGGCAATCCATGCTAATAAACCAATAGATTCAATTTCCAAGTACTACAGAATGAATCTGAATATCTGCTATCTAAAGACAAAGAAATTAGGCATTCCAGGACTATCAAAGTTCTAAACTTTTAGGCAGTTTGTTAGCTGAGATATTTCTATGGGATGTGAAATTTCTTTAAGCAAATTACTTGTTAGGGTAAAAGAAAAAGTTTTATAAGATAATGCCCATTAGGCATCATGTCCCCATAACATCTTGAAATCAACTAAGTCCTCATGGTTATTAAGTTGGAATAAATTGCTTAGTTCCCTTATAAGTGGTGTTTCTATTCTAAGTGGTGCCTCTAAGTCTCCAGGGTACTCTTGACAGCTAACTGTTCCATATCACATCTGGTCCATCCTTACTTCCAACATTAATGGGCAGGTATGATATATAGCTGAGAAACAAATTGTTTAGGATTTTGATTTAAGTCCCCTTTTCAACAATATTTAATCAGAAATTCTTCAGTAACTACCCCTGAGTAATCTAATACTACCAAAAGAAAGTTACATATAATTTTGGATGTCCACTAACTAGAAAGCTACCTAAGTACCCAAGTGTCTAAGAAATGCTTGTTGACTGATTGACAGAGAGAGCATGACTCCAGGGACCCTCTTCAGCACCAAGAAAGCTCCTTTCTTCTTGATACTTCTATAATATTACTATCATTATTTCATTAGTTATCAGTGTTCTGGAACAAACTGTCTAAAAAAGTTCACTTCCTGTAAGAAAAGTTTCAGGATCTCAATACCTTTCAGCAGAACCTAGTCTGAAAAAGTATGTTACCTGGCTTTGTGAAAGATATACTGCTGAGTCTTACAGTAGAATACATGAGAAGAGACTGGGTAAATACTTCTTAAACCCAAGTTATCTGAATAACATTGTTTTTTTTTCATGTTACGAACAGCAGTATGTCATAACAGGAAGAGAAAGAAAGAAATCAAGGCATTTTCATGATTTGATCACACATCCTTTATGCTCCTGACTGAAGTTGTATATATGTTATGTCCTTTAACCATTCAGTTAGAATGTCCCTGGGACTGCTCTTTGAAATTTTCTCCCTCTCTTCTCTGTAGTTTAGGTACTTAAGTTCCACTTATAAGTTATTTCCTGGATCCTTAGACTACTGTTTTGCTGCATCCCATATATTCTTTATCCTTAATCCTACATGTATGGTCAATACCACAGCTAGGATAAGAAACAGAACTTATAGTTTTAAATTTGCATCCACACTAAGAAGAAATAAATCAGAATTGTGTCCAAATAGGATGTGATATAGTAATCAAGGAGGTAGTCAAAATTTCTTTAATCAAATGTCGAAAGGTTTGGGACGCATCAGCCAACTCAAAAGGCACAATGTACTCACAATTCTTAATGCATAAAGCACGTCCAAAAAGCTGTCTTTCGCTTATCTCCAGCCCTAATCCAGACAAAGTATTATACCTCTCAGAAATCCAGTTTGACAAAAATCTGAACTCCCTGAGCTATATCCAAAATACAAATGGTAGATATTATGTATCATCATTTCATTTAACCATAGCCACTTGGTTCAAGGGCCCAACTCTCCTTCCTTTTGGAAGACTTAAAAAAATGTCTATGTTTTATATATTGATTCAGTGGCCAGTGGGTACCTATGGATACCTTCTAAATACTTACTTGAATGTATTCCAAGGTTTCCTCACAGACTTTCTTCTCACTAAGCCCTTTCTCTTGGTAATCTCATTATATGCTACATGGTATGATTCTCATAACTATGTATTTGTGATTATTCCTGATGTCTCCCAGGTTTAAAAAACCAATTGTCTACTCAATATTTTTTTCTTGGATGGGGCAAAAACATAGTAAGGTACTATATTTAGTGCTGGGAATGTGAACAAAAAGGTAAGACAGACTTTATCCTCAAGGACCTAACTTTGTAAAAGGTGAGACAGCTCATATAGAGAAATGGTCACCAGGGAAGGGAGTCTGGGAAATCGCAAAGATGGTGAATGGCCCAAGAAAGAATTCAACTGTTCTGCCTTTCCAGTTTTATTGTATCTTTGTACTACCTGAATCTATCATCATACCTTATATACGTATCAGGCCCTTAATAAATACTTGTTGAACAGAACTGAATTAATTTGAAGTGAATTTTTAAGGCTTGTATATTTCATTCATTTGAAATATATCTTCTTCCACATACCAAATATAGCAGTCTGTGAAACGATTATAGGTAGTAAAAAGAGGCAACTGCTCAGGCCTTTAAAAAAAATCAATATGAGAAGAGTTAGTAGTCTCTATCACGTCTTTTCTCTCAACTTGCTATACTAGAATCTTCAAAGAACTTCCTCTTAGATAAGATCTAGGATTCTCTTGGTTGAGCTGAGTTACCTTGCTCCCTGTGGGAGAGCTCCTTCACTTTTTATTGTCTGGTAAATATTCTCCCATGTATTCCTTCTTTGATTTCTGTTTTGCTGCTGATTTAGACAAAAGGATTTCTTGGTTAAATGCTATGTGTGTTCATTGTGGAATTGGTATTTGGCAGGTATGGAGTCAAGCCTTGGATATAAAACTAGGTTCTTGCTTTCCCCACTAAGAAACAGCAATCAGAAGTTTAGATTGTACTTTAAAACAGCCCCTAGACTAACATTACTTAAGGCAGTAGAGAGATATAATTCTAACACAGTGCCCCCTCTCTCTGAGGAGAGCAGAGCAGTCCCCAACCTCTCGGCTCCCCTCTGGGCAAAAATTAAAAACATAAAAAATTAAAGCTTCTCCATTGGAGGAGCATGGGAGAGAAGAGACTAGAAATGTCTTTTCTCCTTCCCTTCTAGCCACACAATGATACCCTCACGATACATGTGAGAGGACAGTCCTTATTATATAACCATGTGTAGCTATCTAAGTCAATATGGAGCCTGTAGGGATCCTTTCGAATGGTTTAGTGGCCTCTGTTTTTATCTGAGTTTGACACTACTGCGTTATGTCACTAGATAATTTATTCATCTATCCCCCAACTATTGGGCACACTTGTCTCCTGCTTTTTATTTTAAGAAAAAAGTGCTTCTACAAATGTTTTGGTATATACAAGCTTTTTCTTCCTGCCCTTAAATTTCTTGGGCGATAGTTTCATAAGTGAAATATCCGTTAAAGGATATGAGTAAGGTAATACCGTTTCTTGTATACTTGAGATGGTGGGATTTTACAAAAACATCTACTTTCAAAATGTCATTCAATTTCACCTCCAACCTCCACCTTAACATCCCATTTTATGGAATAGAGGGGATATTTCAAGGTATGAAAGAAATATAAGTAGCATTATTTGTTGCTTCTCTGTTTCTTTGTCTGAAGAAACATGCATGAACTTAGAGGGGCACAGCATTTGCCCCAACAGGGAGGCAGTAAAGGTAACAAGAATGAACTGTTGAAATTTTCTGTGAATCTGAACTTCTTTTTGCAAGAACTGAATGTTTCAAAAGGCTTCACAGTGGTGGGCTGCCTATCTACCCATAGTTGATATTGCTTTTCCTTCCTGGCACAGTAGAGGGTATTGGCTCCAGTCAGAGCACCTCTGTTGAAATACCACCTCTGACAGTACCTATGTGACCATAGACAAGTCACTTACCTCCCTGCACCTCAGATTTCTCATCTGTAAAGTGAGGAAATAGGGAGATGTACTGAATGACCTCTGAGGTCCTTTTTAGCTCTAAATCTGAGTCCATCATCCAAATAAGTTTCTCACAACATCCAACTCCAAATATAAAAAAAAAATGGCTGTGATATATAATATAGGAAAGCTACATCTAGTGTCATTACCCCACATCAAAATGCTGACAAAACTAGCCTCCATCAGGAATTCTCATTGTAGTCATGGTCAAATCATATGTAAAGCAAACAAATGCCGGTTGTGTTATGTATGGAGAGGTGTAAAGAAAAGAGAGAAAGAGGGAGGGAGAGAGGAAGTCTTCCTGTGCTACTCTGAGTTGGTGACGGGGATGACTGTATAGGCAGTTTCAATCAGAAGACCAAAGGTACCCAATCAAAATGGCTCCTTAATCCTCTTGAAACTTAAAAGAGTTTGGTAAAAATGGTGCTTCTTGCAAGTGAAGGTAGAAAGTACTGGTACCAGCATGAAGTAACAGCGTAAAGAAACTCAGAGACAAGAACTAGAGAAAGTGTTTTTATATAGATAATTCATTCAACAAGCGTTTATTAATTCCTATTACATGCCAGGCATTATTAGTTGTCTCAAGGAGGTTACAAAGAGAAGTGGAAACGAAATATAATCAAGGTAGATACAAATTAATATATTTTTGGGAGAAGGGGACCAGAAGGAGTATGATTCAAGACAGGCCTCCTGAAGGAGTTACAGAATGATGAAAAGAAGCCCCTAGACATATCATTATTTAATGATTTAAACTTGTATCAGGTTAAATAAAGTCATCATTATCATAATAAAAATAAAACCATAATACCAAGCACTTAAAGGCTTGTAAAGTCTTTACAAATATTATCTCATCTGATCCTCACAATAACTCTGGAAGGTAGGGCACTATTATTATCCCCATTTTACAGATGAGGAAACTAAGGCAAATAGAGATTTCAGTTGTCTGGGGTCACAGAACTAGTGGCTAAGGCTGTGTTAGAACTGAAGTCTTCCTGAATCTAAGTCCAATTCTCTTTCTACTGCTCTGATTGGCTGCCATGACACTATACTTATGGTTTACTTCAATTGGAAACATGGCAATCTCAAATTTCCTAACACTTAAAAAGCACCCCAACTTACACAGGGGGGCTGCTCTACAGATTCTTAGATCTGCATTTTTAAAAGGAAAGCAACTTCAGGGAGGTCAACAATCTACTTTAATCAAACACATATATGTTATTCACTTAGTTCAGGGGAAAAGTCAGCACCCTGAATGTTAGAGAAAATACAGAGAAATCAAAATCAACAGAAATGCTTCCATGCATATATCATAGATCAGCAGACAGATCCAACTGTCTGACTAGACATATATAATTACTAGAAAGGGAAGCACCAACATCTGGGTTTTCAAAGCCAGGGAGATGCTTAGTGGCTTCCCAGAATCTCATCTGGCACACCAAGCTTCTTCCAGAAACTAAGTCCCAAAGTAAAGACTCTGCACCTCAGAGTCTTTATAAACTTTTTAGAATTATCTCACTCCTGTCTCATTCCTGGAGAGTTGCACTGAAGTAGAAAGAGTGAGTAAATGGATTCTCTTAACATATAGTCGCTCTTCATTACTCCATTTTAGCACTGAATTGACTATGGAGTTCATGTGCATGCAGAAAAAAAGTTATTTTTCCTATATGCCTTCTTGCTAAACCCCACCTCCTTTCTTATAGCATCTCAGGAAAAAAAGGTAAAGGTGACAGTCACATAATATAGGCTTAATCCCTGATTTGTTTTGTATTACGTAAGTACACTACATAAAATTCATTATGTAAGTGCTAAAACTATCCAAGTAACATACAAAATAAGTAGTATAAAGTAAATTAATTAAATTTATTGGCATTCAATAAAATTCAAACTTTTTGCATTTATGTAAATCGTTTTTTAGTATGTATTGTGTGTTAGTTTTGCTATAATCACCTGTTTTACCTTGTGTGGTAATAAGCTCATACAGTTTTGAGAGGAAGACTTTAATTCTTTATCATCAAACCACACTTTAAGCTCTCCTTTATTGAACAGTTTATTGAACAGTTAATTTTCTCCATGTCAAGCTTTAATATTTTTTCAATAGGATTTAAATCAGTCAAATTCCTAGGTCAATACATGTTGTTTATCTGTATCTCTTCAAAACATTTCTTAACCTTTCATGACATAGTGCAAGATCCATTTGGGAATTTAGGTAAATACAAAACAATTCTACTCCTTAGCATTTTAATATATTCATTAGTATTCAACTTTCTTTCAGTGGTTATCATAGTTCTATGACCTCAGGGCAGGGACTAGAACCTGACTCATAGGAAGTGATTCAAAAATGAATGTTGATTTGTTGACATAGAGGCATTTAGTAACTTTGTTCTTAATGTAGCACAACTGATAGAGTGCTGGATCTAGAATCATGAAAATCTGAGTTCAAATCCCACATTTGGTATTTAATACAGTGTGACTTTTAATTCATTTAACCTCTGTCTCTCTCAGTCTCCTCATCTATAAAATGAGCACATTAATACCACCTTTCTCCCAGGACTTTGAAACCTTAAAGTTCTATAAAAATGATTATTATTATTATTACTACTGCTATTGCTACTACTACCACTACCACTACCACTACCACCACCACTACCACCAACACCACCACCACCACCACCACCACCACCACTACCACTACCACCACCACTACTACCACTACCACTACCACTACCACTACCACTACTACAATAATAACACCTTTCTCCCAGGACTTTGAAACCTTAAAATTCTATAAAAATGATTATTATTATTATTAATTTTTTTATTTTTTCTTTACTTTTTTAAAATTTTCCTTGGTTTTTTGGTCTGTGCTTTCTTTCACTGAAAAACTTACATAGAAATGTGTTTTGTATGACTACACATGTATAGCTTATGTCAAATTGCTTGCCTTCTCAATTAGGGAAGGGCAGGAAGAGAATTTGCAACACATTTTTTTAAAAAGAATGTTAAAATTGATTTTGCATTTCAATTATAAAAAATAAAATATTAAATATCATATTTAAAAAGTTAAAACATTTTAATTTTTATTAGAGTAATATCCATCCTTAAGAAGCACAGAATTAAAAACATGACAAAAGAGAGCAATGAAACATGTTTGTATGTGTATGAAATCCAGCACTAAACTATAATAATGAGAATGAGAATAACACCAGTAACATAGTGTTCTAGGTACACACTGTTGCCTAACTCTCTTTGAGGTCTCCAAACCTAGAGAGGTTTATATTCTACCAGAACTCATTCCTCAATGTAACAAAATTCTACTTTATCATGGCCTCCATATTCCAGCTATTCTGTCATTACTCAGACCCTATTGTCTATTTCCCATTGTTGACTCCCTTAACCCCAATCTCTTTTCCCAAATCATCCAATATCCCATTCTAAAGCTCTTTGAAATGCCAGAAATCTTGCTTTCATTTTAAACCTTGTTGCTTCCTCCTTTCATAATATAGCGCTCACCAAAACCCATTTTCCTCCGAATGATAGTTTCCCTGACCACTCTTTCAAACACTGATAGCAAGTACTGGGGAGGGAGTTGGAATAGTTCTTGCTCCTTATTGATATTTCTAGGTAGAGGGAAACTACCTCCCCTCACTTGATAATCTCTCCTCCTTTGAGGTGAGATTATCCATATTTACTACTATCCATATTTACAATTCAAATCATGATCATGGCATGTTCAAGAAAACTCTACCAGTCTCCAGAAAACTCTCCTTTCATTTTTCAATTAGTTTAGTGTCTGGCTCATAATCTTTCTTTCCTCCCCAACTCCTGCTCTCATACTAGGAGACTTTAACACACACACACATACATACATACATACATACATACATACATACATACATACATACATATATATATATATATATACACTCTCTTCCTCCCCAAACATCCTAATCTCTCAGTTCCTCAATTTAATAATGTCTCAGGATTTATAATTCCATCCCACCTCACCTACACACAAGGACAGTCATACCACTGATCTTGCCATCACCAACAAATATATAATTTTCACGTTCATGCACTGTAAAATTCCTTTATCTGATAGCAATCTATTGTAAGCCCAATTCTCCCTCTTCCTTGAAACCCCTCCCCAAATCTATTCACCCCCAATAGCAGTTCTTCCCTAGGCCATCACCCTTGCACTGGTTTTCTTCTGTCATCCCCATCCTGACTTCCCACTAAAGTAGTTTGACTCCTCACTTTCTTCTTCTCTAAGGTCCTTTACTCCCTTATCCCAACACTGTTTTTGCCCTGTCAAGTTTCACCCTTGTATGACTCACACCATCTTCTATTTGTTGCTGAATAGGAGAAAATCACAAAAACAAATTGATGTTACATTATTTTTAGTGGACGCTGTGACCAAGCCATATTTTTATACTTCTCTAATTGTTACACTATCCTGCTCAACACAACAATTTTTCCAAACTTTTTCATCCTTATTCAAATTCCCATGGCCCTCCCTTTCCCCCATCCTCTTAGATGAGAATCTTGCCTTATATTTCACTGAAAAACTGAAAGTATTAGCTGAGGACTCCCTCATCCTCTCTTCCTCATCTCATAGTCTCAGATGTCTTCTCTACTATTTCCTACTTTATTCCTATATGAAATGTAAAGGTGGCACCTCACCTTACTAGAGCTCATTTTTCTATATTCATAAATAATCCCATTCTATCTAACAGACTGCCCCATCCTCCCTATTCTATCATTAATCTTTAATTTCTCCCTGTCTACTGTTAATTTCTCTATGTCCAATATATTCGTCTCTTCTACCCTCAAAACCTTCTTACTTTATCCATCTTAGTGATATTTTGGTAACCTTTCTTCATATCCTCAGAACTTAGCCCAGTCCCTGGTACATATGCATATGTCCCTGGAACACAGCATATGCTTAATAAATTCTTGTTGACTAATGATAATAGCAATTTAAAGTTTATGAAGCACTTTACAAATATTACCTCATTTTATTCTCACAGCATTGAGAGGTAAGTGTTATCATTACCCTCATTTTTATAGATAAGAAAACTGAAACTAGTAAAAGTGTGACTTTCTCAAGATCACACAGCTATTAAGTTTGAGTTGGGTTCTTACTCCAATTGGAGAGCTCTCACACCCTACTCTATCTGGAAACTGAAAGAAAAATGTGGAAAAACCAGTTCAATTTCACTTGATCTATTCAAGATCTGACTTCCAAGTTGGGCTTTTGTCAGTAGACACAGGAGAATGATTATTTCAAAATAAAACTGTATCAAAATTATTTCATGTATAAGACAGTTTTTATTTTCCCCAACTCATTTCACAGACAATATTAATTGAATAACAACCCATAAAACACTTTTCAAAATGAGGAAATAGATTAAGATAATATTAAATATAGGTACTTGCCTACCTAAATATCAGATTATTCAGGCAAATATTTAAACCAACAATGATTTCATTTATTTTACTTTGTAGAGTAACTAAAAAGTATTGCTTGGACAGGGTTAAATAGAATGTAGGACTTCTAGAACTCAGGAAAAACTTAAAGGTCAACAGACCCAATGTCTTTATTTTACATATAAGAAAAATGAGGACAGAAGACAGAGGAGGAAAGTAAAATCCAGAGAAGAAAAAAATTCCTGTTTAAAGTCACACAGATTTTTAACTGTGCTCAAATTAATAGTTATAGCATACACTGACCATTGCAGAGTTGGGAGTAACAACCTAGCCTTATTCTTAGACAGTGCTGTTTTTTTTTTTTTCACTTTGCCAGGGAAATTCGTGTTTATTTCTTTTTATAGCCACTAGGTTATTATTTTCCTTTAATGATATGAAAGTAGGGGCAAAGCATGACTTGTTTAATGGAACAGAGCAATTGATATGTTAGAATTATGATATTAGCATGTTACTTTTTTCTGGTCAGTTGTTTTTCAGTTATGTTCAACTCTCTGTGAACCCATTTGGGAAATACTGCAGTGTTTTGCCATTTTACAGCTCATTTTACAGATGAGCAAACTGAGGCAAACAAGATGTAATGATTTGCCCAGGTTAACACAAGAAGATGAGTCTTCCTGACTCTAGCCCAATACTCTATCCACTGTACCATCTAGATGCCCCTGTGCCTATATAAAAGCCGATCAGGTATTATGAGTTACTTTAATAGCCAAATTAGATGGTCACATGATTGACATGCATGACCGCTTACAAAGATGGATGAAATATGCTGTTGCTGATGTTTAATTCAGTCAGTATATGAATGTAAAGGATCATGTAGGATTTAGAGCTACAAAGGTACCTTAGAAATTAGAATTCAGCTCTCTCATTTTGCAGCACAGAAAATTGAGGATTAGAGGGAATCAGTGATTTACACAAGGCCACTACAATTAACAATCAAACCTGTCTGTTACAGAGACGTAACTAGAACCTAGATTCCCGGTTTCTTATGTAAGGGCTTTCACTATTACATTGGATTGCCTGCCTAACAGCGTTTGAGTTTACATAGACCCTGTTCTTTGCATGACTTCACTCTCTTTTCCACTGAGATAAAGGTGTTCCATGTTTGAATGTGTATTTATTTATTTAATTTACTGGGAAAAACTTTGTAACTTTGTCCTTATAAATATGTATAACATCACTTTATGAATCATCTGCCGACCATGGATCATATCTCTGCTTTCCTCTATTATTTCCCATAAGAATTATAACACCCAAGAGCATTGTGTCATTATATCTTTTTAAAGGTTCAATATTTTCACGCAGTTTTTTTCCAAAATGTCAGCATTGACCTATAAGACATCTAACAAAAGGCTCACTGTTTTTTTCTCTGGGGTAAAAATCAAATCTTCCCAAAGTTATTTAAATAGATATTTCAACCTTCACAGCCTTCTCCGCTAAGGTCTATCAAGATTTTTCATTGTCCTTGGTTGAGAACTCTCACCGCAATAAATCCTTTTGTAATGTATTCTCCTTTTAACATAAAATTGAAGTCTCCATAACAACCTGTGGCTAGTATACTCAATAGAACTTCATGTATATTCCTTTATAGAGGACACCTTGTCAGTTAAACAGTCCAAAATAATCTTAGGTCAAAATGTATTGGGGAGTAACAAATTTAGAATCATCTCTTTGGTTGCATGGGTAGAGGTATCTATCCACATACCCAAATGGACCTGTGATCTCATGGATTCAATATTTTCATTCAATGACATATCCCTTCCCCTGCCTCAGCCCCACCTTTCTTATGTGACTTTCTTCTATGTTCTACTCAAAGTTCAACACAAAGGGTCCACCCAGTCTCCTGGAGGCCTTCTTTGTTTTCACCCAACTTTGTGCATTAAAGCTTCACTAAATGTTTTCATTGCTCCTGTGTTCCATGAGAGAGTCTACTGACCTTTCCTATTTCCTTGCCACAGACACAGCCGGGAAGGTAAACAGGGTAAGCATTTCAACATAAGAGACATTTCTCCCCAGGGGACAGAAAGTGGTGGGTTGGGGGGGGGGGGGGGGTGGAACCTGCCGCAGGATAATGCATTTAGAAACACCTTGCTGGAGCTGCCAAGCTGGCAGACACTACAAGCAAAGGATCAGTATAATCTGATAGAGGCTAGGATGGCAGAAACCTTGCTGCCTGTCAATCTGTCTTTGTAGAAAACAAATTCACCCTAGACTATGGTGTGTGTAAGCATGGAGTAGGAAAAAGAAAGAAAGTGTCAATGCCTCAAAAAACCCCAGGCAGATTTGTCTACTGTTAGCAGTGCAGTAGGTAGAGTATTGGAGTTGAAGTCAGAAAGACTTGAGTTCAGATCTGGCTTCAGACACGTACTAGTTATGTGACCCTGGGCAAGTCACTTGACCCTGTTAACCTCAGTTTCCGCATCTGTAAAATGAGCTGGAGAAGGAAATGGTGAATCACTCCATGGGATCATGAAGTCAGATATAACTAAACAATGACAACAGTGCTACTACTAGTAAAGAGAAAGAGGCAATTGAAAAGAGAAAGTGTTAGACAATATATGAGATTTTGAGAAAATCTGAGAAAAGACATTGGAAGAAAAAAGTAATCTTGAGAGATATGGAGAGAAATAGATGCAATCAACAAATACTTATTTTAATGCAATTAGGACTTTCTTTCTCATTTTTACAAATCCCATCTTTCCCTATCACCACCAATAATCCCTTGTTTATGGTTCCTGACAATAAGGATTTACTATTTCAATGGCATTAAATATATTTATTAAGTTCCTAGTATGTGAATTAGACTGCAGTATGCTTTGGGCAAATGCAGAATATAGATGAGACAAGATCTCTGCTGTCTGGGATCATATAATTCAGGATAGTGACAATAATTCATATTTTTAAAGTACTTTAAGATTTACAAATACTCTCCCAAAAAGCGAGGAAGGGAGTGTGAAATTTAAATTCTGTTTTTAAGATCAGAAAACCAAGATTCAGTTACACATCTCATATAAGTCAGAGTCACCAACTAGACCTAAGTCTCCAGACTACAAATGCAGTATTAATTTACTGGTAAATCGGAGATTTTATTTAAGTGACATAGAAATATAGAACACGCACAGAGTCACTTAGGCAAAAAGGTAGTTAACACTAACAACAAAACACTAAAATATTTTCTTTCCTTTTCTCTCCTATCTTCCCATTTCTTTCTCCTTTCCCTGTTCTTTTCTAAAAGGCAATGTGTACTGGATCTAAATTCCCATTTCACAATTAAGCAACATGTGACAGATGAAAGAATATAACTTGTATTCCTATGTATGATGATATTTCACATATAACATGATAAAATGAATATGCATGCACATATGTAGTTTCTAACATACTACAAAGACCAAGATCACTAATTATCTTCCTGAAATGCTCTACTGAAGACATAATAGCCATGTCAGGATGCAACTATAATGAAAGTTCAATGATGGATCTTCTAATAAAAGAATAACACTCTGAAATATAAACCCACCTCTGAGCTCACTTTTCACATGAAAATGCTTTCATTAAAATTATTTATATAGTTTGCTTGGATGCAATGGCAAAACCCAAAGACTGTTATCAAGTACTTTGCCCACAAACAACATAGCAGAAAAGCCTAATATTGATAGTAATGATAGATAATATATGGCTTTTAAAGTTAATTAACAGAAAGGAAGAAAATGTTCTTTAATTTTGCTAGCATTGTGCTGACATTGTTGATTTGTTGCCTTCATATTATCTATCTTTGCATTATTCTTGTCGTTATTTACATTATTTTTTCAATTTTCTTCATTAAGAATCACTTCCCATAAGTTTTTTATAACTGTGAATTCTTCAGATTTTGACTTTTTCATATTTCACTTGTTAATTTCTCAATAACATCAATATACCACAATTTCTTTGGCCATTTGTAAATCATTAGACTCACATTTTATCTCCAACTTTTGTTTAAAATATTTTGTCATAACAGCGCTAACTTGCTAAATCTTAAACATACCCCTCATGTGACGGGACAAAACTGTGGGAAGCTATGTGCCAGAAAGTATGTGTTACTGAAATTAGCTCTTATGAATGAAAGCATCTAGTTTATTCATTTTATAGTCATCACTTTAGAGAAAAAAATCTTTTGAATTAGGGTCTCCCATTAAAGACTTTGGCCATATCTTCTTTGTTGACATAGAAATGATGCCTTTTACTTTTTTCCAATTCTTTTTGCTCCTTATTTATAATTAAGTCATGTGGAAGATTGAATAAAGCACAGTAGACAAGAGCAAATAAATATATAAATCATTTAAAAGAGAATAGTAAATAACGCTCTTGCTAAAATTTTGCCTTCTGAAAAAATGACATTTTTTATGATACTAATATTAATAACTGGTAGTAGAGCACCTACGTATCTTAAAGGATTTCATTGATCTAGATACCTATCCATTGATGCACCTTCTTCAGTCAAAGAGTGCAAGTAGACTGGCCATGTTATTCAAATGCCCAAATGTATGTTTGTCTAAAACATTATTTTTATGGAGAACTCACACAATTCAAGTGATTACACGAAAGTCAGAAAAAGCAATACAAGGATATTTTTAAGGTCTCTCTGAAGAACTTTGGAATTGATTATGAGACATGAGAGACAGTGGTACAGGACTGCCCAACATGGCATGCTTGCAGCAAAGACAATATTCTTATCTATGAGAAAAACAGAATTTTAGTAGCTCAAAAGAAATGTGTGATACACAAATTAGAGACATCTCCACTCCAAAGGTTTATATGGACTATTTGTGCCTGACCTATAGTACAGCCTTCTAGGCCCACATTGATCTGATCAGACACAGACACACTATACCTTAACCCCAACATAGTGATACAATTTTTGTCCTCTTTTGCCACAAATGATAGCAACCAACCAATCAACTCATCTTTGATGACTGTAATTCAGGTTTCCCCTTAAATCTACCATCAAAAATGTGTTGTGGTGGCTTGTCCTTTGTTTTTGAGGAGAACTCATGACATCACAGGGTGATGTCTTGGCTTGCCCATGAATTGCATTGAAGTGAGGCAAAGCTGCACAAGGTCATCAGCCTCACTTTCTTCCACAGTCATCTAAGTTCAGTGGCAAGGAAAAAAGTCAAGACAAGATGACACTCAGTGGTCCAGCATGCAGGAAATGACTTTGGCGTCTAAGAATTCCACAGCCCCTGCTTCTGGTCCCTTAGCAGCCACTGAAACAAATTGTTCTCATCCAGCCATTCTGTTGGGGAAAGTCTTCACATATTTGATGTAGATACCTTGCTCACTCGCTGATAGGTCTGAGGTCTACTGGTTTGCCTCAACCTGGTTTAGCCCTTTTGCTGATAGATTTTATTGAGGTGTGGCTGCTCTGCATGCTAAACATCTTGGAGCCCCAGGTGAGAGTTGAGTGCCAGGTAGATACCAAAGATAAATGAGCAGCCTTGAAAAGGGCTGAGCCAGCCCTCACACCAGAGGTGCTAGTCCTTCTGAATACCCCATGAAGGGTGGCAAGGGTGGTACTGTAAAGAGAAAATTGGATTTGGAACTAGAAGATCTGGTTTCAAATTCTGCCTTTGACACTTATCAAAGATTTATCTAATATTCTGAAACCTTTTTAATTGTTATCGTAATGCTGTGAGGGAAGGAGGAGCCTTGAGAAACAAATTACAGAAAAATTAAGTAATTATATTAAAGATAATGCTAATCATGATGAAATATAGAAAAAGCTTGTGGGATAAGGCTAAAGTAATCCTCGGAGAAAAAATCTGTATGTTTGAAAACTTATATTAACAAAATAAAAAGAGAAAAGATCTATGAACTGAAAATCCAATTAGAAAGACTATGATATCAAAAAATTTGCAACCCTATAACAAACACAAAAGAAGAAATCTGAAAATTAAAGGTGATATAGGAAAAACTGATAATCAAAATATGATAGAATTGCTGAAACTAAGAGATAATATCTTCTAAAATATTTTAAAAGATCCTTAGCTAATCTAATGAAGAAAAGTCATAGGGAAATTAAATTACTGAAATAAAAAATGAATAAGATGAAATCACAACAGATAGGAAGTGAAAAGAATTATCAGAAACTACAAATGCAAAATTTTAAACCAGTATAACTCAGAATACTAAGGAAGCCAAGTTGTGTTTGTGTATATATATGTGTGTGTGTATGAATATGTATACATTCATATAGATACACATATATTATATATGGATAACCACATAAGATATATCTCCATGTATATATCATATCACTTTCATGTATAGAAATTCACATATGCTTGCTCTATGTCTCTTATTTAATGACAAATTCTTTGATGTTAAGTAGTGTATGTTAATCATCTTTTAATCCACAAAGAACTTTACTCAATGCCTTGCCCATAGTAGGGACCTGGTAAATGGAAGCAAGGAAAGAAGGAAGGGAAGGAGGGAGGGAGGGAGGTGAGGAGAACCACAAATGGTTGAAGGAAAGAGAAGAAATCATTGATTTTATTCACAACCAGGAAGCTAATAGTTACAGACATGGTTATTTCAGAAACTGCCATGTGTGTATTGAACAAAATAATTTCTCAGTTAAAGAAAAGATAACTAATTAGAAGATATTACTTGCAATTAAAGCTGCCGAAACCAAACCTATTAAAACTTTAAAAACTGAGAAATGGAGAAATAAAATTGACTTTAATTCTATTAGTGCTAACTAGGAAAGGTTAAATGATAATAAGACATCAGAATGAGAAGACTCAAAGAATCATGAAAATACACAATCAGTAAACAAAATCCCTATGCTAAGGGGACTTGCATAGTAGCCAATAGCAGCATCTGTTTAGAGTACAAAATCTTATGTAAAATACTGCAGAAGAGGGGGAAGACAGAAAATTCTAAAAAGTACCTCTTTACAAAACAGTAAAAAAAAATAGCTGATAGAAAAATATAGCTCTGCAAAAATCATGGTGCATAAGCTAGCTAAGTCAGATTATCCTTAGAGATTTTTAGATGAAACCTGAAGGATGCCAACAGACAGATGTGAAACTGAATAGATTTTCTAGCATTTTTATAAATCATCTATCTAGTCTCATTGCTGTTTCATTTCTGCATTTCAATAAAGATTTATTAAGCACCAAACACATGCTAAATGTTAGGTATATAAGGAGAGACAAAAGGCCACAATACTAATGAGAATAATCTTTGTATCCCCACATTCAGACCCTATCATTATTTTTCCAGATATATTAATAATTACTAGCATTTAGATGGTACTTTAGGATTTGAAACAAGCTTTAAGTTATTATTTCATTTGATCCTCACAACAGCCTCAAGAGACAAGAGTTATTATTATCCCTATGTTCAATAGGGAAACTGAGGCAGATATAGGTTAAGTGATTGGTCCAGGGTCACACAACTAGTAAGTGTCTAAGGCAAGGTTTGAGTTCAGGTCTTCTCCAATACAGGTCCAGAGTCTATCCACTGCACCACTAACTGCCTAGTATTATATGAAGATGTGGCAATAGTACTCGAATTGAATTTAGACCTAATAAAATATATGCAAAAGAATCTCTGATACGTCATAGACATTTTAAGGTGCTCAAGAGCTTTTTGTCAAGCTTATAATGATTCCTGCTTCCCCCCACCCCATTAAAGAAGCTTGTTTTTAAGTGACTCATATGTGCAAGATGTTATATTAGCTGCTGGGGATACAAAGAAAAAATGAAATAATTATTGCCCTCAATGAGTTTTCATTCTATTTGGTTGGTGGGACTTATTAAAGCCAGAATAATCCTCAGAAAAAATATAGGCCAAGTTTTCTCCTATACCATTTTCTGTTTCTTCCTCTTGATTTCTTCTACTGGAACTTCTTTCTTCTGAAATATTTCATTTATACCTTAGTAATGATGCATTTAATAAAATATAATCACTTCTCCAGAGATATCAAATGTCCAGGCTTCTCACTAGTTGCTGCATAAAATAATTTTCTTCATAAGAAGAATTTAAGAAATGAGTAAGGGAATGAAGTTAGCATCCTGGTATCCCAGAAAAGACTTGCTTGATTATAAAATACAGGAAGGAAGGAAGGAAGAAAGGAAGGAAGGAAAGAAGGAATGAAGGAAAGGAGGAAGGAAACAAGGAAAAAAGGGAGGGAGAAAGAGATGAAAGAGGAGGAGGAGGAGGAGAAGAAGAAGAAGAAGAAGAAGAAGAAGAAGAAGAAGAAGAAGAAGAAGAAGAAGAAGAAGAAGAGGAGGAGGAGGAGGAGGAAGAAAGTGGATGCTGAAAGACTATTAGCCTATTAGGTCTGGAGCCATCATAAGCTACATTTATCTCTCCCAATGTTTAAAAATTTTACAGCTAGTTTCAGTAAATTTAAGATATCTATTTATATTTGGGACTTGTATCACATACATTATTCAACTGAAGGAAGTTGCCTCATGTGCAAAGATAAATTTGATCTCACCATCAACATTATATGCCTCACTAATTCATGGGCAAACTCTGCTTGTCCACTGAAAACAGAAGGCAAAAGTGAAAAGTTTTTTTTTTAATCAGATTAACATGTGACCATCTTATCTATATCAACAGAGAGATGGTTTGCTATGAGAAGTTGAACAATTTATTCTTACAAAACAGGTAGTTAACTATATTTACAAGGAAAATCCTGTCAGTTCAGTAGGTCAAAGGGAAAACATTCCACCTTCTCTTTTTAAGTCTGTCATGGTACTATTTAGGATGATGCGCTATCCTGATCAACTACACAAGGTGATAGATCAAAACACTTACAAGCAGAAGAGAAATTTCAGGAATAAAACTCTTGGATTACCAGAAATAATCATAAGAATGGACACTTCAGAATATGCTGCACTTTGGGGAAAAGAGTGAGGATGAATTCAGTTTTAGATACAAATAAACACATATAGACTCACATCCACATACAATGGGATATATGGACCCATGAACACAGATCTTAGAGTCAGAAAAAAAATGAGAGATCTTCTATTATTTACTCCATATATGCATGTATAATGATGATCATGATGATGATAACTTATGCCTATAAAATACTTTTAGGGTTGGCAAAACATTTTATCTCATATGGGCCTCAAGGACAGTTATGGATGGCACATACCACAAGTTATTGTTCTCATCCCCACTGTGTAGTTGAGGAAACTTCAGCAGAGAGTCAGGTGATTTGCAATAGTCACATTGCTAAATTCAAATTCAGATATTCTTATTCTCACTTAAGCTATGCCAGTTTATATACAGGCTTACAAGTAAGTATGCATACACTTACTTAAGATAAAATAGATAAGGAGCTGGATTCAAGTCTTGCATCACTCATCCTGTCTGGGTGACTATGGGCAAGTCATGTAAACTTTCAGCACTCTAGAAAACTCTCTAAGACTGTAAGTTGTAGAGAAGGTACTTATTTGTATAGTTAGGTGCAGGGAGTTTCCTCGCTTGGAAGCACCCAATACCAAGGAGATAAAGTTCAGTTGTTATCTCTATAAATGATTGTATATGTGCATGCATATGTATTGCACTTATACATAAGTATATCCCTAGATGAGCAGCTAGGTGGCTCAATGGATAAAGTACAGGCCTGATGTCAGGATCAAATCTGGCCTCAGACACTTACTATGTGACTCCAGGCAAATTACTTAAACCTCTCTGCCTCAGTTTTCTCATCTATAAAATAAGTTGGAGAAGGAAATGGCAAACCACTCTAGTATCTCTGCCAAGAAAACACCAAAAGGAGTGAAGGGTCAGACATGACTGAAATGACTGAACCACAACATACTTACGTTTCTATCTATCCATCTGTATTTCTGTCATACTCTCTGTTTCTCTATCTCTATCTCTCTCTGTCTCTTTCTCTGTCCTCTCTGTCTCTCTCTCTGTCTCTGTCTCTCTGTCTCTGTCTCTCTCTGTTTCTCTGTCTCTGTCTCTCTGTCTCTTTGTCTCTCTCTGTCTCTGTCTGTCTCTGTCTGTCTCTGTCTATCTCTCTCTCTGTCTCTCTCTCTCTCTCTCTCTGCTTCTCACTGATTCAGCTAATCATGCCTCTCTTCTCCAAAGATATCCATTCTGGAAACACAGAATTCTCAGTGTCAGAGCAAACCTCAGAGACTAATTTAATCTCTTTGTATATATGGATCATTTCTGTGACATGATGTTCATCTTTCATAGTCAAAGAGAACCAATGACATCATGATGTTGAGGTCAAGGTATACAGTGCGTTCAACTGTAGCTGAACCGTAGGTTGGGCACACATAATCCATACAAACATTTGGGATGGAAATATCTCTGTATTTGTGCATCTCATATTTCCTTTGTGCTACAATTCTGCTTTGCTCAAAGAGTACAGTACCTTCTTTGATGCTAAGACACCATGCTGGGCAGTCCTGTGCCAGTGTCTCCCATGTATCACAAGAGATTTCAAAGTTCTTCAGAGAGAGAGTGTCCTTGTATCACTTCTTCTCACCTCCCTCTGAGCACTTACCTTGTGGGATTTCTCAGTAAAATAGCCTTTTAGGCAAACATATGTTTGGCTTTCAAGTCACATGGCCAACCCTCTGGAGTTGCTTTCTCTGCAGTAGAGTTTACAAATGCCTGGCAGTTCAGGCCCTCTTTGTCTGGCATCTTATCTTGCCAGGGGATCTTCAGAATTCTTAATTCAAATGGAAGTGATTCGGTTTGCTGCCATAGTGCTGGAAAACTGTCCAGCTTTCACAGGCATACAACAATGAAGATCACACAAGGGCTCTGTAGACTTTAGTGTTGTAGTGTTCTCTCCCACAATCTCTTTTAGAGCTTTCCAAATGCTGAGCTGGGTCTGGCAATGCTGGTGTCAACCTCATGCATACATTCCTGGAAAGTATGCTGTCAAAGTAAGTGAACTTATCCACAGCATTCAAAATTTCTTCATTTGCTGTAATCAATAGATGGTACCGTGCTGGCTGGTGGAAAGCCTCTAGTGTTGATTTTCAAGCCAAAATTAGAATAAGTGGCAGAAAATCAATCCATATTCTGCTATATCTTAGCCTCAGAGGCTTGAGTGCACAATAACATGGGAACAAAAAATTATGGACCTACTCTCTCTGCTTTAATCTTGACTTGCAGGCTTTTCAAGTTAAATAGTTCACCATCAGCTCAGTAGCTAACCTTGATGCCATTTTCATCCTCATTGAAGGTTTCTGACAACATCGACGAAAATATGATACTAAAAAACATGGAAGCAAGCAAGTAATCCTGCTTTACTCCACTGGTGACTAGGAAAGTGTGAGAACATCATCCTTTATCCAGAACCCAAGAAAGCATGCCATCACGAAACTGAAGTATAATATAGACACTGACTGAAACCTTCTGAATAATATGGCAAGAAGTCATCCCAGGAGATCAAGGTTATCTCCAATGTCCAGCTCTATAAAGGAAAAGGAAATAGGCTGTTCTGTGGCAATCAAAGTGGGGACTCTCTTTTAGGCATTGCTGGCAAGATTTTTGGCAGAATACTCTTTAACAGGTTGATCCTTCTCCTGAAAGATGGTCACATATCTGAGAGCCAGTGTATCTTCAAAACGGGCTGAGGAAGGACTGACACGGTGCTTGCTGCCAAACAACTCCAGGAGAAATTCCAGGAGCAGAATAGAAGTCTGTACACAATGTTTGTTGACCTGACCAAGGTCTCTGATACTGTTGGTTGTGAGGATTTGTGGAAGATCATGGAGAAGTTCTAAAACATACTCAGCAGTGATCAATCCATCACTGCTTTTACACTTGAGTTCATGGAAACCCCTCCCTTTGGAGAAAAGCCTCTTCCACTTTTGGATAGATGGAAATGTTAGGAAGTTTTTTTTCTTATATAGTATATGCATATGCCTTGAAATTTCTACACATTCTCTTAATTTCTGCCCCAGGGGACCCTATGAAATAATTAATTCTTCTTCCCACAACATCAAATGCTGGATGAACCATTATGCCCTCCAGTCTTTTCTTCCCTAGGTCAAAAATATCAGTTTCTTTCCATCCATCCTCATGGGGCATGAAATTGAGGCTCTTTACGATCGAGTTTGCTCTTGCCTGGATGCATACTGTCCTTCCAAAAATTTGCTACCCATAAATGAAAACAATATTCCATATGTGTTCTGGCTAAGAAAGATTAAATTGAAGTTATTATCTTCATAATTCTGAATAGTGTCCACTTAATGCACCCAAAGACAACTTGAACAAGAATTCTGTTGCTTCTTTGAATCACCTTTTTTTTTTTTTATCAAAATAGGTTTGATTGCCTCTTTGAAGACATCATTTTGTTACCTTCATTGTTCCTCGCCAGGCTCAGATGATTATACATCTTAGGACAACTAAAATAATTCTTACCAAAATGGTCCAGACCTCTTCCCTTGTCTATACAATTACTCTGTATGATAAATTCTTCCATTATGATGTATCCTGTGTTTATTCTTTCTTTTCCATTTTCACTACCACAACACTGACTTGGGTCCTAATAAATCCATGCCCAGACCATTTTAATTTCTTTCTAATTGGTCTTTGCAATTCTATTTTTCCTTTCCTACACACTTGTGCCAGAATAATTTTTTATTTTATCTCTTTATTACATAAACCTTTATAGGTTTCCACTGCCTACCAAAAAGGTCATAACTTTTTGGCTTGACTTTCAAGGTCCCCCAATTAACCCTAATCTGGACTTGCCTCTGTATACAACCACTCATCAAACTTTCATTCCATTCTGGGGTTCAAGGCCAATCTACTTGTCATTCCCCAATTATACCTTATGTTTTCTTGAGTCCACATAATTTCTCATGCCATACTCCTTGTTTCCCCTGGCTTCTTGCCATGTCTACCTATTGGAATTATATCATCAATCAACACAATCGTTACCTCTTCTCTATCACCTCAGGTAAAATGATTTATTTTTTTCTTGTGTGCTCTATAAAGACTTCTTCTTTGGATCTTTCATTAAATAATAATTCACTGTCTGGTTTGGCAATTATGAGCCTGTCTTGCCTCCATATCTAGAATATAAATTCCAAGGGAGATTGCAACTTTTATTTCTCTATATCTTCCATAGCCTATAGGTAGTAAGTTGAATTCTACTTATGTTAGTTTAGATCATTGAAGAAACTCTTACTAACTAACTACTGGATAAGGAACTGGGATAAGCATAGAGGACACAAAGATGAGTAATATAATTCCTCGATGAATTTACAATGTAATAGGGAAGATGTTAAAAATGCATAAATAGGTATGATAGAAAATAAGGGCAAAAGACATATCTAGGCAAGATATATTAGGAAGGCTTGAGGAAGGAAATATCACTTTCAGATGAAGGGATCATAAAATCCTTTCTAATGGAGATGACACTTGAGTTGGTTTTGAAAGAAGAGAAAGATTTTAATGGGCAAAGAAGAGCCAGTTATGCAATCCAGGCAAAGGTGATGACATATACAACTGCATGGAAACAGGTTAACAAGATGAAATTTAAAAAAACAGCTAGTAATCTTGTTAACTGGAACTTAGGGTGCACAGAAGAGATCAATGTGAAAACAACTGAAACTTTTGATTTGGATTAGATTTTGGGAGGCTTCAACTACCAGGCTGGGTTTACATTTTATGCTATAGGCCTGAGGGAGCCACAGAAGGTTACTGAGCAGCAAAGGGGCAAAGTCAGGACTGTGCATTAGGAAGTCTGGCTTATCAGCTAAGTGAAGATGCTTTAGAAAGGGGAGAGACTAAAGGCAAAGATATCAGTTTGGGAGTTATTATAATACTTGTTACATACTGCAGTATTTTTAGAAGTGTTAAAATGTATTTGGAGGCATTTTCACACAAATTGAGCCACCTACTACTGACTATTAATAGTGTCTAATCAGAAATTTACATTTTGTGAAGATCAAAGCTAATATAGCCTACCTAAAATAAAATAAATGAAGTTTATAGATGGGTATATATTCAGATATGAATATAGGAAAACTGTACAACAAAATGTATAATGAGAAGAATATTGTACTGCACATAGACAGACATGAATTATTATCTTGCTTCATGTGACCTTGGTTGAAGCATTACTTCTTTAGACCTTAGGAAGTTGTACTGGATAATCTCTTCTAGATTTGATATTTATATAATTGTATGGTTGATCATCTGTTGTTAAGACTGATACCTATATGAAAGCTTTATTCCTGATAGTCTATAAAACGATCCTCCCTCATTTGGAGGTGGGAGGGATTGAAAAACCTTCCTTTCGCTTCTTATTCATCAAATTATATCTGTGTTCCTTATTTACATGCAGGTTTTTTATTAGACCACAACTTAATGGTATATATAGAAGAACTTGGTTTTGACCGAAAAGCCTAGGCTCAAACCCTGATTCTGTCACTTAATAGCCATTTTATTACATGTCATTTTAGTAACTTGAACCTCAGTTTCTTTTCACCTGCAAAATGAGAATAATATTAGTATTATTCTATTATAAAAATATGAATAAAAATTATTGTAGTTATATAAAATTGAGCAATTGTTATAGGCAAAACACATGTTTAGGAAGTAATCACCACACAGAAGCAGAACGGGCAGGATAGAAGGAAGGGATACTAAGAAGGGGACTCAAAATATACATGTCCCAAGTCTTGAAGAGCATGATGATATGTAATCTATTTTAAAATTTTTATTGATTAATTTTTTTTTACATTACAAACATTTACAAACTACTCTTACTCTGTGAAAGGTCTCTCATACAAAGCCAATACAACTAATAATACAGTAACCTCATCTGAAATTGCATGCAACATTTCACATCTGTAGATTTCTTCCACTTCTCTATTTAAAAAAAAAAGAATCCTCCCCACTGAAAAAAGAAAAGAAAAGCATATTTCTTAGAAAAATATTTTCTCAATGGCTGTTAATATACATGTACATGTGTGTATACGTATATATCACACATATAAATAAATGTGTTTTTGTATGTCTGTATATATGTGTGTATGGACGTATGCAGATGTCTCATTCTGCAACCTTAATCTGTCACATCTCTGTAATGGGTAGCATGTTTCATTGGTCTTCAAGAATCATAAATGGTCGTGGTTTTGATCATACTTCTTACAGTTTTCAAAGTTCTTTTTACATTTTATATTTCTAGCATTTACCACCTGCACTCCTCGAAACTTCATCATATTCCTGCACTGGGTACCCTGCTCCCTTTTCTACTTCCTTCCATGTGTTGCTGTTCAAAGGCAAAGACTGTCTTTTGGTCTTTCTTTGTATCCCTAGCACTTAGCATAATTCCTGGCACAGAACAGGTGCTTAATAAGTGTTTACTGACTGACTTGCTACACTATGGTTGTTACTGTATAAATTCTTTTCCTGGCTCTGCTCATTTCATTCATCAGTCTTCAAAAATCTTCATTTTTTGTCTCAGACTGATGTTACAGTATAAAATGTCTTTCTGATTCTGTTTACTTTAGTCTAAATCAGTTTGAAAAAATCTACATCTTTTCTGAGACCACATATTTGTAATACAGTTTGAAATATGGTACAACTAAGCTACCTTCCTTCACATTAAAAAAATCCCCTTGTTATTCTTGACATTTTGTTCTTCCAGAAAAATTTTGCTGCTTTCAAGCTCTGTAAAACAATTCTTAGATAGTTTGATTAGAATGGTACTTAATAAGTAAATTAATTTAGGTAGAATTGCTATTTTTGTTGTATTGTCTTGACATACCCATGAGCAATTAAACATTTCTCCAATGGACTGGATCTGTCTTTATTTGTGCAAAAAGTGTTTTGTAATTGTGTTCATACAGTTACTGGGTTTGTCTTGGAAGATGGATTCCCAAGAATTTTATATTGTCTAACAATTTTTTTATGTTGCATTTTTTTTCTATCTCTTCTTGGTAGACCTTATCAGTAATATATTGAAATGCTGGTGATTTCTGTAGTTTTATCTTATAACCTGAAACTTTGCTGAAATTAATTATTTCAACTGGTTTTTAAGTTGATTCTTCAGGATTCTCTAAGTATAGTATCATATTATCTGCAAAGAATAATAGTTTTACTATTTATGATTTTTATATTATATATATATTTGTATACTACTATAAATGAGGATATTATCTATTCTAATTCTTTCCATTTCTTTTTTTTCTTTAATTGATATAGCTAGTATTTCTATATGGTGGTGATGAACATTCTTGCTTCACCCAGGACCATTTTAGTAAGAATTGTTTTACTTGTCCTAAGATGTATAATCATCTGACCCAGGCAAGGAACAATGAAGAAAACAAAATGATGGCTTTAAAAAAAAGCAATCAAATCTATAAAAAAACAGGTGGCTCAAAGAAGCAAACAGAATTCTTGCTCAAGTCATTTTTGGGTTCATTAAGTGGACACTATTCAGAGTTATGGAGATAACTGCAATTTAATCTTCCTTGGCCATTTCCCGACCAAACTGACTCATCTTCTTATTTTCCTCATAAGACAGGATCAGTTTGCAGCCCTTAAAATTAGGGAACCTAAAGTCTTACAAACTCTACTGCTGTGTCCCATACAAGTGAATCCAAATCTGATTCATAGATATTAATTACCATAATTAACTAAAACTCTTAGCTATTGATCAATAATCTAAATTCTATAAACAAATCCAAAGTTGATGCTGTCATCTTATACCTGTAGTTGGTGAGAACTTTGAAACAGTTTATTACTTTTCACTTTTTACTCCTCAAACTCTACGGGTACTGGAAAATGCTTCCCATGCTGCTAGACAGAGACACTCCTATTTTTGTTATTTGCTGCATACATATATGAGAAAATGTCAGTAATCAAAAAAGTTGCTGATTTATCTCTCATAATAACTACCATGAAATCAGATTAGATTAATAAGTTATTTAATGTTGTTTTATTTTTTTTAATGGAGTAGCTTTCAAAGATATCTTATTGATTATGGCAGTCAATTACTATGAAAAGAATAGCTTGTGTTCATAAAGTATATGAACATAGAAACATATGTTAGCTGATATTCTTTGCATATACACACACACATACTTTTACTTTGTGTTTACTGGTCTTTTAATACCATTCATAAACATTTTGATGTATTACTTATCCTTTTGGGGAGATTTTTAAATACATATATTGATTTTCCTTGATTGAATTTTAAAACATACTTATTAGTATATTTTTTTATGTGCCAGATCATTTTGGATAGCTCCATACCTAAGGAAAACAAGTCAAAACTCAGAATAATGCATTGGCAGAGGATTGATGAAGAGACATATCATTCCTCTTAGTGGTGGACTTCATGTGTGTGATGGGGCACACGCGATTACACATGTTCATTGTGTTAATGTTTTATTTAATCATCTTCCTTATTTTTAAAGGAGCGATTCTGAGTGTTAGTATTAGGAAATGGTAATTTTTTAAGTGAGTCAGATTTTACAATGTCATTTGATGTATCCATGTAGAACACAGGATAACATGCTCCTCTGCAAGATTATGATAAAAATAACAATGTCATTAGGCTTTAAGGTGAAATGCAAAACAACTGACAAAATTTATCACCAGAAAAATTTCAGTTCTACGTGTTCCTAAACATTCAAATGAGAACTGAAAAAATTCACATACCTGGAAGCATTTAGCACCTAGATTATTGTCATTTCTTTCTCCAGCTCATTTTATAGATGAGGAACTGAGGCAAATAGGGTTAAGTGACTTACCCAAGGTCACACAGCTAGTAAGTGTCTGAGGCCAGATTTGAACACAGGAAGATGAATCTTTCTGACTCCTGGACTGATATTCTATCCACTGTACCATCTAGCTGCCCGGTTGCTCTAAATCTCACTAAAAGAATTTTTGAACCAATTAAGAACTCACCTATCTTAGAAATATTTTATGAGGTGCAACGTGATAAAAACAAGTAAATAAATAAGAATTAAGTACTATGAGTAGATTAGAAGTTGACCTCTGAATGTGAAGCCTTCAAATCCATAACTAGCAATGGTTTGTTTACTCATGAAAACACAGATTAGCTTTGACTTAGTTTTTTTTTTTTCCAGTCTGTTTTCTAAAAGATGCACATAACTGGTGGTTCATTTGGAAATATAATGTTGAATGAGACACTAAATTGCTACACTGTTGGAAATACACATGCACATGCATATACATGTACACATGCACACACACAATCAAAGAATCAATAGACAAAGCTTAACAAGCTGATTCATGCTTCATTTTCTAACTCAGCTCTTGGAAAATAGACCTATAAGTTATTTCTGGAAATGAGTTTAGAGAGCACATGGCAGAAATTTGGGGTTTTTGCTCTCATAATTATGTTCAAAACCCTCCACCACAAAATAACCACCAAATAAAACCACACTGTTGATTTTTCAATCCTACACTCATGGAAATATCTCATGTTCTAGAAGTAGAATTATTTTACAAAATCTGCATTTATTTCTTACTCCACAGGGAGATAAATTTGGGAGTTCAGAACGGGACCATGTGGAGTAGCATTGATCATACATAATACTGACAAATATTTGTCAGGTAGCCTTCAAAAATGCATGCACAATACACTTTAAATTTTAATGTGCATTATTAATATTATTTTAATCACTTTCTTAAGCCTAGAAAATTGACACAGCAATAAATTAAGCCCTCATTTGTAGCATTTGCCAGCTTCCTAGATGTAAATGCTCAAATTTGAGAGGTATGAATGACTAGGTTTCAGGATACATCTATGCAAAAGATATTGAGTTCATGCTAATCACTTTGGAAAGTGGGAGTAAGCGTGAGGTATGCTATTACAAAATAAGTATGTTGTTAAGAATTCTCCATATTACACTAGAATCAAGTGGAGGAAATTTTGGGTAGATATACAGAAGTTTATTGTAGCCTGCTTATTATCTATCAGTATGATATTTTATAGTTATGAAGAAATAACAACAGATAAAAGAAGAGCTCATGTTGATGTTTGGTATGTGATTACTTATGGTCATTTTTATTAATATTATTTAAACGATTATGTTAATTTTCAGGTAATAATTGAGTGTTTTCTTTAAGGAAATCCCTCAAACATTCTGGTAAACTGGGGGGGGTGGGGTGGTGGAGAAAAAGCATAGGTCCTTCTTTAAAAACTGGAGAAATCTGGGTACATTACTCAGTTGGAGAGAGAAGAGTAAGAGTGAACTTGAGCAAAATAGTCAAACTACTTGGGAACCATTCTCTAGTACCACAAAAGAGGGTTTTATTTAAAAAGGAACCAAGGTGTGGTAGGTAGGGTACTGAGTTCGTAGTCAGAAAGGCCAGGGTTCCCATCCCTCCTGAGACACCTACTACCTGGGTGACTGTGGGCAAGTTATTTAATTGGTAGGGGCCTCCATTTCAAAACTTATCTCTAAAACAGGAGGGAGATTTGGGTTGACTCCTTCCCATTATGACATTCCTATGTTTATGACGTAGATAAAATAGTTATTTTCAAATTTATGTGCATCAATTATCTCCAAAAGTTAAAGACAAATACAGGACTAAGCACAGAAAAGACAAGGAACCATGCTGGGTTTTTGGACCCTTTGTTGCTATTGAAAATATTTCTTCTATTAAGCTTGGTCAAGTTGCTGAACATGGCAATTTCCTTAATTTCTGAAGAATAATCTATGACTCTTGAGTATCTATCTGAGATTTGAGAAAAACAATTTAGCATCATGTTACTTTTATCTATCAAAGAACCTATTGGTCACTCCATTATTAAGTTCTGATATTTAGGCTCTTTTGTCAATTGGATGTCCTACTCTTAAGAGTACTAGATTTGTTCTAAGAAGGCTGAAATTTACATACTTGCTTTATCATTCACTAGATGTATGACCAGAAATGTGTAAGTTTACCTCCCTCAGCTTTAGTTTTCTAATCTGTAAAATTAGGATAATAACATTACTTTCCTTATTGATATTTATTGGTTACTGCCTGCAGCCAAACTTTAGGAGAATATCAGCATTATTGAAAACTATTTCTTACCTATACTTATCCCACTTCCAATTTTAAGTAAAATTTCCTTAGAGTTTATGAGTAGGAAAACTAACGACAGAAAGGAATTAGTGGTTAGTCCATAAACTGGAAAGCTTTGGTGATGTTGGCTAACTGATGAGAGAAAGCGTTGGTGCTCCCAATGAGATTAGCGAGGTATCGTCATTGTCATGATCAACATTGAAACACATTCATAGAATGCATTAAGGTTTCCAAAGCACTTCTATTATCTCATTTGATCCTCATAAAATTGTGATGTACATATTATTATTATCATTTTATAGAAAAAAGACAGTCTGAGAGAGATTTCCTCAGGGCCACACAGCTGGTCCGAGGGCTTCCTGACTGGCACTGTTATCCCACCTAGTTTCCTAAAGAACTAAAAATTGTGTCTTTTCTAAAACTCTTGGGTTTGGAAAGTAACTATATATTGCTACAGACAGCCTGGGGCTGGCACAGGCCATGGGTGCAGCTATGTGAAGAATGGCCTCCTTATCAAGTCAAAAAAAAATCAGTTTGGGAGGGGAAGACCCTTGGGGTATCTAGACAAAATAGAAACAATTCCTATTTACATTCACTGTAAGTCAAACAGGGCCCAAATATGAACCAAGTAGAGCTTAGCCTGGGACCTATTGTTGGCCAAAAGAATACTGACTGAAAGTGAAGTGTGTTTAAGTCCTTGTAATGGCAAGCAAAATAGGATATTTTGCTTTTTTTGTTTTAGTATACACAAGTGCCTCTGATTGAATCTTGCCTTTATCAACCAAGAGTCCTTAGTGGGAATAAAGAACAAAAAAGAAACAAGAGTTTCCTTAACTTGAAACAGTATATGTATTTGTATTGTTAATTATTTTAATGTGATCAAAGAAGATCTTCCCCACCCATTAACGGTCTGCCCATTAAGGGGAGTTTGATTAGGGAAGATTTGTAGGAACCTTTTGTTAAGTTTCTAATGAGGCACTAGTTCTCAAAGGCTGAGATGCCCTCTGGCTCTAAAAAAAATGTATAAATACTCTGAGAGTGAGGTTTTACTTCTGGGCTTAGTTTTTGGAAGAAGGTTTATATGCCAGATGTGACTCTGGGAAGCCATTAAGCTGCCCTCTCCAAATCGGGCTTTGAAAATCCAGATGTTGGTGGTTCCCTCTTTGGTGACTATGGTCAGACAATTGGACCTGTCTGTCGATTTATTATGTACGTATTGCTTATGGTTAGACAGTTGGAAGCCTGTCTGTTGACCTTTATTTCTCTTCTTGTATTTTTCTCTATTGGTGAATGATATATGTGCTTGATTAAAGTGATTGTTGACCCCTCAAAAGTTGCCTTTCCTTTTAGAAAAGCAGATCAAAGAAGCTATGATAACAGGTCTGCCTGTGTATGTTGGGGTGCTTGCTTTTACAATCCTTAAGGAAAAAAAATGTTGAGGAAGGAAGGAAGGAAGGAAGGAAGGAAGGAAGGAAGGAAGGAAGGAAGGAAGGAAGGAAGGAAGGAAGGAAGGAAGAAGGAAGGAGCTGTGTCGTTGCTATTTCTATTTTCTGTGGTTGCTTTGTTGTTTGTCCTTCATTCTCAATGATGACCATGACATCATTTAATTCAATGATGTTGAATGAGCTAACGTGAGTTTGACTTTTAGATGCTCTAACAGTTAATTGGATCATAGATTTAGAGCTAGAAAATATCTTAGGTTATTTAATTCAATCCCATTATTTTAAAGATAAGGAAACTGAGACTCAGAGAGGTTAAGAAACTTGCCAAAGATCACACTGATAATAGTTGCCATAGCTGAAATTAGAACTCAGATCCAGAGATCCCACATTCAGCACTCTTTCCACTGTACCATGGAATGTGTATAATCAGTCAGAACAGTTTTTTATAGGGAAATTGGAACAGATTTCAATAACTTGCCATCCTAACTTTATTTTCTTTAATCTTGCTCCTTCCTTCTCCTGTGGTCTCATTTCTGTCTTATTTGTATGTGAGTGCTG
This sequence comes from Notamacropus eugenii, assembly GCF_028372415.1. Taxonomy (NCBI): domain Eukaryota; kingdom Metazoa; phylum Chordata; class Mammalia; order Diprotodontia; family Macropodidae; genus Notamacropus; species Notamacropus eugenii. The sequence continues at coordinate 161,144,049 of NC_092874.1, forward strand.
TATAAAGCACAACAGGACTCATTGTGGCTGGCCAGCAGAAAATATTTGATGGTTAGAGATATGCAATGGCTTTGGAGTCAGAGGAGCTAGACAGAAATCCTGCCTCTGATACTTCTTCTCTATGGCAGATAAACTAAAACCTTACAGAGCCTCAGTTCCATAGTTGGTAAAATAAGGAAGTTGGACTATAAGACTTCTAACGTTGTTTTGTTGAGTGTTTTAGTCATTTTCAACTCTTCATGACCCCATTTGGGATTTTCTTTTCAAAGATACTTGAATCATTTTCCATTTCCTTCTCCAGCTCATTTTACAGATGAGAAACTGAGGCAACAGGGTTAAGTGACTTGCCCAGAGTCACATAGCTAACAAGTGACTGTGACCAGATTTAAACTCTGGTCTTCCTGACTCCAGGTCCAGTGCTCTATCCACTGGACCACCTACCTGCCCTCAAAGATCTTTTTCTGCTCTTAATTACAATCATGTGAAATTTAAAATTCTGTTTATGGTATATATGTTTGAGTGTGGATGATTCCATTTTACTATACAAAGTGAAAAAGGTACACTGAGATGTAATATATCTACAAAGGTAGACAAAGTTTCACTGGTGGATTGAAGCTCAAAAACTATTCTGCATATTCTCATTAGATAGATGTACACTGACTGCACCAATCAGAATTACAGTTAGAGTGCTGATACCCAAAGAAAGGCAGATCTGGAAATTAGTGCATGTCCACTTTCTGAGAACCATAGAAAACAATGCTTCATTGAAGAATTTTCTTTATTTTTTGTGGAATGTAACTATCAGGTTCAGCGTGAGACTTTATAGCATCTAGAAAAAGGGCCAAAACATCACTTGCTGCTTAAATACAAATGCAAGAGAATATTATTATTGTAGTTAATATTTTTTAAGCATCAATTATCCATTTTTCTGAAATGCAAATATCCCCATAAGTTCTATTGTGATGTCTTATCATAGAGAAGTGATGTTAGATCATGCCTCCACAACGTGTCACCCACTGAAGGATTTCAGGTAGCCTGCAAAAAATGTAGAGGAAAACTTTGCCTACATTTTTCAGGAGCCACCCAAAATCTTTTAGTATACCACAAGCAACCAGCAGGACAAAGGTTGTGCAGGCCTGCCTTAGATTCTAAAAGGTTATGCCAGTGGATCAGAATTTTGGGAGATACTACACTAGAAAAGATCTGAATATGGTCCTTATTATTGGCCATATGTGTTCTGTGTATAAGGACCAGGCTACCACAAAGTAGCCTATAACTAGCTTGATGATAATTATTTAGAATGCAACCACTTTCAAAGACTTGAAGAGCTGTGATCTGCACTGGAAGAGAGAGAACTCAGCCCAATTAAATCAGAGATCTTGGAAATATTGAAGCTTTTCCAATTGTCACTGTATATAGATTATAACTCTGTCTTCGCAATTTTCATAAATTGCTTATAAAGGGCCACTATAGGGTCCAAGAAAAAAGAAATAACAAACCAAAAGAAAGTACTTCATTATCAAGGTTGAAGAAAAGTGAGTTCTAGAAAAATGGAAGAATATTGCAAGAAATAGATTGAAATACTGAAAAGGAAACTAAATATTAGGAAAACATTATGACATTTAGCATTGAATTATGAAATAACATTCCAAGGAAAAAAGCAAGAAAGAATGACAGATTTCATTCAAGTAGTTTTTTTCTTTTAAAATAACTATGAGAAAAATTTTCACTGTAATTGATGGAATAAATTACAGTGGAAAAGATGCTTAATTGCAGTGATGAGAAATACTCAGTAAGGATTCAAGATAATGTTTTGTTGAAGAAGCCAATGTTCCAGGGAGACTGGATTGCTAGATTGAGAAGAGAACTGCATGTGCTGGGGAAAATGATGACAAACCAAAAAAAAAAAAAAAAAAAAAACCAAACAAACCCAAAAAAACAAATCCCCCAAACCATTAAACCAGCATCCTATTATGTGAACAGGTTGATTAAAAATGATCAGATTCTTGAAACTCTTCCAGAAATGTTCATATTAAACCCAACTCACAGATTATTTCAAGATATTCTCTATTTTTACACTTAATGGTTTAACATAAAATTAAGAAGCATGTTAAGAAAAACCATTTTCAACACCCAACCTAAAAATTACTTTGATTATAAAAAACACAAACTATGAAGAATTCAGAGAAAATTGGTAAGATCATTTTAATGCAGAATAAAATAAGCAAAACCAGAACACTAATTCACATGATAACCATAACCATTATAATGTAAAGGAAAACAACACCGAAAGATTTCATAACTGGTCAGTGTGGTGACCAATTGTGACTTCAAAGGATTGTTGATGAAGCAACCATTTCCCACCTCTCAGTAGAGAAGGAATAGACTACAGGTGGACTGAAATATGCGTTGCCAAATTTAGCCAATGTATAGATTTGTTTTGCTTGACTATGTTGATTAATTACAAGAGGGGGATGTGGGAGCTGCCTTGGAAGTGATAATGATATTTTTAGGAGAAAAGAATACAATATCTTTGAAAAAAATCTGTTCTCTTTTTTTTACTATACATGGGTCCTGGCCATAGTCCGCATGTTCCATCTATACACCCAACAGAGCCAGAAAAAAAGGCAATAAAGGTCTCTGGTACATTGGGTAGAATCCTTGTGGTGAATTCATTGGAATACATAGATGAAATTGGCACAAGATGAACAGGCATGAATGGATTGTGATGGATTCATACTATTATTGTAGTATGAAAACAACTGCTGTTCTTTTTATTTCTCCCCATGAAAAATTATGATTCTAGACCCCACTAGTTGATAGAACAGCCTAATGAAAAAAACAAGATGTAAGTCTTGACCTAACTTTAATCATTGTGTGATCTCATATATATCTTAACCTGTGACTTGATCTCTTCTAGGGAATAATTATGATAACCCTCATTTTTAACTCATAGGAGAGATTTCTCATTGTATGCATAAATTAGTTGACTTTATGAGTTCATGAACTTCAAGGTAAATGATGAATAAAAATGTCATTTATTTTACATGTTGTTTTCTCATTTGTCAGTGATGCTAGGACACTTATAAGATCACAATATCCTTGGGGCAGAGAAAATTTCTTTTGGGTCAAATTTATGCTAATTTAATATATTCAGTTAAAAAAATGATCAAATTATAATTTAACTTAAGCCCTAATAATGTAGAACTATGGTGACAAATTAAGTCCTCTCATTGTAGAATTTGAAATGAAGGCCCTGTATTTGAAAACTTGTGGTGGCATAGTAGCTCCAAAGATAACTTCCCAGCATTTAAAAATGAAGAGATTAGATTAGTTTCTCCTACCCATGACAGTTCCTTCACTTGAAGGAAAACAACTCTCCAAATGAGTGATTATACAATAAGCTTGCTTCTACAATACAAGGGGGAAATGGAAGCCCACACACAAGACTTAACAGGTCCAAAGAGATTTATTCAAAAACGAAGCCTTTCCAATTCACTGGCGATAACATTAAAATGATCTGAACATTTAACTGAATACTGATTGAGGTTATAGCTTCCTAGATCAGGATGGTGGTATGGTAGCTCCAGTGATAGCTTCCCAGTTTTCAGTTTTTGTAGTAGAAAAGTTCCATCTCTGATACATTACAGAAAATAATGGTAGTCATATGGGGGGGGAGAAGGGATGAGGGTAGTGGTCATTAATGTTGGTCGGTAAAGAATAAAGCTTTATCAGCCCTCTTCACTTTTAGATTTACTCTTTGGGATCTTTGAGCATAATACTTGATTGGCAGGGGTGAGATTGTAGCACTAGAATGTTTCACCAACTTACCGAAAGTCAGTTAACAAGGTACACAAAGATAGTCTTATCTATACTATGGGTCATGTGAACCCAGATGAAAACTTATTTATAAAATTGCTTAGGAAAAGAGGGGGAAATTCATGGTTTATTTTAGGTATAAAAGCAAAGGCAAGGTAAAATAACATAAGATACATGCCAAGTGATACGGGCAAGAATCTTTCCAAAGAGTTCTGTCTCTTGGATGACCTGACAAATTCTTATACAGATACTTATGTTATTTGATTTTGTTTTTGATGATTTGGTTTGGTTTGGTTTTACTTGGGAAGATTCCTGTTAATGGTAACAGTCTACATGAGGGAATAGGAATAAACTTCCAATACACAAAGATCCCAACCAACTCTTGTATATTAATTAAATTATGTGAGTATGTGCACATATATATATTTTGCAGCAAACAACCTTGATTAATTTATATTCCTCAAAATGAAGAATGATATCACTTTCAGTTGCAAAATATTAAGGCATAAAACCATATCCTTAAACCACATTAAAAGGATTATAGAGGCCAGGCATCATGAAAAGCATTGCAATAGTTAAAGTTTTCCTGGCCCTGCCAAAAGTAATCAGGGTAAGATTTGGAATCATGGGGCCACCTCAGGATCAGAACAGAAATTAGAAGTTGTTCCATTTGAACTGAAGTTCTTCCAGTGATAAATACTCAAGTGATAAATACTTAGTGCCTTCTGGAATTTGGAGTTACTTCTTTTTGTGTGGGTATATACTTTCATGAGAGAACATTAATGGATAATGACATCTAGTAACTTTGCCTAATGGCTCAGGTTTAAGGCATCCCAATCTACTTTAAGAAAGGGGCCCAGACCTTGCCCATATTGCTAGAGAACATATGCATTGGCATGCCTGGTTTTGCACCTAGAATAGCTCAAGGGACACTTAGAAGTCTGTTCTCTGTGATTATATCTTGTATCTAAACTGGAAAATCCTGATATACTCAGCAGAACACTATATGTACAAATATTAAAGAAATTACATTCCAATATGATATTGTATTCAAGATTTGTATGCTGCCCTGTGCAAAGTCTTGTTAGTTATACCTACCCTTTACAATTAAAGTACAACACAATACATCTCATAACCCAATGACTATTGCAAGAAAATATATGTCATGGGGTGAAATCCAATGATCCAAGATAATTATGATAATTTTTAAAATACATGTAACAATCTCAAAACCCCAAGGCGTGGAGCCAAGATGGCAGAGTAAAAGCAGGGACTTCCCTAAATTCTCCCCCAAAACCTCCAAATATCTATAAAATGACACTAAACAAATTCTAGAGCTACAGAACCCAAAAAATAACAGAGTAAAGCAAATCCCCAACCCAAGACAACATGGAAAGTCAATAGAAAAAACCTTTCACACAAGGCAGGGAGCAGAACGCAGTCCAGCATGGCCTGAACCAGCACAGATGGGCCTGGGCAGAGCTCAGGGGAATAAATCATTGGCATCTGTTCCAGTTTCCAGACTTCTCAACCCACAAACACCAAAAAGGTCAGTGGGACCTTTTATGTGGGACCTGGGTAAAAGAGGAGCTCCCTATTTGACCAGGTCTGGCCCCAGCCCCAGGGTAGTGGGGGTGGTGGGGTGGTGGCAGCAGCAATAGCAGTGCCAGAGGCTGCTTCTGGAGCTCTGGCCCCACAGATGATGGGGAATCCAGAGGCTGATACAAAATCCCTGAAGTCTGGATCAGTACACCACCACCACCACTAGAAGCAGAGTTCTACCTTGACAATTGTTAGGTTAAGAAGATGAGTAAACACTGTAAAAGAACTCAGACTATAAAATCTTACTTTGGTGACAAGGAAGATCAGGGCATACAATGAGAGTAGGACAGCAGAGTACTATATCAAAATCCTTCAAGAGGAATATGAATTGTCTCAGGCCATGGAAGAGCTCAAAAAGGAAAAGCAAGCAAGAGAAATAGAGGGAAAATTTGGAAAAGAAATGAGAGTGATGCAAGGAAATCATGAAAATCAAGTCAACAGTTTGTTAAAGGAGATCCAAAAAGTGCTGAAGAAACTAACACTTTAAAAAATGAACTAAGACACATGGCAAAAGAAGTCCAAAAAGCCAATGAGGAGAAGAATGCCTTAAAAAGCAGAACTGGCCAAATGGAAAAGGAGGTCCAAAAGCTCACTGAAGAAAATAATTCCTTCAAAATTAGAGTGGAGCAAATGGAAGCTAATGACTTTATGAGAGATCAAGAAATTATAAAATGGAACCAAAAGAATGAAAAAATAGAAGACAATATGAAATATCTCATTGGAAAAACCACTGACCTGAAAAATAGATCCAGGAGCGACAATTTAAAAATTATTGGACTACCTGAAAGCCATCATGAAAAAAAGACATCATCTTTCAAGAAATTATCAAGGAAAACTGCCTTGATATTCTGCTACCAGAGGGTAAAATAAAAATTGAAAGAATCCACCAATCACCTCCAGAAAGTGATCCTAAAAGTAAAACTCCTAGGAATATTGTAGCCAAATTCCAGAGTTCCCAGCTCAAGGAGAAAATATTACAAGCAACCAGAAAGGAGCAATTCAAGTATTGTGGAAATACAATGAGAATAACACAAGATCTAGAAGCTTCCACCTTAAGGGACTGAGGGATTTGGAATATAATATTCTGAAGGTCAGAGGAGCTAGGATTAAAACTAAGAATCACCTACCCAGCAAAACTGAGTATAATCCTTCAGGAGGAAAAATGGACATTCAATGAAATAGAGAATTTTCAGGCATTCTTGATGAAAAGACCAGAGTTGAATAGAAAAAACTGACTTTCACATACAAGAATCAAGAGAAGCATGAAAAGGTAAACAGGAAGGAGAAATCATGAGATTTATTAAAGTTGAACTGCTTACATTCCTATATGGAAAGATAATATTTGTAACTCATGAGACCTTTCTCAGTAATAGGGTAGTTGAAAGGAAGAGGGAGAGACAGAGAGAGACAGAGAGAGACAGAGAGAGAGAGAGACAGAGAGACAGAGACAGAGAGAGACAGAGACAGAGACAGAAACAGAGACAAAGACAGAGAGAGAAAGAGACAGAGAGAGAGACAGAGAGAGAGAGACAGAGAGAGAGACAGAGAGAATAACATACACACTCAATTGGGTATCTTACCGTACAGAAAAGTAGAGGGGAAGGAGATAAGAGAGAGGATGATAAAAGAGAGGGCAGATGGGGGGGGGCGGGTAGTCAGAAGCAAAAATCTTTCAAAAGGGACAGAGTCAAAGGAGAAAACAGAAAAATTGGGGGGCAGGATAGGATGAAGGGAAATATAGTTAGTCTTTCACAACATGACTTTTATGGAGGTGTTTTGAGGTGTATAATCTACATTGAATTGCTTCTCATTAAGAATGGATGGGGAGGGGAGAAGGGAGAGAATTTGGAACTCAATGCTTCAAAAGCAAATGTTAAAAAGTTGTTTTTACATGCAGCTGGGAAATCAAATATACAGGAAATGGGGTAAAGAAATCTATCTTGCCCTCCAAGAAAGTAAAGGTGAAGGGGTTGAGGGGGGTTGATAAAAGGGAGGGAAGACTTGAGGAAGGAGTTATCAAAATGTATGCAATCTTGGAGTGGGGGAAGCAGAAAGATGGGAAGAAAATTTGGAATTCAAAATTTTGTGGAAATAAAAGTTGAAAACTAAAAATAAATAAATAAATAAATTTAAATCTTGAAAAAAATCTTAAAATCTCAACTCTGTTTAATAAGTTTCAAGTTAATAACTAATGTTTGGAAAGCAAATGTATTAAAAAGAATGGAAAACCCATGCCAATTACTTCCCTACAGACTGAATTTGTTGTACTGCACCCTGTCAAGACACTGACAAAAGGATGGAGCAAAATTCTGTAGCTGTAGTTTAGTTAAATTATATAGCCATATTGATTTATACTTCTGTCTAGAATCCTTGGCACCCTCCAAACCCTCTTCTGAAAGCTCAGCTGTACAGAATATGTTAGTTGGCAGAGAAAAGTCAAATGTTGCACTTATTTGGGAGATCTAAGTGAATTAGAAAATTTAAAAGGTTGTACTAGTTACTTTAATACAAACTGAAAATACAGTGAGGTTGAATTTTGTAGACAGATTTAACTGTTTCCAGGAGGTTTTTCAAGAGCCATGTCTGGGCATATAGTCATCTATATGCCAAACAGAACCAAACAAGGCCAAGACTTAATGGCCAAGTATGGCCCTATGAGACAGTTAGATTGTTGGTACAATTCCTTAACCTGGCACTGTTACTGTTTATCAATCTTTTAGGTTTCCAATTTAAAGATGAAAATGAATCTGTTTGCTTTTACATAAAGGACTATATTTTATATACATGCCTATATGAAATCTTTATTTCTACCTTATTCTAACACTAAAGCAGGGGTTCTTGACCTTTTTAGTGTCATATAGCACACCTAGTTCTATAAAGGAAATCAATTATGCTGAATAAAGTTATCAAAATATTAGAAGAAAAAACAAGTTCACAGACTCCAAGTTAACAACTCTTTTCATAAACACTCAAAATTTTTTTTAAAAATAATGATTATTGAATAAATTAGCATTATTTCAGGCAAACAATTATTTATTTAGACAATACTTAGATTTAACTAATGGCATCTTAATACAGAAATCTGATGCATAAGAGGTCTTTCTGTGCCTCTTAGGCTGGCCCACTGCAATCGTGCTTTGCTGGTCTAATGAGTTCAATTAAACCGAAAATCCTTAAGAACAGATGTGCTCCTGAGTCCTTGTCTATGTAATAGTTAATCTATGTAAGAAAAATGCTGTTGTTTTGGCTTAATGTCTGTGCTTCTGGATGTAAAAGCATTTGTGCACTGAGGTCTCAGTGGGAGTGCAGAGAGGAGTGATAAGCAGAAAGGCCAGTTAGCATAGCCAGACAGATGGAGACAGGGGGATGAGGAAGAAATCCCTTATTTACGCCAAATCGTTAAATACCCTCTGTGCACTAAAGCAATGACTCTCCACAGCTTTTATTTACTTTGCTTCTTTAACCCCCCATAACATGACATACTCACACCACTCTTTTGAAACTAATCCCTTGAAAGTTCTCCTTCTTGCCAAATTTCTACTACCCTGTAACTGAGGTTTTTGACAGTGATACCAATAAAACGTGAACTCTTTGAGAGCGGGGATCATGTTTGCCTTTCTTTGCCTCTACAGCACTTAACACCTAATGTATACTTGTAAACTGACTGAGTGACCATAATCTTTGAAACTCTTGCCTTGGCTTATGACTATTAATTTACCGATTTTTACATTATTTCTTTGACCAGTCTATTCCCTTCTGACTCATTTACTTTGTCCTGCCCAACTATGCAATTTAGGCTTGCATCCTTGGCCTTGCTCTCTCTCTTCACAAATCTGTTTCTTCAGCATATTAACTCTATATTCATATGTGCCTAATGCATGCTTAATCTATAGCTTCAATACTATAGTATCTATACTTAATCTATATTTTCAATCTCTCACCCTAGCTCCAGTTACATTGTAAAAAATAAAACAAAACTAAATTCCCCCATTATTTTCTCCTTAAATTTTAACTACTCTAAGTTCTCCATTTTGCATAATTGAGATCTTAGAGTCATCTCTGTCAATCAAAGATTATTTCTAGCTGTAAATCTGGATCTGGAGTTAGAAGAATACATTGAGTCTCTGATAATTGCTCCCTATATGACCTCTGTCAAGTCACTGAGTCTTACAGGGCCTCAGTTTCCCCATTTATAACATGAGAGTTTAACTAGATAGTTGAGATCTCTCCCATCTCTAGATCTAATTCAACTAACCTGTATATCTAGTTATCTAGTTATGTAAAATATTCCTTTGAAATATCTCCCATATTTATTCATTTCACTGTACTCCCAGTGGTTCAGCCCTATCTCTAGGACTCTACTGTAGTGGCTTGCTTCCTGGTCCAAGGTCGAGAAAATTTATGTCCAATATCCCATATACTGATATCTAATTGACAGATCTCCCTTTAATATGGACTTAATGATTTCATTATGATTCTATGAAAAATAAGAAGCTACTGAAGACATCTGAGCAGAAGAGTGACCTCATTATGATTAAGTCATCTTACCCAAATGTCCTCAAAGGCTGTCTTTAACTCAGCATCAAATCCTTTGCTCACCTTTCAAGGTCTTACCTAATACAGCCCACCTTATTTCTTACTATTACTCCTGTCCTCCGCTCTAGCAAAACCAACTTCCCCATTATTTAATAAACACACACACACACTCACACACACACATACACACACACCATTCTCATTTTTGCCTTTGTGCTTTTGCTGATTCTGTTTAACCTCTTTGAGACTTTCCTCCTTTCCTTCAACTTGTTCAAATAGTACCTATACTTTAAAGTCCAGCTTAAGTCTCACCTCATCCTTTATGAAACCTTTCCTAATGAATCCTGGTTGTATTGGTCTCCTTTGCACTAAATACCTGCAGGACTTGGAGTCTCTCTCACCCCATTCATCACTTCATGATATACAATCATGCTTTTGGTTGTTTCGTGTTTGTTAATTTTCTCTTTCTGAAGACGCTGAAGCTTGCTGAGATCAGGGATTATACTCCTGTGACTCTCCTCTTCCACCCCCACACTCCCAAGCTGAGAATATAGTAGGCAATCAAAATAATATTCCATTTAAATGAGACTCATTTAAAAAACAAATGGTGTTTCAACAGTTTGATTAAAATAGGACTTTATCTTTACCAGAATAATGTCAATGATAGAAGCAGCAACCTACAAAATAATCTATTTCACTATTACCATATGTCTGTCTGAGAAATGTACAATCATGACTTGTATAAATGTGTCTATGTTGTGACTCAACTCAAGCATCGATTCTTTTTACATAAAGCCTTTCCTGATCTCCCCAGCTGCTGCTTCTCTACCTCCCAAAACTACCTTCCATGTATTTTGTATATATTCTCTACATATTTGCCCAGGTAAATATCACCTCCCAAAGGGGGGAGACAAAAAAAAAAAAAACATAAGCCCCTCAAGGTCAGGAAATGTTCATTTTGTCTTTGTACACCTGTCATCTAGAACAGCATCTGCTGGCACATGGAAGGTACTTAATAAATGTTGATGATTGATTGCTTCTGGAATGACCAAATATACATACGTCTGGAAGGAGATCAGCAAAAAACTCGGATAGAAAGAGAGTTTAGCAGCACAGCATTGCTGAAGTCAACTGACATGCTATTCTATACTGTTTTCAGTTTTATAAAGGACCATAGCTCTAGAACTGTAAAGGACCTCAGATACCATCTAGCTCAACTCTTTCATTTCACAAATGATGACCTGAAGCCAAGTTCAGTGACTTATTCAGGATCACAGAACTAATTTGCATCCAAAGTAGAATTTGAATTCAGGTCTTTCTGACTCCAAGTACCATCATGCTGCTTCTCTAATTATATACATGTAAAGAGGAGACAGGAATAAAAAGTAGGAAGAGCACTGAATTTGACATCAGAAGGTTGGATTTCAAATCTGAGCCCCACTCATTTTGCCTAGGTGACTTAGAAAAAGTCACAACCTCATTAAGACCAGAATTTCCTTACCTGTAAAAAAAGAGCCTGGACTAGATGATCTCAAAGTCGCCTAACAGATTTAAGTCTATGAAAAACTTCTTTTATTTCTTCTTCATTTCTTTCACCTCTGAGTTATTTTCATGTTTCAGATTTCTCTTTTCAGAAGTTACCTTTATTCCAGAATGTCCAAAGCAAACAATTCTTCCTCCTCTTCATTCCTTAAGCAAGTACATAAGTAAAATTCAGTATGACCAAGGAGTGTGCTATATTAGTTATAGTATCATTAGGAGATCTCTATCGGAGAAAGCCATGGCATATTCATAAGCTTGTGCTGTTGATATTTGTGAGAATAAAACAAAAACCTTAGGATAATATGTTTTTTATTGTTGTTTGTTTGCTTATTTTTGGCTTTGTTTTTAAGAAACAGGTAGCAGATAGAACATTGCATTTGGAGTCAAAAAGATATGAATTAAAATCTTGCTATAGACACTTACTAGTTATGTGACCCTGGACACCTCATTTCACAATTGTCACCACCAGACTCAATTTCCTCATGAGTAAAATGGGAATAATATATACTTCACAGAGTTGATATGAGGATTAAATAAGTTAATATATGTAAAACTACTTTATGCATCTTAAAGTAATACATGTATGTTGGGACTGGAAGCTCAATTCCGTGTGGATGGTCTCGGGCGGGTAAAAGTGGGACTTCTAAATCTTAGAGTCTTACGAGGCCCTCCATGAACAGCGGGGATTCGAGAAGGTCAGACTGAGCTAGCTCAGCTAGCTCGGGTATTTCCGCCTCTCCCCTGGAGATACCTGATGGGTGGAGTCTCCCTGCCCTCGAGGTCGTCCCGGATTGGAGCACACCTAGTTACCTAACAGCACGGTATTGAGATGCAAACTGTGTGGCTGAAGATTAAGTAGGATTGAGGAAGCCTGAAAGCTCTCTCTTAGCACGTGTGGAGCCAAGAGGACAGTAGGGTTCCGCTTCTTTTCTTTCCTCTCTCCCCTCCCCCTCTCTCCCCACTTGTACTTCTACTTCCAATCCCTTAAGCTTAGCCTCCTTAGGAAATCTCCCCCTCTTCCTCCTAAGGAAGACCTCCCTGCACTTGTAACCGAAACCCTGAAATAAAGCTCAACCCCTGTTCGACTCTGGAACGTCCTTTCTCTCATACGTTTATCCGGTTTGGCCAACCGAAGACCTGGGACAGGTAAGAAAGACTCGGGTAGCCCAATACAGGCCTCTAGGTCTGGCACATGTAAAGTATAAAGTGATATATAAATGATTTATTGTTATTATTACTACTACAATAGAAAGACTAAGGTTCTCAAGCCTAAGCAAGTATAGAAGGAAGCAGTGTTCTTCAATACAAAGCATATCAATGGCAGCAGATAGTCAAAAGAGTACCAAAAAGATAATAATATCAAAAGATACTGTCATTTAGTAACAGAATTTTATAGAAGTTTATTCTTAAAGAAAAGGCGGTGTTCCCTATTTATCTGAAAATTCACTTCGGCAAAAAAAAATGACCTTAAGGAAAACTGATTATGACCAAATACTCAATGGGGAAGATGACATAATAGGGAGAGAGAGAGGTGTAAGTCCTGTGAGGTGAGGTAGTGAGTTTTAGGACCTGCCACAAAAGACAATGTGCATGGCCAAAGGTGTATAAACACGGTAGAGGTTAATTATGTAGGTACAAAAAAGATAAGATGTGTCCCCAGGGGCCTGGTTATGATTGGAGGACAAGATGAGCATGCTTGGAGGTGTTGCTCAATGATATAGATTTCTTTGCAAGCAAATGTAGGATTGAATTGGGTGTAACAGCATGAACTTATGATTATCTTTATACACCACGTAGCAAATAAAGCTATACCAAATGCTGTCCAAATTACTTTGGGGTTGCACTCATGATCAGATTGCAGCAAAATCTAAAACCATTTTATGAGATGAAGTATCTTAGTGTTATCCTAGGACAGCTTTCAAGAACCTACCTAACCATTGTATTACTATACTCTAGATTACACTATTTTGTGTGCTGTGGTATCCTTATTCTCAACAAACATTTTAGTCATAAAGCTTCAACAGTCCTAAAATTACTAATGTTAATGGAGAATATTTTCCTTCTGCAGCCATTCATATCCTTGGGGATTCTCATGGAAATGTATTCTAATTAGAGTGGAAACTGCATGTACATGTGAGACACACTGATATCTCACCATCAGACCATCTGCTATTGACTGAAATTCCATATAATACAGACCATTTTGGATTTCATCCAAGGAGACTTTTTGTGTTTGTTTATTTTACCAGAAATACCAAAAAACTCCACAAAAGTTTTATACCAATGTCAGCTTGTATCATGAAGGTAACCATGGGTTCTTAGGAAGTGAAAGTCCTGATGGGTTCTACCAAATTGAACAGACTCCAAGAATAACCCCAAATAAAGACTGAGTCTGCTCTGCACTCACACTCACTACACATATCCAGTCTGTGGTTAAGACTTTTCATTCCTTATCTGCACAGTATCTCTTATATCTTTCCTCCTTTCTCCATTCACACAGTCACTATCCCAGTGTAGGCACTCATCACCTCACATTTGCACTTGTAATTGATTTCCCTGCCACAATTCTCTCCCCACTCCAATCTCCACTTGATTGCTAAAGTGAATTTCCTAAAGCACGAGTCTGATAATATCATCACTACCAACATTTCAATAAAACTCCTTCACAACTTGACTCCTTCCTACCTTTCCAGTCTTCTCACACTTTACTCTCTTCCATGTACTCTATGATTCCCTGACATTGGCCTTCTTATCTTTCCTAGCACAAGACAGTCCATCTACAGTCCAGTGCCTTTTCACTGGCTGGCCCCTAGGTCTGCAATACTCTTTCCCTTCACTTCTACCTCCTGAATTCCATTGTCTCATTCAAGACTCAGCTTAAATCCCACTTTCAACAGAACTTTTTTACTTGTCTCACATCCCACTGCATCTAGCCTTCTTAATGATGGTGATGATGATGGTGATAATGATGGTAATTGTAGAGACAACATTTATATAGACCATACTATGTGCCAGGCACTGTGGAGTGCTTTATAAATATCATCTTATTTGATTCCTCACAACTCTGAGAGATAAGTATCATTATTCCTGTTTTACATTTGAGGAAAGTGAGGCAGACAGAAGTTAATTGATTTGCCCAGGGTCACATGTCTAGTAAGTGTCTGATGCTGAATCTGACCACTGAATCTGACCACAAGTTTTCCTGAGTTTTCTGATTCCAGGCCCTGTAATAGTCTTTATACATTTTTCATGCACAATATTGTTCTGTCTGTACTATTAGAATGTGACCTCTGAGGGGACAGAGACCTTTTGTCTCTATTGCCTTTGTTTGTATTCCTGAAACACCTAAATGTTTAATATAGTACCTGGTCCACAATAAATGTTTAACAGATGTTCACTGACCAATTTTTTGACTAAACTACTGGAGAGGGGGCACTTGGCCATGGCAATATATGAAATAAGAAATGTACAAAATGGTTCTTGGTTCTTGACAACCTCATTCTGCTTTTACTTTTTTAAATTTTTATTTCATTTCATCTTTGTGTTTTCATTTTAGTTCATCATTGACTTTGCTTGTCAATTAACTGATTAATCAATTGATAATGTTTACTAAACAGTGCATGGGGTTCAGTCCAATGACAATGATATGTAGTAGAAAGTATTTAACACAGTCTCTATCCTCAAGTACCTTAAAACTGTAAATATAAGACCAACATAGAGGAAACACTCAGAGGACAGCACATGCGGGAAATACTTTTGAGGCATAGATATGATTCTTGAATTGCTGCAGTGCCAGTCTTGCCCACCTTCACCTTTCCTAGACTGCTCTAGCTGTTTCTATGATGAG